>NW_019268518.1:2601348-2627272 GCF_002738365.1 Cucurbita moschata
AAAAAAAAAAAAAAAAAAAACTTAATTTTTTAAAACAAAAAATAACAGACTACGTGAGGGACCTTAGAAATTAAACCGTTAGAATGATAGAATCCATCGCAATAATGTTTTTGTAATATAAATGGGCCTCCAATAAGTCACAAGGCCCATTACTTAACTATTGGGCCTAACAATGTCATAGAAAACTTAAATTTTTGTAACGAACCCAAAATTTTAAGTATACATATGAAGGCGGAAATACTTCATTTAAATTCTATAAAACGTAACATTTATCAACTATAGACTTATAGACTTACGTGTTTCAAAATAACTTTAAAATGCCAGAACAAAAGGTTAAATAAAATAAATTAAATAATTAAAAACATTTTATTTTAACCAAAGTCTAAGAAAATAAATATCGCTATCCTATGCATGTGCCATGGTCTCAAGTTGCGATGTTGTCGTCGTCGTCAGCCATACAAGAATGCTTTGCCTTAACCTGAAAAATGTAGGAGCACATGGCTTGAGTATTTAAAGAAATACTTAGTAAGTGACTCCACTATTGGGGTTAAATGCTAGAACATACGAATATAATGACGGGACCTATCATTTAAATCCAATTTCCTATGATACTGTCCTAACGAGTAATTTGGATGTGTACTATATACTCTACACACAGTCCATACGTGCGAGTATGGACTCACCAATCAGTTCGCACACCGCTGGGCCACCTTCCTTGTCAAGCGAGCATACTCTGGGAGCTTTTTAGGCCAGACACCCGTTAGAATTTGTAACCGTGATGGTAGCATTAGGTTAACCATAATGATCGTACCCCTGCCTGACTGTCGTAGCATTATGATAAACATAATGATCGTACCCCTGCCTCATAAGGTACGTGTTTATACTATCGTGAAGGGTAAGGGGTATCCCCCAATGCATGAGCACACAATAATGCATGAAGTCCTAACATTTTTCATTTTCATTATCATTTAATACAACCCCGCTAGCGTTCCGTACATCTCATATCATTTTTCATATTACTTATCATATCTTTCATGCATATGCTGGGGTTGTATTTCATGCTAGTTCGTCGTTTTGCATGTCAATCATATCATATCATTCAAATTACATAAGTGTATCATATCATAACATTCCTTACTTCCAGACATAATTATTTTCATCATATACATATCATCTCATAACATATCGCATCACAATATATCATATCATAAACATGTCAATTTATCACATATCTCGTACTATAACATATTTCATATCGTTTTCATATCATATCACAAAATATATACATTCATCATTCACATATCGTATCATAATCATATCATCTTGTAAACACTTTGTGGTCTTATCGTTCCTTAACTTATCACAGCCTTAAGATTCTTATACCTATCATAGTCATATCGTTACATGAACGTACCCTAACGCTATCGTTCTATCAATTTATCATAATCTCGTCCCTTTCTACCCATATTCTAACCATATTCACTTCGAGATGTAACCTAACCTTAACGTTTCTTGAACACATCTTACTTCTATTGTTACATTACGTTTAGTGCATCCTTCTCGTATCAATCTCAAACATATCATTGAACACATCACACATATTATCATACAATTCACAATTATAACATAACATAAGCATAATATAAGCATGTCGATTCAAGATAATTCATACATATCAGTATGTATGATACGTGCAGAACCACAGGCACGTATCAACATCAAATATAACCATGTCAGTAGTAAGGTCACTTACTTGGTTAGCTTAAGTTGTTGTCACGAATATATCTTTAATGAAAGTTCAATTCTGTCCCTTGAAACCCAAGTCAACCTATGTGAGCCCATGACATCAGTTTCAAGTTTGAACTTTATAAAATTATTTCTCTAATTTAGATGGGTCCATGGTTAAAAGTCGAAATATTATATATTTATAATTAGATTTTTATTAAAAATCTTATTTTCTATGGTTACTATGGTATAAAAAAAGTTGATAGAGTTATTTCAAGTTATTTTGTGCTTTCCTACCCCTTTGTATTTACTTTTCTCTCTATATTTAATTTAAGTTTTTTTTTTAATTCTTGAATCTTTTTTTTTCTCTATCGGTTGCCTTTTAATTTTGTTCACATGTATTCCAAATTTCGAGTAGATCATTATTTTCAAATCTTTCCTTATCTCCTTGATATAATTTTGATCTAATATTACTGATCTTATATGATTTACTAGAATTACTTATATAATAATTTATTGAAGATCTATTTTCAAGTAATGGCAGTGATTTCTAAAAAAAAAAAATTTCTAAAAAAAAAAAATAAGATAGGAAAAATGAAGATTTAATATATACATGATCAAATCTATTTTCAAGTAAATCTCCATCCACAGATGAATCTCAACTAGGTGAGGTCATTTTCATCTTTTTCCTAAATCGGACCGTGGTTGTTTTTATTGTTTCTTTTTGCACTGTGACTTTCTGGCGGATGGGTTGAGGAGAGATAATTGAAGGGAGAGACGGGAGATTAGTGGAGAGAAATGGGGAAGAGTTTCTCTTTTTTGTTTATTTATTTTAACTTAATTTTTTTTTTATTTATTTATTTTTGTTTTGGGCTATTACACATTTATAGAAACTTTTAATTTAATGTTTAGAAAAATATCTTCCAATTTTAACGGAAGAATTGATATAGAAAACTTTTATTTTTTTCAAAATTTAAAAGTTAAAAAAATTATATATTAAAATTGTTGACCATTGGATTTATGAATCTGGTACGAACATTTTGAAATATAAGATTTTATTTGATAAAGACAAACCAACCTGGTTATTTAATCTTAAGACTTACATATAAATTTTACAATTATTTGATGAGTTTTTGATAGTTGTGCGTACTTGCTCTCTTAGATTATTTTAATTAATTCCAACCATCTTAATTTGTTACTTAAATATTGACATAAGGTATTGATTTAAACCCACAAGTGATGATTTAGATGTGACAACAAACGAAACAAAAAACAATAATTAGTGACATACAAACCAAAAGATATATATATATCTCTTAGTCTCTAGCTTCTTTAATATCGTGTTATTTCAAATCATCGAACATTAACACATTTTAAAATAAATGATGGCATAATAATATATTTCTCTCTTTTAATGTTGACTTAGGTCAACAATGTTCTTATTAATATTAAAATACTTTGACGTATATTATAACTATATTTTAATTAATTTACTTATATTATAATATTTTCGTTAACTAAAATTAACATAATTCATTGCATAATTATGTAAAAAATTATGACTCTAGATTTCTACTCAACTTAAAGTCGTTGCTACGGTATATATATCATAGGCATTTTATGCGAAAATATTCATTTAAAACTTTGTCATAATTCATAGCAATGAACATATGTTTCCTAGAAGGTCTTTAAATAAAATAGGTAAAAATTGAAATAGCATAAAGTAAAAATATCTTATATGTTCTATAACGCATGCTACCCTATATTAACGTATAGTCTACGAAATTTAAATTGCAAACAAGTTTATGCATGTGCCATGGTCTCCTTAGTTGTGATGTCACTGTTAGTCGTACAAAGAGTCTTGCCTTTATGTGTAAAAATAAGAGCAGGGTCAGATGCAAGCACATACAATTATGAATGAGACCTATCATATCAGTCTATATTCCTTAGGCGGCTATCCTAAACGGGTTAATTAGATTTGTATTTACTGTTCTACACACAGTCCACGCGTGCAAGTATGAACCCACCAATCGATTTGTACACCTCCTAGGCCCCTTTTTTGTCAGGTGAGCATTCTCTGGGAGTTGTTGATGTCGGACATCCATTAGGAATAGCGACCATCGCTGAATTATAATAAAAATAATGATCGTTTCCCTGCCTCGTAGTGTACGCGTCCGTACCATCGTAAAAGAAAAAGGGGTATCCCCCATTACATGAACACACTATGATACATGAGGTCCCAACATTTTTTCTTTCATTATCATGTATAACAACCCCGGTAACATTTTCTTTTATATCATATCATTTTATCATAACTTTTCATGCGTATATCGGGTTGGACATTATGTCAATTCATCATATTGCATGTCGAGCATATGTCCTATCATAAACATGTCGTGTCTTCTAACGTATCATATCATTCCATGCACATATCATATCATTCATTGTATTACAACATACATCGTATCATCAATTATACTACATTATAACATATACCATAATATTCACATCATTTCTTGAGCATGTAGTTAAGCATATCATAAGTGGTCATATGATCATACAACATCTAATTTTAACCAATCTGATAGTATGGTCACTTACTTGGTTGACCTTAGCCGGCGTTTTCCTAAATTCGAGTATGTTTGATAAGATAAGGAAATCAACTACAAGGGGGGTAAGATTCGGATTACCTTGTCGATCGAATATCTCAAGGCAAAAATATTGTTTGAGATTCGAATCACTCCACAAGCAAGATCGATCATGTCTAGCTTGAATGATTCTTGTTGATCAAATATCTCAAGGCAATAACACTTGATTGAGATTCGAATCACTCCACAAGCAAGATTGATCATGTCGAGCTTGAATGATTCTACGTGCAACCTAAACTACATAGAATTGCAAAGAAACTTAGCGATTGGCTAAAGAAGAGCACAAATGCTTCTTTTACTATATTTTCCAAGTCTACATTACAAATACAACATACATGGCTTTATATAGCCTCAAAATAAAACTATTAAAGGCATTCCAAAAGTTGTAACATTCATGCTTAATGACCATAATTAGTCATTAGGTAAATGTAACCCAAAGTAAATAAAATGTCTTAAAATACAATAACTCTAAATTACTCTATCTAAAGTGTAACCCACCCAAAATTTGTAACAATCAAACTTCATTCTTCTTCAATGTGGCATGAATTGAAACATCTTTTGATAATTTCAACAATATTTTCTTCAGATCTTCATTGAAGTATATTGTATGATTGATGTCTCTTGGTTCATATCAATGTTTGCCTTCCATCCCTCGAGGTTGCTCCAAGTATCGCCGGTTGTAGTTTCCTAATAGAACGTCCATCTCATTTTGTTAATAACTTAAATTAACTTAAATCGAAAAATTAGACTTTAAACCGACCTTAATTTCCTCAAATAAGGTCAATTTCAGCTTCAGGATGGTCGGGACGATGAAAATTTGGCAAAAACTCCTTTACCGAGTCGAGAGACTAATTTTTGAGCTGCGGAGTCGAGCCGCATAAGTCGAAGGAGTTTCTGGCTCAGGCGCGATATGTGGCACAATGAAGTGCTGACGCGTGTGAAGGTCATAGTTGGGTCGAAGCACAGGTCGTCGAGTTGGATGCGACAAGCATGCGGATCGCCGGTTGCAGATCGGTGTTGGGCCGTCTGTAGATGTTTGGATTGGCAAGTATTTAGTGCAAGTGTGACAGCACCAACAAGGGACACCTTTTTTGGTAACTCAATTATGGGAACATCAAAGTTAATCGTACTAGGTAATATAGTCATGTCGTAGAAAAATGTTTAAAACCATTAAATGTCAAATCCAAATTATAATTGTAAACCTATTTTCTTTGTTTAAATTTTCAAATATTTATATTTAGGTGCCTTAATTTATTTTTGTTTGTTGTAGTTATTATATTGTTTAATTATGGGGATGTATTGTTTGATATAATATGGTGGGTGATTTGAGTTGGTGAATATTATACGGATATGGTCAAACTGTATGTGACCAAACTGACAGGAATGCAATGCCTTTGAATGTATTATTACGTCTAAACCAAACCAGTTTTGGTATAATCTTCAAAATGTGTCGGCCAATTAATATTATATTTCATACCCAAACAACTCTAATAATTTAATTCGTGTTCATATATATCCACTTATAAAGTTTAGTAGTTGGATTTGTCACCTTATGGAGTGACCGTAAAATTTATTTGAAGAGTGAAACAACAGAAACGTATACATCAATATTATATATGTCACGATTTTTTTTATCTCTAATGAATCTCTCAATAGAATTCGAACCTGTATGAAGTTTTGACCATCTGTCAGAGAAAAAAGAACGAAGGAATCTGATAGGGTTTTCGATACATTTTTTAACTAAAATCTTTACCGAATTATTCTTCTTGATCGAGCTACTTTTCAACTAAAATAGCATAATTGACCTTAGAGTCCTTGTGGTCCACATCAACCAACATGTGTTAACCGACTTTGATTTATTTTTTGACACCTAGCTTCAATTTGAATCCTATTTGTTTATGTTTCAAAACAAATTTTCCGGTAAAAACATACTTGACTTCGAATAAAACTTTTATTTAGAAATAAGAGTGTGACATTAAAAACATGAAAAACATGCATACCAGTATGATATTTGCTGCAGACTCTATGCTTAATAAGAAGAATTTAGTGTAACAAGAATTTTAGGGATTACGAAGAGTGTTAAACTTAGTTGAACTTACTTTCTCCCAATTGGAAGAAAAATGGTTATATACCCTTTAATTATAGTTTTTGTTGAATTTTTTTTTTTATTTGGTCAAAAGAAAGCTGGATTGAATTCAATCAGGATCACCCCATCCGAGGGCATGGTGGGCATGTGTCCTATGTAACGGTTAGCCATCTTTGACCTCAAGCTGAGACTCACCAAGTAACTTGAGGTTCAATTAAAGTTTCTCTTTTCTTTCGTATTTGGTGCTCAATTTTCTGCCTATTTCAAGTCATTTTATTTCATATTTGGTCATTTAGTTCTTCTAGTTTTTGTATTTGATATTATGGTCCACTTTCACCCATGATAGTAGTGGTCGAGCAAGTAGTTTAGTTATCTAAATTGACTAAATCAAATCATTTGAGTTGATTTAACTAATCTACCACTTTAACGCGAGTTTATACAATTTTCAAACATAAAAACATATTTAAATTAATTTTATTTTGATCAACGGGTCGATTTCGATATCAATTTCATGAACATAAACTTACATAGATTGGTTTGATATCGGTTTTGGTCATGATCATAATTATAAATACATGAATTGAATTTGTGTGGTTTAGATGAAACAAAAAGAGTATTAATCATTTTCATGCCAATTAAGCATTCATCATCTCTATCTATCAAACCTTAATTAAATATGATTGACATCTCATCCAACCATCTTAAATTTCCTTCCATCTTCATAATCAAGCTTTTTTAATCATCAATTATTCCTTACTTGCCTCGTGGATTTGGTTCATATACCCACTTTTTCCAGCACCATTTTAACTAACTTTTTTTTAAAAATATATATATCTATTCAAAATTAATACAAATCCATAAATAAATTCAAATGACTTAAATATATGTCGGTTCCTCTCCGACCCAAAACTGGCTTCAGAAAGGTTGGATTGTAAGATCTCACATCAATTGAAGAGAGAAACAAGTAATAGCAAAGATAGTGGACTCTAAAAAGAATGAATTATGAAATCTTACGTCCTTTGGAGAGGGGAAGAAAACTTCTCCTTGTAAGATGTGTTTTACAATTTTGAGGAAAATCTCGAATAGAAATCCGAAAAAGAACCATTATTCAAAAAAATATATACGATTTTAACCCTTAAATATTCAATTAAATAAGTGACAAAGGAAGTATAGTTGGGGTTGAGAAGACCCTACCTTTTAATTTAAAATTTTTTGAAATATTAATAAGAACAATCATGGAAGGGAAAGATGGGCTCTTCATTAATTGTCAATGCAACATTTTGTTCCAATGTCTATATGCTTCACTTATTTATTCATCTTTATCAAGTAGTTGAACAACTGAGGGAGATACAGAGATATTATGCTTTTTAGTTAATAATATTTTCAAATCATTACTACTTTCACCAAATTTGAATTTATCATTCCATCTATATTGAATAAAGGTGTTCATATGATTCGATAATCAGATTAATTTCAATTATTCATTTCAAACTATAAACATTGGGTTCTTCGATTTGGATTTTACTCTACCTTACTTTTAAAAATATAAAATAATTATTAAAAATAAAAAATAAAAAATAAGAAAAACCTACAACTCATCTACAGTTGTCCGGACCCACCGGATAAAAATATAATTTATACGTGCATAAATTTGTAGATAAGTATAACAACCCAAGTATACCGTAAGTAGATATTATTCATTTTAGCGCATTACATATTACCCCAGTCTCACAATTTTAAACCGCGTTTGTTGTTCCCTCTCTCCAATTGGTGTAAAATCTCCCCATAACTACTAAGTATGTAATACAAATACTCCATTACTCTATCATTCATTATCATATATTTTCTTTAATTCTTTTTTATTATTTATTTAATATTCCATTGGCTATAAATATAAGTTTGAAAATATGTACATTGAAGTGTCACATCTGTACAAGGAAATGTTGAACCAAGTTGTGAAGGGTAAGGGGGAGGGGAGGGGAGAGGAGGGGGCCAACACATAAATTTATTAAATTTTACCTCACAATTCTCCAACCAATTAATTATTTCATTTTCCTCCATCATTGCATGTTTTTAGCCAACTTTTTTTCTTCTTTTCTTTTCATAATATTAGAGATAAATATTGGAAAATGATTATGATAAGAAATCCGCCTTATTATAAGCTTTTTAGGTTAACACGTGAATTTACTTGGAGTGAATTCAAATAAATGAAAATTTTATAGATTGATTTGATTCATTGATTTCCGTAAATTAGATTAGGTTGAACGGAACCAATCGAATTTATTGTTAATTTTAAATAATGTATTTATTTTATTTTTTAATTTCATTTTTTCAAAATATATATTCAAATTGAATTGTAAATCTATTTAAAAATAAATAAATAAATAAATGTTTTACAACATAATAACAACACAAACTTGAATAAACTATCTAACAACTCAAACTACCTAACCCAAAAAAGTTATAGTTAGGTTGGGTTCATTCTTTAATAAGTGTTGTTTTTGTAGATAAATTTTGGTTTTCAACAATTATGCTAAGTCTAAAAAATGTCCAATCCACGAACATCCTTATTAATGCATAAATTTCACAAATATAAAAATTTTCTTTAAAGGCAAAGATTAACTTAATATTCAGAGAGAAAGATTGAAATATCTTTTTATGTTGTTATTTTACGAATAATTATGTGAGAATTTTTCTGGGATAATAATGAAAAGAATGAAATATAGTTTGATAAAAGCATAGTTGAAATCTCCCCCATTGCTTAATTTATATGCATTTGTGAGGCCCTCTCCCCACTTTTACATAATTAAATAAGCTTGTTTTAGGGAAAGAGGAACTTTGGGTTCTTTTTTTGTTCAATTTTAATATCAATCCCATGTGCAACATTATAACTTTGTCTCTCATTTAACCCATCAATTACAATCTCAAAACTTTTTTTTTTTTTTTTTTTTTTTTGTTGTAAAGTTTGAGAGTAATTATTGTTTCTTTTTTAGTGTTATTTATTTTTATTTGAAATGTTAAATTAAAAGTTTTTAGGGTTTTGAATGACAACTCAGGAAGAGTTGTATTCAACATTTTCCATGCTCTCTCTCTTATGTGTCATTTTCTATGCCTTATTTCACTGTGTTTGGTTCATGTCTCCCCTGTTTTCTTCTCTAAGATTGGAAACATTTTTTATAAAGGTGTGAAAATCTCTTCTTAACAGACTGTATTTTAAAATCGTACGGCAGACGGCGAGGACACTGGACTTCCAAAGAGGGTGGGTTGTGAGATCCCACATCGATTGAGACGAGAACGAAACATTTCTTACAAGGACAATAAAGGTGTGGAAATCTTTCCTCAATAAACGTGTTTTAAAATCGTAAGGTTGACGCGGATAATATCAAGCTATAATAATTAAGTCAATTATAGAAATTTGGATAAAAATATATTAAAGCATGGTTGATGTGACATTATTAAACACCTTTCATTTGGGATTTAATTGCATTATTAGCAAATAGGTTAAGCTTTCACTCTAATTTAGATAATGACATATTTCTTTAATTTATTAATTAACGAATGCTTTATTTAGTCTTTGCCAAATTAATCATTCCTTATCGAATAATTAAATCTTTTGAAACTAATGAAATATTTCTTTAATTTATTAATTAATTAATGTTTTTTTTTTAGTCTTTGCCAAATTAATCATTTCTCATCTTATAATTAAATCTTTTGAAACTAAATTAAACTGAAAATCAATGGATTGAAATTAATTTCGATAAATTTGATTAAAAATTGACTCGAAATAATTTAAAATTTTTAAAATCTCTGAGAAAAAAAAAAGAGTCAAAATCAAAATAGCAACATGACTAAATATGAACTGTTATAGTAAAGTCATCCAAGCCCACGCGCCAATTTAATATTTGAAACGCACTCGCATTTATTATTTGACAGTATAATTCACGCGCTAGAATGAAAGTGGAGGTTGAATCTCCGTTATTTATTGTATTAAATAAAAAACAAGCGAAAAATTGAGTTTATTTTTTAATTATAAAATTAATTTTTTTAATTTTTTAATTTCAAGTGCTCTCTGACTCACCCGAAAACCCAAATTCTATAGAAATATAGAAAATATAATTCTGCTAACGTGGGCATAAATTCTGTTAGCGTTAACTGCCACGTTAGCGCATTTTAGCACAACCTCCAAATTCCAAAAAAAAAAAAAAAAAAAAAAAAAAAA
Organism: Cucurbita moschata; assembly: GCF_002738365.1. Lineage (NCBI taxonomy): Eukaryota > Viridiplantae > Streptophyta > Magnoliopsida > Cucurbitales > Cucurbitaceae > Cucurbita > Cucurbita moschata. The sequence goes on from NW_019268518.1 coordinate 2,612,027, forward strand.
AATTCTCAAAATATTCACTGTTTTGCTTCATCTTGTTCTTCTTCCTTTTATATTCTCTTTTTATTTTCAAAAGAGCTTTCTACTTCGTTTTAGCTGTAGGTTTCCCTTCCTGTTACTTCTACGTAGATATATATATATATTTTTCTAATAATATGCGATGATTTCTTAGTGCTGAGACTTTACCGATTTCCCCTGTTTTCTTTGAGATGTTCTTCAGTTTGTAGCTGGAAAGAAAGGAGTTTCTGAAAAGAGAAGGAAATTTTGGAGAAATAGCTTTTGGGTTTTCAGATCTGAAGGAACAGAGCTGCTTCGAAATGTGTCTTGTCTTCATGAGTTCATTCGACAATCAAAACCCACTTGCCATGCTGGTTTCTTTCTGGGTTTGAGCTCTGTTTGTCGGGGGGGTTTTTCTTTTTTCTTTATCAAAGTTCTTTAGCCGCCGCCTTCTGGGTTTTTGAGGAATTTGGGGGATTTTTTGCTTTGTGGAATTGGGATCTGTTGAAAGGAAAAGAAATGTTGGCTGTTGGTAGTCCTTTTGCCAGTGTTCGCACGAGCTCTAGTTGTAATGCTTTACTCAGAGAACTTCAGGTCTATCACTTTCTTTGTCTTCTTTCTTGTTTTGTTTGTAGTTTGCTTTACAATGATGGGTTTGCGGCTCATGATGAGTTCTTTTGGGGGCTATGAGAGCTGCTACCGCTAATAATTCCCAGGCTAGTTTTGTGCTTTTTGACATTTGAGGAGTAATGAATCTCTTCCGGAAGCTCTTTTTTGGGGTTTATGTTGAATTGATAGCCTTCGCCTTTGCTCTCTCTTTCTCTTGTTTAGATTTGTCCTGAAATTTCACTGTATCTTTGATGGTTCTTCTGATGAGGAGTTTCATGTGTTCGTGTGTTCATGTTTACAATTCACCTGATAGAAGTTCACTGACTCTCTCCTCTGATGATTTCACTGTATCTTTGATGGTTCTTCTGATGAGGAGTTTCATGTGTTCGTGTGTTCATGTTTACAATTCACCTGATAGAAGTTCACTGACTCTCTCCTCTGATGATTTCAGCAAATATGGAATGACATTGGCGAGAGTGAAGCTGACAAAGACCGTATGCTCCTGGAATTGGAGAGGGAATGCTTGGAAGTGTATCGGAGAAGGGTCGAGGAAGCTGTGAATGCCAAGGCACGACTCCATCAATCCGTTGCGTCGAAGGAGGCCGAGGTTGCAACATTGATGGCTGCTCTTGGTGAACTAAGTTCTTCGGTAAAGATACATTAAAGTTTCTAGTGTTCAAGAACAAGTTCGAGGGTCCTTGCAATTGTTCTTAACTTATTGGCAAGAGTTGAATTATGTTCCATGACCATTTTGGTTGATTGTGGTTGTAATTTGTTTCCTGTGGTGGCAGAGTCAGGTTGAGAAGAGGTCCAAAACATTGAAGGAAAAGCTTGCTTCTGTCACTCCCTTAGTAGAAGAGTTGAAGACAAAGAAAGAAGAGCGTTTGAAACAATTCGCAGATATAAAAGTCCAAATCGAGAAGATCGGTGTCGAGATTTCAGGATATAGCAACCATCTTAATGACCACACGATCATCAATACTTTAACCTTGGAAGAAACAGACCTGTCTTTGAGAAAGCTTAATGAGTATCAAACTCATCTTCGCACCCTGCAAAAGGAGAAGGTTCGAGAATAGTAACTTAAGGATATCATGTGAAGCGATTTATTTCACGTTAAAATGATAATTAACAAGAAATTCTTTGCAGTCTGATCGACTTCATAAGGTTTTGGAACATGTTAGTGAGGTTCATTCTCTCTGTGGCGTTCTTGGCGTGGATTTCGGCCAGACTGTAAGTGATGTGCATCCGAGCTTAGAAAGAACGAGCGTGGAACAAGCTACAAATATCAGCAATAGCACATTGGAAGGCCTAGAACACACTATTCGTACATTGAAAGCAGAAAGGAAAACTCGAATTCAGAAGGTAAGCTCATTCAGATCATCGCTCGAGATTTCGTTCCATTCGTCCTAACTTTGTAACCTGCCTTAACCTGCAGTTGAAGGACATATTAACATCACTATTTGAACTTTGGAACTTGATGGACTCCTCACATGATGAAAAGAGTAAATTTTCCCGGATAACTTCCATTGTACGTGTACCCGAAACAGAAGTCACAGAGCCAGGTCTTCTCTCCACAGAGACGATTGAACAGGTTTGGAGCATTCTCAATATGATTTTCATGTCGGCCCTCGAAATGAAAAACGCTCAAGTTCCATTTTGGTCAATGTTTCCAGGCATCAGCAGAAGTGGAGAGGTTAACTAAACTAAAAGCGGGTAGGATGAAACAGCTCGTAATGAAGCGAAGGTCTGAGTTGGAGGAGATTTGTAGAATGACTCACATTGAAGCTGATCCTAGCACAGCTTCTGAGAAATCAAATGCTTTGATAGATTCAGGTAATCAAGTTCTAGATTATTAAAACTTTCATCAAACTTACTCTTCCTTTGTTATACAAAATCGACTTCTCGCTCTGTCGTTTTATAGGTCTCGTAGATCCTTCTGAACTCCTTGCAAACATTGAAGTGCAAATCGTCAAAGTAAAAGAAGAAGCCACAAGCCGAAGAGACATAATGGATCGAATAGACCGTTGGCTGTCAGCATGTGAGGAAGAAAATTGGCTTGAAGAGTATAATCAAGTAAGCTGAGTATTTTTGGCTTTGCCTGCAATTTCATATCGTGTTCGTATTTAAAAGTTATGAACTGCATGTTCGGATAGCTAGCGGGTTTACGAATGCTTCTACTTGTTTTGCTAATAGAGTCCAATGTGATTAGTTCGGTTTGCCTTAGTGTTCTAACATCTTGTCATTCAAATTGCAGGATGAGAATCGTTATAATGCAGGGAGAGGTTCACACGTTAATCTGAAACGTGCAGAACGAGCGAGAGTGACTGTTAGCAAAATCTCAGGTATTTTTCTCAGGAAGAAGTTTCTCTTCATACCAGGATGAACAATTAATGGAACATCCTTTATCCTTATATTTAGTTGGGTTGATTTGGTAATGAGAACAAATGGTGAAATTGATACGTCACACAAAATGAAAGTTTCATTAAAAGATGTGAAATCCCACATTGGTCGGAGAGGGGAACAAAGCATTCCTTATAAGGGTGTGGAATCCTCTCTCTAGTAGACATGTTTTAAAACCGTGAGGCTGACGGCAATACGTAATGGACCAAAGCGGACAATGTCTACCAACGGTGGGCTTTGGTTGTTACAAAAGATTTCCAAAATTTAACCAACAAAAATACAAAACGAACACTAACTAAGTGCCAAACTCGACGTACTTAAAAACAACGGTTGAACTAAAGAAGAGTAATGATTTCACCGATTGTTCGAGTTTATTTCAATGAAATATAAACTTCTAAAGAGCTAATGGTGTTAGTTCTTTTCAGCTATTGTTGATAATCTGATAAACAGAACTCTGGCCTGGGAAGATGAAAAGAAGACAATGTTTCTTTATGATGGGGTAAGGATTATCCTCCCGATCCTTTTATCATCTGCATCATTTAGATTGGGAAGCTTATTAGTTGTTCTTGTTTCAGGCAAGATTGGTGACTATTCTTGAAGATTATAAGTTGAGTAGACAACACAGAGAAGAGGAGAAAAAGAGACACAGGGTACTTTCATTTATGTTCTTATTTTGAGTTATGAGCTTAATCCATTCTCTTTATCTTTACTGCCGTTTCCTGAAGAGAAACAAAAACCTTCCATTCCCAGGATCAAAAGAAACTCCAAGATATCCTCCTGACAGAAAAGGAAGCTATGTATGGATCTAAACCCAGTCCTAGGAAGAGCAACAGCTTTAGGAAGACTAATGGATATCGGGCGAACGGGAATGGATCAATGACGCCAATGCGTCGTCGAAACTCTGTTGGTGGAGCGACCCCAGAGCTCCTCACTCCTAGATCCTATTCCGGGCGCCAAAATGGATACTTCAAAGAAATGAGGAGGTTGTCTACTACACCATTGAATTTTGTGGCCATGTCTAAGGATGATACAATGTCATATGCTTCCATGTATGGATCTGAGCCAGGTTCTCCACCCCGGAGTTAAATCTTAATGCTCTCGTCATGGTATGTTTACTCACTTCTAACTGAACGGTAAACTCGATTAGATATCGATCAAAACTGGTCGAACTAAAATGGTTCGCTTGGCACTCTTTTTAGTTCAATTGTGCTCTATCTAACCAGGAGCTCGTATGTGATCCACAGGGAAGGCACAACGGTCGCAAACGGGATATTCGTATACGTAAATTAATGCAGCAGCAGCAACAACTTTGTGAATAAGAAACAATTTGTAAACTAGTTTACAACTGTGATTCAATAGGACAACTTGGAGGAGGGAATGCAACTAACAGGTCGAGGAGGCGTAAAAGATGGTGTATGGTATAAAATAGGGGTAGTGACGATAACAGATAAGTAGCTCGAAACCATGCATCTAAGGTTTCTTGTATGTTGAAATAGGAAGATTTGATATAGTAGGGAGTGCGACCACAATGTTGTGTGGATTTTGTTAGTGTTTTATGTATTGTATATATATATGTTTCTCAAACTAAAGCGACCATTCGATTTAGATTCTTGATCTTTTGGAGATGATGAATATTCCAGGTGTTCTTTTTCTGAGTATTGAGTGTAATCCTTTTCATCTTACTGTTTGTTTCCTTTACTATAATATGGTAAATCTCCCTCCCTCGAACTACCCCGACAAGGCATGTTCTGTTCCACATTCACCGATTACCTGGAGATTGAACCAGGTGCAACATCGCAGATGATCTACTCGAAAATGTGTAGGCCAAGTTGCGAGATTCACTTGTCAATTCTCATTTGAGATAAATTTTGGTTTTTTTTCATTTCTACAATGAATGTCAACAAAATTCAAATTTGTAACGGTTTAAGTCTTATGATCCTCTGTGAGCTTTTGCTTCCCCTCAAGGATTTTAGGTTTTTAAAATGAGTTAGTTAGAGGTTTCTATACCCTTATAAAGATTCCCCTTATAAAAAAATGTTTCATTCCTCTTATAAAAAAATGTTTCATTCCTCTCTCCAATCATCGATTGGAGAGAGAAACATGAAGACATTGGCCCCGAGAAGGGAGTGGATGATTGGAGAGAGAAACGAGTGCCAACGAGGACATTTGCCTCGAGAAGGGAGTGGATTGTATGATCCTACATCGGTTGGGAGGAGAACAAAACATTATTTATAAAGGTACAGAAACTTCTCCTTAGCTAGGAGACACAATGTCCTCGAGAAGGGAGTGGATTTTAAGATCCCACATCTGTTGGGAGGAGAACAAAACATTCTTTATAAAAGTATAGAAACTTCTCCCTAGCAGACACGTTTTAAAAACCTTGAAGGGAAATATCCATCCCACGTCATTTGGGAGGAGAACAAACCATTTTTTTTTATAAGAGTGGAAATTTCTGAAAAGCCCAAAGTACACGATGTCAGCGGCCGGTGAGAGCAAATCAATTTTGAGTAAAGTCTACATTTTGTATTAATCTAACGACCAGTCCACACCAAACTTCATGATAATGTGAGATTGCTTGGTCTGGGAGAAAGACATAGGAGAAGCAAAACTTCAAGTTTTGCTTCTATTGGAGGATATGTGGCAGCCAACAATAAAATATCCAAATCAAGAAAAAGCAATGCAAATTTCCATTCCTAATAACTCAAAGCTTGTTCAGCAATTTCATAAGCTTGGATAAAGAATCATTGTTAAAGATGCAATTCCAGAGGATCTAAAGCAAAACAGAGCACAAATTAATGAACAATTCAAATCCCTGACCTGAAGCAAAACCGAAGATGAACTTGTTCCAGTTTGCCTGTGTTCTTTCTTCCCTTCCTTCACTAATCTTCAACATGGAACAAAGAAATAGAAACACTTCCAAAAGGAATCTCAAATAAATGAAAGTTCATCCAGATAAATTCTTTTGTTTGCACGTATCACATAAGCTGAAGAGGAAAATAAATAAAAGAACCAAAGTGTCCAAATGTCGTAAACAATTATGAAATGTTAATAAAACTCATGAAGAAACTACAGACTACCAGTAGAGCTCTGCAGAAGGGTGCAGATATATACACAATTCAAGCAGACGATTGAAAATACCAACAGAATTAGTCTACTTGATTGTGACGAACTTATTAGTACCATGTCGTGCCCAGTGAGACCTCAAATCGATCGGGTTAGCAAAGTTATAGCCATCAGCTGCTAGTTTCTCGAGTACCTTCTTAAACGCACCCTGACTCATTTTTCGCCCAGCTATCCTCGCACCTCGCCTTTTGTCACTCATGGGCAAAGGATAAGTCGATATGTTGGTAGTACAACAAGCAGACTGCCAACCACCACATCCCCACCTATAACATTGATGAGGAGAACCAGTGCAAGAGCAAACTGGGATCGGAATACCTGAAATGTCCATATCAATACCATTTATAACAAGATCAATATTCTTCTTCGGTGGTTTTGCACGAGGCACGGCGGTGCTAGTATCTTTCAGTTTCCTCGGTTTTTTAGCTTTAGGAGTTTTGGGGCCAGTCTCACTACTCTGTCTTTTCTTAGCTTTCCCACCTTCCTTCTTAACTGGAGGCTCTTCAACTCTATTGGCTACTAGTTCATCCCTAGATGAAGAGGGTGGCTGCAAGATCTGCAAGGAGTGAGCTCCTGAAGTTTCTGGAAGAACAGGATAATTGTGGTTGGCAGGTAACATATTGAGAAACCTATCTCTGGGGTTACCTCCCCAATTATCCCTAATATAGTTCATATGAACCGGTGCTTCAGAGACAACGCAATCTCGAGGATGGAACGTTGCGTTTGCATTCACCATAACAGAAGGATCACGGCCGGGTAAGAAATGTTTCATGTCCCGCTCAGTAATTGGGGACATGAGCTGCAGGCCAAGATGGCCTTTAAAGGACGGCTCATAATAGCCCCAATTGCGCATGTTCAACGCATCATCATCCATGAGAACTACACATCAAACATAACAACAATGAGAGAAAAGTTCTTAGGTTTTGAACCTTCCCAATAGCAGTACTTGGATGGCGATTGTTCAACCACATCATAATGGCTCGCAAATGAAAACAAATCAAACAACAAAAGATCCAAAAGGGAAAAATAACAAGACAATTAATTAATAGGATCAATTAAGGAGAAGCAGCTCCGAAATTGAAAATTTATTATCAAACGATTTAGACACTAATTTTATAGATCGACCTTCTAAATATTCCGTAGTAAAACAGAATTCCAGATCCAACATTCAATTCAACAAAGAAGACAAAAGAAGAAACTTCCAATCGAGAAAATTAGGGCAAGGATCTCATTCCCGCGGCCCAGGAAATCAAAACTGGTTCTCATTAACAACATTGCAAGCAAATAGAAGCCCTAAACGGAGATTCACAAAAGTCAAAAACCCCCGAAAGAGAACAAAACTTAAGAAATCAGAGACCCATCATGCAGAACGCACAAAAAATTAGGGTTTCCAAAACACCGAAATCCAAAAAACCACAGATCTGAGGAAAATTGCAGCAGAAAATCAGGAAATCACAAAAACAAAAGAAGAAGCAAATGCATATTTATATGGGGTTGCAGATAAGAGGGCTAATAGTACAAGAAGGACCCATATATTCAAACTCGAGAGAGAGAGAAACAAAGAGAGAAGGAGAGAGAAAAAGAGAGAGAAAGAAGGGGTCAGGGAGAGAGAGAGAGAGAGAGAGAACTTACTTGGGTGGGTGTAAACGTCTCTTTAGGGTTTTGCCCTTCTGGAGAGAGAGAGACAGAGACAGAGAGGAGAGAGGAGAGAGGAGAGAGGAGAGAGAAACCTCAGAAAGAGAGAGAGAGAGATAGAGGGAACTGTGTGAGAGAGAGAGAGAGAGAGAGAGAGAGAGAGAGAGCTAAAAATGGGTATCTATCAAAGAAGTAGTTGTCGCTTTAAAAATAAGGTGAGAGGGAAAGGGTAACCAAACCAAGTTTATAAATTAATTTATTTATCCCCCAAATAAAAATAAATAAATAAATAAATAACCAAATTGAAAAGCAAAATCCATTATCTTCCATGTTCTTATGTTTGAGATGAATTAATCACATGAGACGCACCATAACATCTTTTTATATATAACTCTTAATCCTTTATTTCTTCTCATTCTTTCCCTTCAAATTAATCACATCACGTTTCAACATTCCAATTACTATATTAATATGATTTCCAAACCATAGAATTCAACGCATATTCAACTAAACCTTCTCTCCATGCTCCATTGACAGGGACTTCCCTTCAAGGTTTTAAAATGCGTATGTCAGGGAATGTTTCGTTCCTCTCTTTAATGTGGAAGCTCACAATCCATCCTCTTGGCGGCCCAACGTCCTCGCTGATACACCGCCGACACCCGACTCTAATATCATTTCTAACAATCTAATTTCACAGCAACAATTATTGTCCGCTTTGAATTTTTTCACATGAGCTTCTCTTCAACGGTTTAAAATGAGTATATTAAGGAAAGGTTTCCACACTCTTATAAAGAATGTTTCGTTCCCCTCTCCATCCGATGTGGAATCTCAAATTAGACTATGGTTAAGTTCGAATACCTTCTGAAACCTAGTTCTTTCCATCTCATATAATAGAGTATTCTAACAAGTTGCAGTATGAAGTAAGCATAACCCTTGAAAATTTCTACTACGTCAACAACCATTTACTTTGTGAGCTCTCTAATCCTCCTCCTGTAATCTCAAGGCCCAACTCTAGATTGAATATCAATGCTAAGGCAGTTTCCAGAATATCTCACTTCTATAATCAACAGAAAGGAATCAGTTGCTATTTTACAAATGTCTCTCTGTAAAAGAACAAAACCCATGAACAACAGCTAAACGTAACCAAAAACTTGAAAAAGAAACTCCAATTATGCCTACTAACTTCAGAGACAAAGTTTCCTAGTGTCATAGGGGTGAATCAAATGCATGGACAAAAATGAGACCCATGGTCCTATTACCAGGGAATGTCTGAGAATAAGACAGCCTGTTGATAATACTTTGTAAGACTTCAATACAAACTAGAAGAAATTCCACAAAGAGTTATGCAATGTCAACTACTAATAAGCATTACACCAACATAAACATGTCAAAATCAATAATCCTATCAAGAAATTCTATTGAATAAACTTTGGTACCATTCTTTTTCTCAATCAGTTGATAGAGAGCAATTGAGGGTTGTAATTCCCAATTGCTTACGAGTTAACGTCTTCAGCTAAAAACTTTAGCAGATGAACATGTTATTACAAAAGAGATTTATAACAAAATATACATAAGCAGCCATCTCCGATGCCATGTCCCTGGATAGGCTGATTAAAATCACGATTACCATGATATTCAAGTCTCATATGATTTTCTGTAAAAAGGAAAAGGTTGACAGAGAAGAAATATTGAATAAATTCATACGGCGAACTGTTAGTTCTGTCTGTAACAGATGGCTAGATCATCCATTTACATTGAGCAAAATAAAAGAGAATGCAGAATGCCAAACCAGTTGACCTTCAACTAAATACTACCGCCATATCATTCACTTTGGTGCTATTCTACATTCTATACTCAATATTGAAGGAGTACACGGCAATGAACAAGTTAAATGATAAGTAGATAACTGATCCAAGACAAAGATGGAAAGAAAATGGCATTAAGAAACAATCCAATAAATCACGAACTATTACAAAAGGAATCAGGATTGAAGAAGATGCAGATTTCCAAATTTCATAGACCCATGAACTATAAAGAACAAAAGTTACCAGCTACAGCTACCCCGAGATTGTTGCAAAAGGTCAGTCACAGATATATACATGTAAAACAAACTCAGCCCTCTAGCATCATACCCTGCTAGTCTACTTGATAGTGACGAACTTATTGGTCCCATGCCTTGCCCAATGGCTTCTTAAATCAATTGGGTTAGAGAAGTTATAACCTTGACCTGCTAGTTTCTCCAAAACCTTCTTAAAAGCACCTAGACTCATTTTTCGCCCAGCAATTCTTGCACCTCGCCGCTTCTCACTCATCGGCAAAGGATGTACGGACAAAGTTGTGGTACAACAAGCTGATTGCCAGCCACCATAGCCCCATCTATAACACTGATGAGGAGTTCCAGTGCAAGAGCATATAGGAATTGGGATACCAGAAATGTCCATATCCAGCCCGTTTATAACAAGATCCATCTTCTTTTTCGGTGCCTTCACTTGCTGAACTGAAGGATCATTATTTTTTGCCTTACGAGGCTTCTTTGGTTTTGGAACTTTTGGAGCACCTCCATTCTGTCGTTTCTTCAGTTGTTTAGTTTCCTTCTTCTCAGATGGTTCATCAATCCTACCAACCATTTCATCTATTGATGTGTCATGTGCTTGCAACATTTGCACAGGTTGCGCAGCCGAAGTTTCTGCATGAGTGGAATAAGTTGGATTGGGAGGTAACATGTTGAGAAGCTTGTCTCTATTGTGATTTATCCATCCATCCCTGACCCAGTTTGTTGGTACTGGTGGTTCAGAAACACCAGACCCCCGTGAATGAAACACACCATTCATGTTAATCATAGCAGAAGGGTTGCGTCCAGGCAGAAAATGCTTCATATCTTGCTCAAAAATTGTAGACATGAGCTGCAGGCGAAGCTGTGCTTTCCCGGACGGTTCATAATAACCCCAATTACGCATGTTCAACGCATCACCATCCATTAGAACTAATGTGTAAACACAACAAGCAGAGATCACAAGTTAGATTCAAGAAACACCCAAGCTCTAAACATATGAATGAGTGAGAGCTAGAAATAGTCATTATCCTCTTGGTAATAAGAGACCAAGAAAAACATTACAAACACAAAAATTAAGATTACAAAAGGGGAAAAAAAAACAGGGACTTGAATCACCCAAGAAATAAAAGATCTACGAAACAAAATGGATGGCATAAAAATAGCATCAGTTAGATATTGCTACAAAATATATGAATGAGTGAGAGCTAGAAATAGTCATTATCCTCTTGGTAATAAGAGACCAAGAAAAACATTACAAACACAAAAATTAAGATTACAAAAGGGGAAAAAAAAACAGGGACTTGAATCACCCAAGAAATAAAAGATCTACGAAACAAAATGGATGGCATAAAAATAGCATCAGTTAGATATTGCTACAAAATACAAAGATTGACCTGCAGCCTGCAATTAAACTCCTACAACAAAAACAAAGGTAATCAAACAGTGAACCATCTTCCAAACCCAACAGTGAGAATTACAAATCAACTCCAGCAACACCCAAACGGGTGGATTTTAACACCAAACTCTTCATCAAAACCTAAAAATTAGGGCTTCTACTAACTAAAACCCCAACTCCTTCCATAATCAAACATAGCGCGAAAGCAAAATCAACGATAAACATATATTAAACCGCTAAACATGGATTTGCACAATAAACCCTAAAAGCGATCCAAATTTTAGATTTCAAATTCCCATCATTCGATTACACAACCAAAATAGTCCAGAATCTCGACACATCAGAAGCCAACAAAAAAAAATTTTAAAAAATAAAGGTGAAAACAAATAAAGGAAGCATAAAGCACAAATGGATATAGAAAGGGTATGTTTATATAAATATGTCAGTGATGGTCAAAGAGAACACAAGGACCCATATATTTAGAGAGAGAGAGAGAGAGACAAGAGGAGAGAGAAAACTTACTCGGGTGAGTGTAACCGGCACTTTAGGGTTTTGCCGGAGCAGAGAGAAACAGAGAGAGGAGAGAGAGAGAGAGAGAGAGAGAGAGAGAGAGGGAGAGGAAAGGGCGTAAAAGGCAAAGATAAGAAAAGTGAGTGAAAAAAGAGAAGGTTTTTTTTTTTATTTATTTAAATATATATTATTTATATTATTAGTAAAAGAAAATTAAGAAATTAGAAGTCGGCAAAGGCGAAGAAAAAAATGTACCAAATAATATTTTCTTAATTTTATCATATTTTTCCTTTTTCCTTTTTTTTTTCTTTTTCAAGAAACCATAATAATATTTTGTTAATTGGTTGTGTTTTAATTTTTTTTAAGAAAAAGAAAAAATAATTATTTAGCATTTTAGAAACTATTTTAGGAATGGTATCTATATTTTTAATTTTAAAATTTTAAAATATAAAAGTAGAAACTTTGTATTTTATTTTTAAAAATAAAAAAGTATAACATATTATAAATCAATTAATAATAGTTGAGATTCCACCTTATATTTAATTCGTAATTACGTTAATTTGCATTCACTTCTTAATCCTTTTTAACCTCTCGTTGGTAATTAAGATTACATCCGGTTTTTGAATTGTTGTCTCTTAATAAATCCACCACTAGTACATGTTCTCTTTGGGCTATGTAGGATCCCACAATCTACTACTTTCAGGGCCTAGCGTCTTCACTAGCACTCGTTTCTCTCTCCAATCGATGTGGGATCCCACAATCCACCCTCCCCCTTCCGAGGCTCAACGTTCTCGTTGGCACTTCGTTCAAGCCCACCACGAGTAGATATTGTCTTTTTTAGATTTTTTTTTTTAGCTTCCCCTCAAGGTTTTCAAAACAGGCATGCTAGAGTGAGGTTTCCACACCTTTATAAAAAATGCTTTGTTCCCCTCTTGATATGAGATCTCACAAGACATGACATACTATGTTACTTAATAATTTACGGACTTGAAGGTTTCCTTAGTAAAAATATACTTCCTTGGTCATCATATTCACGTTAAACCAACTAACGAGTAACCTTTCTTATATTCTTGTAAACTTCGAAAGGTTTTTTCTCTTATTCTAGACATATTAAGATAAACTTCATATCTATCTCTCCCACTTTCCTTTCAAATGCTCAGAAGTTGCAATACGCTCAAGTGTCTTTATACTATACTATTTACACATGTGGTATTATGAGGTTCTAGAAATCTCCTCCATGTTAACTTCTCATTGTTAAATATTCAATCTCGGTAACATCACTCAAACCAAGTAGAGAATTCTCTTTGAGAGTTAACCAACCAACATTATCTAAGGGTAGGTTGGTTGGTTAACAATGTCAATCACGTTGTCAGTTCCTTAATTATTACGACGTTTTCAACTTGCTCTAACTCAACTGTTTCATATGCATAAATGACATGTGAACCCTCTTCTACTCCGTGCCCTCGCATCAACATTGACTTCACCAAACTCGGAAAGCATTTGTAGGTCTAACTCTTAGTTAGCTCCCACATCTATGCTAGCTGATGTTGAACTAGACAGTAACAAAACCTTGAAAATTGGAGGTCAAAGGTAAGTGATTGGGGCATCTCGAGTTTCGTGCCTCGTTAAAAGAAGTTGAGCTCTGAGGAGTTTTATAGTCGATTTTGCTGTTATTTGGGCTTAGTGGTCCACATTATCCTGTTTTTGGGCCATCAAACAAAAGCCTATTTATGAACTATTAACTTTTAACTGAGCTATTAGAAGAAACATGTATGTGAGCTAAATACTCTCGATGCAATTGAATCGTTGATTTTGATGTGCTATGACGGGTTAAATGGATAAAACCATCGAATGGTTAAATAGGCTCGACTCGATTTCAAGTAGCCGTTGAAGTAAACATGTTCATGTTTATGAACACTTGAGATTCGAATCACTCTACAACCAAGATGGATCATGTCGAGCTTGAATGATTCTACATGCAACGTAAACTACATAGAATTGAAAAAAAAACTTAGTCATTGACTAAAGAAAACACACATGCTACTTTTAGTGTATTTTCTAAGTCTACTGCCAAATACAACGTACATGGCTTTATATAGCCTCAAAATGAAACTATCAAAGGCATTCCAAAAGTTTAACATAATGAAATACAATAACCCTCGTAATCCTCCTAAAATTTATAACAATAAAACTTCATTCTTCTTTAACGTGGCATGAATTGAAATATCTTTTGATAATTTCAACAACATTTTCTTCACATCTTCATTAAAGTATATTGTATGATTGATGTCTCTTGATTTATATTAGATTTGAACACGATACCTTCGCCACTCCTTTTGAATTTGTGATAGGTTGTGCACGTGTATAACAATATGCATTTAAAAAGATCAATATTGTTGGTACAAGTATACACTATCATAGTAATAAGTAATAAGTAGAGTATTGAATCTTTTGAAAACTTTTAGGTGTGTTAAGAACTCATGACTCAATCAACGGAATCTAACTTGTACCATTTGAATTGGGTTTAATTCAAATAAATGAAAATTTTATGTATTGAATTGGTTAGGATCCTCCTCAAATTAGATTGTGTTAAAAGACAATTTACAAGTCTTAACTAAATGTCTGAAAAATAAATAAACTTTTTACAAAATATTTTATTAAAAATAAAAATTTGAATAAATGATCGAACAAACCTGTTGCATTCTACATCCATTGGAGAGGGAACCAAACATTTTTCATAAAAATGAGTAAATCTCTCATACCGTGAGGCTAGACAATACATAATGGGCCAAAGCGAACAATATCTATTGGCGGTGGGGTAGGGCTGTTACAAATGGTATCAGAGCTAGATATCGGGTGATGTGACATTGTTTTTAACGAATATGTATGGTAAATAAGTAAAAAAAAATTAATAACTAAAATAAACAACTCAACAGTTATAAATTCTATTTGGATTGCAACCCAACCAAGTCTAAATTTCATGTTGATCTAAGAGATTTTTCCGACTCAATTCGTGTAGACCCTAATTGAACGTTTAAATCTTCATACTTCACATATGTTGTATAAAGAAAACGTATTTATTAGACATCGTTTTTAACAAATATGTATTTATTTCAATAGTAATACAACATTTTGCTTTAAGGTTTTTATTATATAAGGCCCACCTATGAGATCTTCCTACGTTTTTTTTTTACAAATAGGGTAATCTTTTGGATAAAGTTGGTAAATGCTAGAGCTATGGTCATAGATTTATGAACCCACTCACGACCTAAACAGATCCTTCTTTAAAAGTCATATCCAAAGAGAAAAAAATAGGCCATACCAAATAGTCTAATAATAACAATGCGAAGGTAAGAGCAAACGGCTTAAATTCACCGTTAGTAGATATTGTCTTTTTTAGATTTTTTCTTTCGAGTTTTCCTTTACCGTTTTTAAAATTCGTCTACTAATGAGAGAGTTCTACATATTCATAAAGGGTGTTTCGTACAAAAAAAAAAAAAAAAAAAAAAAAAAAAAAAAAAAAAAAAAA
>NW_019268518.1:2627676-2664004 GCF_002738365.1 Cucurbita moschata
AAAAAAAAAAAAAAAAAAAAAAAAAAAAATGATTAGAGAGAAGGTGAAAACAAAGGGTTATAAAAGCAGCAATGGGTTGCAGTGAGGAAATAAGTGAAGATTTGTCTGAATTCTGTTGTTGGTATTCAAAGAAGTGAACCAAACTTGATTCATTCTCTTCTCCTTCAACACACTCCCACTGAAACTCAATCATAAACCCTCTCGATGAATCATCACAAACAAAGAAAAGAAAATAAAAACTAAACATGTCTGTGTCTCTCTCCTCTCGTTTGTTGTTTGTCTGTTTGTTTGTTTCAGATTGTTTGTTTTCTCTAGCTGTAAGGAATTTTCATTCTTGTTTTCCTTCAAATCTTGTGTCTCTCTGCTGTACTGTCTCTAAAATGAATTATAAGAGAGAGAGAGAGATAGAAAGAGGCTGACAAAAGTTTTTTTGTTAGGTAAGGTCAGGTCTGATAACCCAACGTGCTCTGCTAACCCTTCTAATTAATTTTCCCACCAAAAAAATTAAAACTTTCCTCTATCTTTAACTCTTTTTTAATTCAACATTATTCATGTGTATTAGATGAACACCACTCTTTACAATAGTATGATATTCTCTATTTTGAGCATAAGCTCTCGTTGCTTGATTATAAATTCATGATCATTCTCTAAATTAGTCGATGTGGGACTTTAATCATCCAACACCTCCCCTCGAACAAAGTATGTCTCCCCTTCTTTTTGAGTCTTAGTCATTTTTTACTATGCCTTCGAGGAAGCTTGACTCCTTTTCTTTTGGAATCATTTGTTCGACATTTGAGAATTTACCAATCTATTGGCACGACTAAGTTTAGGGCATGACTCTGATACCATATTAGATGAACACGACTCTCTCCACAATGGTATGATATTGTCCACTTTGAGCATAAGCTCTCATGGCTTTGCTTTGGGATTTCCCAAAATGTCTCATACCAATGAAGATAGTATTCCTTGATTATAAACCCATGATCGTTCCTTGAATTAATCAACGTGGGACTTTCATCATCCAACAGTGAGATCCCACATTAGTTGAACCGTTTTTAGGACTTGAGCTATTACAAATTGTATCAGAGCCAGACACGGGATGATGTGCTAATGAGGACGTTGAGCTCTGAAGAAAGGTGGATATCGAGTAGTGTGTCAGCGAGGTAGATTGTGAGATCTCACGTTGATTGTAAAGAGGAATGATTGCTAGCAAGGTAGATTGTGAGATCCCACGTCAGTTGGAGAGGGAACAGAGAAATCTTTACTAGGGTGAGGAAACCTCTCCCTCGCAAATGCATATTAAAAGTCTTGAGGAGAAGTCTGCTAGAGAAAGCTCAAAGAAGACAATATCTGCTAGTGATGGGAATTGAGCTGTTATACGAATCTTCTGACATATATATACAAACACACAACAAAAACAAACTAACATAACATATCCATTTCTCGGGTCGATTTTATTGGTTCGAGAGATGGATTTTTGGGTTCGAACAAATGTGGAAACATGTTGTGTTTTGTTTTATGTATTGTCTTTTTTATGTGTTAATGGAAGTTTAATGTTTTGTGTTGAAAAGTAAGAGGGAAATGAAAAAGAAAGGGTCAAAATGAGTGGGAAAGAAAGAACACAAAGGCACAGCACAGCAGAGTGAGGTGAGGTGGAAGTGAAAGAGAGTAGAAAGGAAAGGAAATGAGAAAGACAAATATACCTAATTCATTTTCAGGCCATGTCTGTCTGTATCAACCTCTGCATATTATAAATACGTACATATCTATGATTTACCATAATTTACTGCTCCCACTTATTGCTTTTTTTACCTTTCTCAACATGTGATATCACAATGCTTTTCTCTTTCATATTTACCCTTCCCTAATTTTACTCTTCCTTTCTCCTTACCTCTTTGGAAAATCAAGGTTTCGTGGAGAATTTGTGGGTTACCTTTTGTAACTGCCCAATCCCATTACTGACATATATGACCGGTTACGTATCTGATAGGTACAGGTTTCATACTCTTATACGAAATGTTTCGTTCTCTCTCTAATCGACATGAGATCTCACAATCCACCTCTTTAGAGCCCAACATTTTCTACTTATTTAACATACATATTACATGAGTTATAAAAGTCAAAAGATTCATAAATTTCATAATAATCTTAAAATTGGATAAACATAGGTTGGATTGTAACTCTATCTTCGGGTTCTTAACTGAACAAATATCAACTTGTGAATTGACCTATATTTTCGATTTTTCAAAAATTTAACCCAACCCATACTGAATAAAATTCTAACCCAAGTCAACCATTATAGTTTGAGTTGGGTACTCTAGTTTTATTGGGTTCTCGGATCATATGAACACCTGAACTATGTTCACTTCGACATCTTTTTAGCCCGTTAAGCTTACAATTAATGAAGAAATAACTCTTTTTTTTTTCCCCACTTTTTGAGCTTTGAGAGAGAAAGGGGAAAGGGGAATTTGTAAAAGTAGGTAGGTAGGTAGGTGCAATTAAAGAATATAATTTGGGGATTAATTAAGGAAGTTTTGATTAAGACAAAAAATGAAAAAGTGTAATTGTGTTTTAGTTATAATTAAAGTTGTTTAAAATTAGATTTGGAATCCAAGACATTTGGGAGGCATGATTATGTTCTTTCCAGCTCAGCAAATTAAAGTTTTAAACTTCAATAAATAAATAAATAAATATATATATATATATATATATTGAAGTCAAACTCATTATATTTATTATAACACAATTTTCTCCCTTTAGTGAAAGTGTGTTTTGGTTTGTCTCTCTATGACAGCTAAAAAGAAAGGCACCTAAAGTTCAAATCTCTTTTTACTGCAACAACAAACCAACAAACAAAAGTTGAGTTTGTTGGATTCTCAACTTTCTCCAAACTATTTTTTCAAATTCTTATCTATTTTCTATCAATATTATCGTCTCACCCGGAAAACTTTGGAGTTCATATCAATTATGTAATGTTCCTAATTTTCAGAGTCAGACATCGGGTGGTGTAGTATCGAGGATGTTGTACCCTCAATTAAGTGAATTGTGAGATCTCACATCAGTTGGAGAAGAGAACAAAATATTCCTTAGATGGGTGTTGAAACTTCTCCCCCTAGTAGACAGGTTTTAAAATTATGAGGCTAATGACGATATCTAATGAACCAAAGCAGACAATATCGGCTAGTGGTAGGCGGCTAGTGGTGGGGTTGAGTTGTTACAAATTTAAGAACGTTTTTTTTTTTAAGTATGTTTATGGGAACAAAAAAAAATAACATATCTTATAGTACTTGATTGTTATTATGTGCTCATTACAAATTTAATTGTTAACCCACTTTTGATTACTATAAAAGATGAAACTTAGTTCATTAATTATCCAATTATGTTCATGTTCATGTGGTAAAATATATGTGACACTTGAATAAAAGAGTACATAAATGAATTGAGACCACATCTAAACAAGAGCGATTTTGAGGTATGATATGTAATAGTTCATGCCCACCACGAACGAATATTGTCTCTTTTAGCCTGTTACATATCACTGTCAACCTTACAATTTTAAAATAGGTGTACTAGAGAGAGATTTCCACACTGAATGTTTCGTTCCCCTCTCCAATCGATGTAGGATCTCAAGCGGATAATATCTGCTAGCAGTGGGATTGAGCTGTTACAAATGATATCAGAGCCAGACACAAGGTGGTGTGTTAGCGAGGACACAGGGTCCTCAAGGGGGTGGTTTGTGAGACCCCACATTGGTTAGAGAGTGGAACAAAGTATTCTTTAAAGGGAAAGGTCACATATGTTGGAGAGTGTGGAAACTTCTCCCTAGTGAACGTGTTTTAAAATTTTGAGAAGAAACTCGCAAGAGAAAACCTAAAGAAAGCCTTCTTATTTGGTGGCTCAATCAAAAGAACTCTAATGTTAAGAATGTTTTGCTTGCAGCAATTTTATATTGAGTAATTTTCTAAAATGTTTTCTACCATGAATATGAGTGAAGACAAAATTTTAAAATACTTTCTAGGATGAATATGAGTGAAGACAAAAACATGCTAGAAAGTCTGGTGTTAGTCGATCATGAGTAGTTTTTTTTTTTTTTTTTTTAAGCTAAGAATAGTTGTTTGTGGAGATGGAAATGTAGAAACATTAATAAATATTAAATTTATATTTTTAGAAAGATTTGTTAGTACAAGAATGGTTGCTTTTATAACCAAGTCAAGCGTTAGTTAAATGTATGCACTAAACTTCAATTGATTCGAGAGGGAAATGAAAGGGTGTGGAAACTTTTCCCTAATAGACATGTTTTAAAATCGTGAGACTGACGGTGATACATAACGAGCCAAAACGAACAATATCGGTTAACAATTGGCTTGAACTGTTACACTCAAAATTAATTGTGATGTAATATCGATATTGAATACCAATAATACAAAATGTCAATAAAAAAATATTTATAAAAGTTAAAAAGTACCCCTAAAAAGAAACTTTAAAAAAGATAATGATAAAAAGAAGAAAGCAAAGTTTAGTATTAAAGTTAAAAAAAAAGAGACTATATTAAGAATATTCTAAACCTAATGTTTACTCAAGCATTTTAATACTAAACTTTATCATAACTTTTTACTTTTTGTATGTACGTATTTATGTACGTATACGTATGCATTAGAAGTCATTTCAAAATCAAACAATAACTCCAAAGTTGAAGATACGAGATCGGGTTGAAGCACAATCCACCTCCTCAACCTCGACCCTCTAATGGGGCATGACCATAGTGGTCCTTCCTTATGTTGTCTATATTCAATTCAATTTCGTTCACTTTTTAAGTCCATTTATATATAAAATAAAAAAATAAAAAATAAAAAAAATAAAAGATTATTTTATAAATATCTGAAAACTATATCATACTCAAATTCATCTACCTAACTTAAACGTCGAAGTTGGTATGTCAAACACAACAATAGTGAATAGTTTCTCCCTTCTTTTCTATGTGGTATATTTCCATCTCCAACAAACTTAGTGTTGCACTGACATGAAAGTTAGTTGCAATTGTACCTCTCTATTCTTGACATATTTCACGGTCTGATGCGTAACGGTCCGGGTTTTCCCTTTTGAACTTCTCTTCAAAGCTTTAAAACGCGTCTTCTAAGGGAAGCTTTTCACACTCTTATAAAGGGTCTTTTGTTCTCCCCCTCAACTAATATGGAACATCACATGATCTCACTTTGATTGGAGAGAAGGGTAGAAACCTCTCGGAGCAGACATATGAGATAAATTTTGAAAGAAGGGCACGTGGTAAGAGAGAGAATGTCACGTGCATGGTTTGTTGTTTTTATTTTTTTTACAAAGGGTAGGAAAAAAAAGAGGATATATGTTTTTTTGTTGGTAATTGAGAGAGAGAAATGAAAGGGGAGGGGAAGGGGGGCCCGAAACATTTGAAGCTAATGTCATCTCGGTGGTGGTGAGGAGGCAGCAGCAGCCCCATCCTCCCAATTATCTCCTTTTATCATCTTTTTCCTCTCTCTCCCTTTTCTCAAAATCAAAACCTTTTATAACAACACCCTCCCAATTCTTCATTTTGCCCTACAAAACTCCCAATTCTCTCCTTTTCTTTTTCTCTCTCCTCCTTTCTCTCTCTATATTGCAAGATTCTTCTTCTTCTTCTTCCTCTTCATCATCATCCAAACCACTCCATGTTGAAACTTTCTTCTTCTTCTGCAGCTGCTACAGCTTCTTCTTCTGGTGGTTCTCCACCTCCTCCACCCAATTCTGACCATGGGATCACCAGTAAAAGAAAGAGAAGACCAGCAGGAACCCCAGGTAAATTTTAACCAAATTTAACCCATTTTCAATCCAAAGTTTGAATCTTTTTCAATTTTTATCCATACCCATCTCATAAAAATTCAAACTTGAATTCACTTTTGTGTTGTTGCATTAGATCCAGATGCTGAAGTGGTTTCCTTATCGCCAAAAACCCTTTTGGAATCGGATCGGTATGTTTGTGAAATATGCAACCAAGGGTTCCAAAGGGATCAGAATCTTCAAATGCACCGCCGCCGCCACAAGGTGCCGTGGAAGCTGCTCAAGAGAGCGGAGACGGCGGAGGCAGTCAAGAAAAAGGTGTTCGTTTGTCCTGAACTCACTTGTCTCCACCATGACCCTCGCCATGCCCTTGGTGACCTCGTCGGTATCAAAAAACACTTCCGGAGAAAGCATAGCAATCAGAAGCATTGGGTTTGTGACAAATGCTCTAAGGCTTATGCTGTTCATTCTGATTTCAAAGCTCATCTCAAAACTTGTGGCACTCGTGGCCACTCTTGTGATTGTGGCCGTGTCTTTTCTAGGTCCTCTCTCTCTCTCTCTCTCTCTAACTTTTCAATTTTATCGTTCGTGTTCATAGATATTTGAACCCGAGTATTCAAGAAAAAGCAGAATAACGAGCTTGACCTAATTTAGCATTACGAATTTCTCGAATTTTGCATATGATATTGTCCATTTTAATCTTAAATTCAATACCTACTCCCCAATTGTTAACTTTTCGATATAAAATTATCAACAACATTCTTTTAGGTTCGACTTCCGTTTTTCGAGGCTTTGGATAACTTGATATGGAAGAAATAAGGTAATGTTTAGGTTGAATTGTATCGATAACTAATATTACATAGTATTTTTCAGAGTGGAGAGCTTCATAGAACACCAAGATGCTTGTAATCTCCGGCAGCTGAGGTCCGATGCACCACCGCCGTTGCTACCACCGCCATTACTACAACCCTACTCACGATCGATTTCTTACACCGGTGCCTCGACCAGCAACGATCATAGCTTTCAAATGGCTACACCATTACGAGGGTTTCCAATTTTATCATCGAACTTAGATCGAAACATCAACATTAATTTTCCGAATCACCATGATCTCGAGCTTCACCTTTCATCTCCAAGCTCGGCGTTTCTTAAACTCTCAATTGGGTCAAACAAGGAGGCAAAGGAAGAGCGTCAGCTTGATTTGGCGATCGCCGAGAAAGCTTACGCAGAAGAAGCACGACGAGAGGCGAAACGACAGATCGAGATCGCCGAGGTCGAGTTCGCAAATGCGAAAATGATACGACAACAAGCTCAAGCAGAGTTGGAAAAAGCTAGGATCTTGAAGGAAGAAGCCACAAGGAAAATGAGCTCCACAATTATGGAAATCACTTGCCAAACTTGTCGGCTACACTTCCATATGAGCTCCGTTACACCGGAGGAGACCTCATTGGCCATTAGCTACATGTCATCCGCTACAACAGAAGGTGATGGAGAGTGACAAAAAAAAAAAAAAAAGACATTATTCAAATTACAGTTCTTCATTGTTCTAAGTTGATGTTCAAATAATTTGTGGCAACATTGAAGAAGATCATATCATAAAATCTGAGCCAAGATGAAGAATTGAATTAAAATTTGGGTTGGGTTTGGTTTTGTTGTTTATATCTATATGTGGGGTTTTTTTCTTTTACTCATGATTTTCATTGAATTATTGTATGCTATGATTATTGCAGTATCTCGAGGGACGAAAAACTTGAGGTGTTAGGTTTTAATAATTTATGTTGGTTTTTAGTAGCAAAGAAAAAAATCCCATTATTTGCATTCTTCAAAAGTACAATAATAAAAAGAATCACTCATTATTGTGTTGGAAGAACAAACATTTTTTCACTGCTTTCTTTTTTATTATAATGTATTATCAACGGAGAGTACCACTGAGAAGCCTGAGCCTCGAAGGTAGTGGACATAAGGCAGTGGGAACGTTGGGAGGTCTCACATTGATTGGGGAAGGGAATGAAGAGGTGAACGAAACATTCTTTACGAGGGTGTAGAAACCTGGAAACTCAGAAGAGAAGAAAGCTGAATCTAAACACGATGATAAACGGAAACTCGGAAAAGAGTGTAATTTTGAGATGGGTTTTTGGCGAAGGGGAGATGGACCCATATCATAAATGGAGGGGTCTGAAATATGTGGAAATAGGCATACAAACATGGAGGGTTGAAGGAGAAACACAGTATTATTTCTTGTTTTTTGGGGACCATCCTAATGCAAATTAAAAGGAAAGAAGGTAAAAAAAAATGGTTTAAAAAGATATAGGAAGATAAAAGAAGGAAGAGAAAGTTGTTGGGTCGTTTTCATTGCATTTGTGTTCCTTTGTAAAACGTAAATGCTTATTAAAAACCCACCATGTTTTTCAGTGCCACACTTGCTTTTCTTCATGCTCAGTCACTCGTCCCTCTCACTCTTCCAAAATCCATATCCAAATCAATCTATCATACACACACACACAAACACACACAAACACACAAAAACCCTGTTTTGTTTTCTTTTCCTTATTTTGGTAACATTCGTGTTAAACAAGGTTATGGAAGTTAGTTAATGTTTTTTGATGTTCTTGTTCATGATTTTAAGTGTGTTCATAAGTAAAAGGAAGAAGAAGTAGAAGAAGAAGAAGAAGAAAAAGGTTTGTTTTTTGAGTCATTCTTTTGAATTTACTTTGTTGGGACCATATGTTTTTTACCTTTTTACTTTTTATTTCTTTACCTTTTTCATTTTCACCTCACAATTTAGACTTCCCTTTTACATTATAGCCTTGTAGAATTTTCTTCTCTTCTTCTTTCTTCTTTTTGGACCCTCTCCACCACTGACTTCATGCTTCTTCTTACCTTTATATTTATATATATATATATATATATATATATATATATAATACAATATGGTAAGAAATTGCATTGGTCGTTGATGAATTATAACGTTAGTCACAGTCATACCTCTGAAATTTTAAATGTTGTAATCATCATCTTTGTCGGTTGTTGTTAACTTATTGATTAATGGGTTTCACATGTGTGACTCGTATGCTAGTAGGGAACTATGATAGCTAAGCAAATGAAAAGTACATGAATGAACTAAGACCACATTTAAACGAGAGTAATTCTGAAGATAGAATGACTAAAAAATACTTAAAGGAAATGGAAGTTGCTACTTATATCATAGCAGAACTCCAAAGTTAAGCATGATTTGCTTGTGAGCAATTTAGGATAAAACATGCTGAAATGGCTCGTGTTGGTTTGTGGGGATAGTGTTCACTCTTAGAAGTAAGAAGTAAGTAACGTGACCATGTCGTATGAATTGTAGGGAAATGTCGAGTCACTGAATTTACCCTTTACTTTGGGCGGTTTTGCACAAAATAATATGAGCTAATGAAGGACTAATTAGCTATATATTAAAAGCTAATGTAGGGTAGTTAAAGTTAAATATGCATGAAAATTTTGAAATCAAACTATTTTGGCCTATTAGATTAATGATTTTGGTTCATAAATTCATTAAAAGGGTGAAAATGACTTTTTAAAAAGAAAACAAAATTTAGATAATGATTAATTATTTAGTCAAATATATCATATAATATATATATATATATATGCCTTCCACCTTTAATCATGAAGGCATTAATTGTTGGGCAGTAGGTAGGGTTTAAATTTCCAACTAGGCCTATAGGATTTTCCTAATTTATATGGACGTTTTTGCCCTTTCAGTGCATGAAATACAAGAATAAACACAAAGAAATTGATTATGTACACCAATCTACATTTTTCATATATTTAAATTTTATTTTTGTTTAGTTTTTTTTTTTAATTTAAAAGTTAAATTTTGGACCCAAAAATTCGAAATTTTGAATTTAATTTTTAATTAGTACAATTAATATGGATGACCAAATATGTAATTTTAAATACGATAGAGTGTTGTTTAAAAAAGAGAAATTGTTATTATTTTGGTTGATGTTGATTTTTTAATTTTAATTTTTTTTGTAAATTAATAACTTGTTTGAAATTTGACATGTTAATAAGGGAAAAAAAAAAGTTATTTAGATTTGATGCTTGTAATTATAATGTTTTAGAAATCAATTATTTTGAGGAAGGTATAAAATTCTTGAAGCTCATCAATTTTTTATCCTCCTTTTGAGGCAAAATCAATGATGCCTAAAGTAACTTGGAATCATTTAAAGCATAAAGACCCAAATTTTGCCTTAAATAGTGTAATTATACATATAAATTAGTACTTTTTTTACTTATTACAATAATATTTTATTTTTTCTAATTACATACGGCCTAAAAAATTACTGCAGATTCAACCATGAACAGATGTTTTTAAAATGATAGGTCCCACTCATTATTTTTTCAGGTAAAGATAAGATACCCATGAATGGATGACAGCGTCACGATTAATTTATGAAACGAGTGTTAGGGTAATTATGTTCATGTATGACTATGTTAGTTTTAAAAGTTTTGTTTTGAAGGTTAAGTTCAGAAACTTTTATATGAAATTCTTTAAAGGAATATTTTTCACACGCAGTAAATTTCGTGCGACAGAATTGTTTTAATAATAATAAAGAGTTACATTAAATCAATAATAATTTACTAAGAAAAGTGGTATCTTTTGGTGGGTTAAAGTTAAAAATACTTTTCTTCAAACATAATAAAAGAATGTAAAAAAAAATGATTAATTTTCTATATATTCAATAAATGAGGTACTTTTTATAGTAACACGTGGATATAAAAGAGTATGAACATATATTTTGGGGAAAAAGGTACACATTAAATTTTATTCCTTTTTTAATGAAAAAAATATTATAAAAATGTAACTTTTATATATATTATAAATAAATTTAGTTACAAACGTAGAGGGAAATAATGAACCGAACTCAATTATAAATTTTTTATTTTTTCGTTTCTCGATATGAGTAATGAGAAGAGGGTTAGAAATGACTCGTAGAAATGATTTGGAGAGGGTTAGAAATGACTCGTAAAGATGGTTCGGTTAACAAGTGAGTAGATTACCCTAAGATGCTCATCTTACTCCCTTAGTCTCTATAGTGTAAGCTTAATTTCTTGGACTTTGAATGAAGTCCAAGCAGTGGTGATTTTGAGAGCCCAGTCTCCATCTATTAAGAGGGCCCTTGTATCCCTAGGAGCCCACCATTCACATGCCTTTGAATTTTTTACTAAATTCATATAGAAAAATCATATAGAAAGTTATTTGTTTCCGTTCTAAATAGGTCCAAACGTTGTTTGTTTCAGCTTGTGATGCCATGTTACTGTTTTAATATGCTGATTTTTTGGTCTGGTTTTATAAGAAGAAGATTTATGGGTTTCAAACTTGTTACTAATGCTGTGAAAATGTTTGTGCGCACCATCTGTTTGATGAAATGCTTAGCTTAATATCACTCATTTTTTTCCGTGTCTGAAAGCTTTTATCTTATTATTTCTATGAATAATGGAGGCGGTGGTTGTAGCAAAAGAAGAATAGAATACAGGCAACTCAAACAAATATTACAAAGTTCATGTTGGTAAAGCTGGATCAGATTTAGTAAACAAAAAGAAAATCTGATTCAAGCACTGTTGCTGCTTCCATTAGTTGATCCAGGCATCAACTCTCGTAGCATGGCTACCACCTGCAACATGTTAGGCCTTTTGGAAGGGAACTCTTCAACACACCGAAGAGTTATCTCCAAATATCTAACCATTTCTTTAACTTCTTCTGCTTCTGATTCGTCACTTGTTTTGGTCACTGAAAGCAACTCTGGATCTATCACTTCCATTTGTTTTCCATCATTGACTTTCATTTTGACCCAACCCACCAAATTGGTGTCCCCAAAATCCTCCTTATCAGTTGGTCGTTTCCCTGTCAAGAGTTCTAAGAGAACGACACCGAACGAATAGACGTCGCCTTTTGCTGTGCACCTGAAGCTTTGGTAGTACTCAGGAGGGACATAACCAGGAGTGCCTGCAAGTGTGCTTACACTCAGATGGGTGTCAAGAGCACTTATCAGCCTTGCCATTCCAAAATCTGAAACTCTTGCGTCTAAATCATGGTCCAGAAGTACATTGCTGGACTTCATGTCTCTGTGAATTATGTGTGGAATGCAGTTATGGTGTAGGAAACAGAGTCCTTTAGCAGCACCTCTGGCTATCTTTTTCCTTTCATCCCATGTTAGAATTCTGCAATCTTGCATCTTTGCTCTTCCATGAAGCATCTCTTCTAGGCTACCGAACTTCATGAACTCATACACTAGCAGCCTCTCCTCACCTATTTTACAGTATCCCAGAAGAGGTACTAGATTTCCATGTTTGATCTTTCCTAAGGTTTCCATCTCCGCCATGAATTCACGGTCTCCCTGGCAACTAAGACGTATCAGTTTCTTGATTGCAACGCTCGATCCATCCTTTAGTGTTGCTTTAAACACTTCACCAAACCCGCCACTACCAATGAGACTTTCTGCTGAGAAGCCATTAGTTGCTTCTATCAGTTGGGAGAACTTGAGCTTTCTTAGCTGTCTTTGGAAAGTTGCCACATTGATACTCAGTGGCTCTTTCTCTTTGTCAATTTTCCATGTAGTAGGGGCATGTATTGCTTGTAAACTATTAAGCATCTTCACTTCCTCTTCTTCTTTTCGTCTTGCACGCATGGCAATAGCCCATACAATCAAAATGCACACACAGGCAATGGAAATAAGAACACCTAAAACAATACTATTAACCCATGACACTGATTCTGGCTTTGTTCTTCCTTTTCCAGCATCTACATTAGGACTTGTCGCTGGCTGGTCTTCACTCTGGCATTCAGGCAAAGGAACTCCACAAAGTCCTGGATTGTTTGCATACTGACTTGCAGGTAGTGTACTGAGCTGCCCCCTTGATGGAATTCGCCCTGTTAGTTCATTATAAGATAGATCAATTTGCACTAAGAATGATAAGTTTGAAAATGAATCTGGAATATGACCCTGCAGTCTGTTATATGATGCATCAAACACTCCTAAGTTCTTTAGGCGACCGAACGATGCTGGAATCTCTCCAGAAAGTTGGTTGTGTGATAACTCTAGAACCTGTAAGGCAACCATATCTCCGAACTCTTCTGGTATTCTCCCACGAAGCTCATTGTAAGAAAGATCCAAGTACTCCAAAGTTTGGTACTTTGTAAACAAACTGAGGACTGGACCAGAGTACAATCTAGTGAAATCACAGGTCTTCAATGTTGGTTCTTGCTGTAGTCTTTCAGGTCTGATTCCAGAAAACTCTAACAAGCCCCCGACTCCTTTACACGAATTCCCGACGTTTCGAACAAACACTAGAGTGTTTCCAGAAAGAATCCCATTCAATGATTTGGCTCCAAGCTGCCTGCCAAGTCTAGGTGGTATTTCCCCTGTAAGCTTATTGCTGTTCAAATCCAACCAAACCAAAGTGCTGCAGTTTGCCAACTCCGCTGGTATCTGACCACTTAAACTATTGTTTCCAAGTTGCAGGACAGCCAGCCTTGGCAAAAGACCAAATTCTTTTGGGATCTCACCTGTTAATTCATTACTCGTGAGTGAAATCCATTCAAGATTGCTACAACTGAACAATCCAGTGGGGATTTCACCACTTAAATGATTGTTATTAAGTATAAGATCCTTCAAGTTTCTACAATTCCCCAATTCTGAAGGTATTTTCCCTTCCAAACCATTGAACCATGCTATCAGCTGTTCAAGATTCTGAAGCTTTCCAAGCTCTGCTGGTATGGAGCCTTTCAGATAGTTTAAACTAAAATCAATTGTCTTTAGCTGTGGACACAGTGAGAGCTCAGGTGGGATTCCTCCTATGATGAGATTGTCTGGAATTTTCAGTTCCTGAAGTGACTCAGCACCTGGACATATATCTGGTGAGATCAATCCAGAAATTCTATTGGAACTTAAGTCTACAAGCTGCAGATTCTTGCAGTGAGATATGGATGAAGGCAATGATCCAGAGATAATGTTATTACTCAATAGCAAGCTCTGTAAAGAGACAAGATTCTTGAAGATGGAATCCGGTAAAGGACCAGATAGGTTATTATTTGAAAGATCCAAAATTTGCAGCCAAGAACAAGCAGAGAAGGAAGCTGGAATTGCACCAGAAATGTTGTTGTAGCTAAGCCTTAGTTCTTGAAGTGAATTGCAGGCATTTCTCCAATCAGAAGGAAGCCAACCAGTGAGCTGATTGTGAGATAGATCCACCCTCTGTAAACTGCTGATTTCCCCTAAAGATCTGGGGATATCCCCACTGAGAAAATTGTTTGACATACCAAGCGTTTGCAGATTCGAGCAGTTCGAAATACCACTCGGAATCGAACCGACAATTTGATTCCCCGAAAGCTCAATGCGCAACAAAGAGCTGCAAGAATTCTCATATATTCTTAATCCTGAGATCGACCCGGTTAGATTGTTGTAGGAGAGATCAAGATCTTGAAGCTTATTAGCATTAAACAGAAGATTTTCAGGCAGATAGCTTGTAAGATTGTTGAATGAAAGGTCTACAAACATAAGATTTGGACACTTATAGAAAAGATTCTCTGGCACACTACCTACAACTTTGGCAAGAGAGAGCTCAAGTTGCTGCAAATTATAAGGAAGATGAAGCAAAGTAGTTGAGTTTATAGTGAAAGAATTTGTAGACAAATTCAAAGCCAACAACATATCCAGAGAAGACAGAGGATCAAAATGAATATTCCCTGCAAGATTACAACCACTCAGATCAAGAGCAATTGCTCTTCCGGATTGGCATGAAACTCCATACCATGAACATGGATTGTTCTCAAGCTTCCAACTGGACAACACTCCATTTGGGTCCTTGTCAATCATGTCCTTGAACTTAAGAAGAGCTGCAGCATCAGTTTTTATTGAACTCACAGCCTCTTGTTCAGCTGAAGAAGCCAAAGCAAATAAGATAAAAATCATTGCCAAAGTAGAGAGGATTCTTTCCATTGGATGAAGCAAAATGCCACAGAAAATGCAAAGCTGAGAAACACTGTTGCCTAAAGGAAGAAGAAAGAAGAAGAAAAAGCTAAGGGTAGCAGTGAAGATTTAGAAGAATGTGTTGTGTGGTGACGACCATGATGAGAAGCTTTAGAAAAAAGAAGCAAGCTGCTTGCTTTAGCCATCTTTGTGTGTTTTCTTTTGCAAAATGTGCTGATACGGCTTCTGCAGTACAAATGGAAGCGTATCCTATATGAGAGAAGAGTTGAATTTACTTTTGGTCAAAAGGAATAGAGCTCAGCTACCCTACAGACAAAGGGTCTATCTTATGATCGGCACTGAAAAGACAGTTTTTGCTCTAAAAGAGACACAAATAAACGAGTGGATGATCCAAGATGTCAATTTTTGTCAGTAAGGCGTGAGAGGGAATGTTAGGAAGCATATGTATATCAATATCAATGAAATTGATGTATTTGTGGGCAAGTCCTTGCAGTCATGTAATGTTCATATTGAGCCCACAAAAGCCTATGCTTCCAAGCCTACTTTCTTCATATCATCACAGTAGGCTGAGTGAGCCCTTTCTTTATAAGAAAAAGAAAGGGAAACAATGGGGAAGATGGTGGTAGAGAGTGGGTCCAAATGCTGAAAATTTGGGAGAATCAATGATACAATACAATTGGTGAAAAAATTCCCCCTAAAAGAAGTTTCAAAAAAGTCGGGAAATGACATAAAAAAATGGAAAAAGGATCACAGAGTGAAGAAATGAAAGGCCCACTAAGGAACAACATGAATGCAGGCAGTGGTAATGATGCTTTCACTTGGTCCCTTGGCCATGGTTTTTTTTTCTTTTTCCTTCATTCTTTTTACCATTTCCTCATGAATGCATTCATTTGGGTCATTTTCTATTGTTTTGTTTCTTTACTTTTCGTTTCTTAAAGAACCATGAGAGACTGAAATATATCCGAGATTAGATTAACATGCTAGTTGTTGTCAATGAAATTGTAACCGCCCTAGTATACTGCTAGTAGATATTGTCTGTTTTGGCTCGTGTCAGTCTCACGGTTTTAAAGCGCATCTATTAGGGAGAGGTTTATACACCCTTATAAGGAATACTTCGTACCCCTCTCCAATTGATGTGGGATCTCACAATTCATCCCCCTTGGGGGTCCAGCGTCCTCGCTGGCACATTGCCTAGTGTCAGACTCTGATACAATTTGTAACAGCTCAAGCCTACCACTAGTAGATATTGTCTGTTTTGACTCATTACGTATCGTGATCAGCCTCACAGTTTTATGACGCGTCTGCTGGGGAGAGCTTTCCACACCATGAATGTTTAGTTCCCCTCTCCAACTGATGTGAGATCTCACAATCAACCTCTTTAGGGGTCTAGCATCCTCGCTTGCACACTGCTCAACGTATGGCTCTAATACTATTTATAACAGCTCAAGCCCACTAGTAGCCGATATTGTTTTCTTTGGTTTGTTACATATTATGGTTAGCCTCACGATTACAAAACTCGTCTGTTAGGGAGAGGTTTTCACATGCTTATAAGGAATGTTTCATTTCACTCTCCAACTTACGTAGAATCTCACATAAACCCATTTGTTTTTGGGTCTAGTTTTGGGGCGCATTGCTTCACTTCATAGGTATTCAGAGATTCATTACTTATGAAGAGCATGAAAGCATCTGATTTGATGATAGACATGAATGAAGAAAGTTTTGTGGAGAGTTAGTTAGTGTAAACCTTGGGTATGTGGGTGAGAGAGGCAAAGCAGAGGAAGAGGTGATGATCATAATGGTGATTGGGAATATGAGCATGAAACAGAGTGGTAGAAAGAAATGGGTAATTAATTATTGGATATAAGATCTGAGTATCAAAGATGAAGATGATGGTGCCCATTTTAATAATCATTTTGGCTTTGCCTCCATAATTAACACTTTTTATTTCCTTTTCTTTAGGGATACAAACTGGATGCCATTACTCTTAGTATGTGAAACAGACTTCATTTTTGGCCTCATCAAATATTCTGCCCCCATACTCTATTTTTTACTTTAAAAAATCACTTAGTTATCACATGTATTTTTTGTAATTATAAATGAATAAGCTCAGATATTGAACTTGAACAAGCGTTCGAAATTAATATTGTTTGTGAATAAGTCACACGGTTGTAACCTTATCTTCGGATTTGTTTGGTTGGCCCGACAAAAAAATGTCAACTTACACACCAAAACGAACTTTCACTTTCCAAAAATTTAACCCAATCCAAACAGAAAAGAAACAAACTCAATAAAACTTTTATGGGGACGAAAAAAGGAAAGAGAGGGATGGGGTTTCTCTCGCTTTTGGCATAGCGGGCCCCAGTGGGAGGCCCGCACGACGGGCTATTAGCTCAGTGGTAGAGCGCGCCCCTGATAATTCCATCGTTGTGCTTGGGCTGTGAGGGCTCTTAGCCACATGGATAGTTCAATGTGCTCATCAATGCCTGATCCTGAGATGTAGATCATTCAAGGCACCTTAGCATGGCGTACTTCTCCTGTTTGAACCGGGGTTTGAAACCAAACTTCTCCTCAAGAGGATAGATGGGTCGATTCAGGTGAGATCCAATGTAGATCTAACTTTCTATTCACTCGTGAGATCCGGGCGGTTCGGAGGGGACCACCTTGGCTCCTCTCTTCTCGAGAATCCATACATCCTTTATCAGTGTATGAACAGCTATCTCTCGAGTACAGGTTTAGGTTCGAATGATAGAATCATATAAACACGAGTAATGCAATAAATTGAAAGGAATGTTTAGAAATTGAAGTGAAATGGCATTAATATTATAGCTAGAAAGTAAAAAGAAAAGA
The DNA here is from genome assembly GCF_002738365.1 of Cucurbita moschata. Taxonomy (NCBI): domain Eukaryota; kingdom Viridiplantae; phylum Streptophyta; class Magnoliopsida; order Cucurbitales; family Cucurbitaceae; genus Cucurbita; species Cucurbita moschata. The sequence continues at coordinate 2,645,292 of NW_019268518.1, forward strand.
AGAAAAGAGCTAACAGCCACTAGTGAGTAGTGACACTAATAAAAATCACACTTTTCTTCCTCATACTATAAAAGCCACTGTTTTTTTTGGGGGAGAACATAATAGATATGGATAAGAGTAAATCAGGCCATTAGATTTGCAACACGTGGCAATGAGAAAAAAAAGAGAATAGATCAGACGGTGGTGATTTAGGTAGCCTGAGATGAAATTTAAGGAGAGAAGGGAAATGTGTTGTCGTGAATGGCACGCCAAGAGACCAATTGTCATTTTTATATTTTTTCTTTCGAGTTTTTCCTAAAGGTTTTAAATCGCATCAATTAGAAATTTCACGTTACATATGTTATATAATGAGAGATTTACACACCTTTATAAGAAATTTTTCATTTCTCTTCCCAACCATATGTAATTATATAACGACCCAAAATTTTCTACTTGATTTAAGGTTGCTACTGTACGTATTATAAATATTGAACGGAAGACTTCATTTAAATTCCATAAAACATAACTTTTAACTTAAAACACAGTCATGGACTTACCTGTTTCGAAAACATCTTTAAAACGACACAACAAAAGACCCGAAATAAAATAAATAAGCGTTTGAGTTTAAAACATTCTATTCTATTCTAAGCCTAAGAAAATAAATACCATTATCCTATGCATGTGTCATGATCTCGAGTTGCGATGCCGTCATTAGCCGTACAGAAATGTCTTGCCTTAACCTGAAAAATGTATTAGCACATGGCTTGAGTATTTAAAGAAATACTCAATAAGTGACTCCACTATTGGGGTTAAATGCAACCATCACATGCAATAAAATGATGGGACCCATCTTTCGTTTCGTTTCGTTTTCCCTACGGTGCTGTCCTAACAGGTAATCGTGGACATGTACCATATACTCTACACAACCCATACGTGCGAGTATGGGCTCACCAACTAGTTCGCACACCGCTGGGCCACTGTCCTTATCCAGTAGCCATACTCTGGGAGCCCCTTATGTCGGGACCCGTTAAAACTAGAACCGTCACGTCAGCGCTGTGCAATGCATAACAATCGTTGTCCTGCCATTGGATGTACTCGTCCGTACCCTCGTGATGGGATGGGGTATCCCCAGATGCATGAACACATATAATGCATGAGGTCCCCTATTTTAAGTATTTTTATAATTATTTTTATTTGTTTATTTATTTTTAGGCTATTACAAAATATTTTCTAAATAAAGGAGAAAAATAATTAAAATGAAAAAAATTACTATATATTTGACTTCAATATTCCTTTCTAATTAGGAATTTAAATAGTTTTTATATATGAAAGTTATGTGGTAGTTATTGTTACATTTATAATTGATTTTTGACTAATTATTTGAAGGAAGTTTTGAGATTAAGATAAGCCCGTGACTTTTGATGAGTTGAAATTAACGAATTAGTCGGTAACCTAATCTTCTACCAAATATTATATTTAAATTAATTAATAATCTAAAAATAAAATAATAAATGAATAACTAAACCCTTAAATAAGAATCAGGGTATTGTTGTAAAATAGTAGATGATGAATCAATACCATTTCAATATTACCCTAAGCTTGGAAACATTTTCCTAACAAACGCGTTTTAAAAACTATAAAGACGATACATCTAGGTTAAAACAGACAGAGATGTAGTTATAAAAAATATACCCACGGACACCATTTTTACTGCTTTATTATTAAAAAAAAATTAGAGAATCATTTATTATTTGCTAAATCTTATTTTTCTAAGCTATATTTTAGTTTATTTAAATTTATAGATTCTGTATTTTTAAAAAAATCAGGTTGAGCATGATTATAAAATCTATTAGGTTGGGCCATTTTTAAATGAGTCATTTCTCCTATTATCCCAAATATATTTTTAAAATTTAATAGGGAAATGGACTACATGGGCCGGTCGTATGAAAACTTGAGCCCAAGCCCAAGCCCAAGATCGAGCCCAAGACTAAGATTGATTTTTCAGTAGCATCAAATCAACAAGAAAAGCCCACACAAAATGGGAATAAATCTCATTGAAAACGTTTCGAATCATTTGGTAAAAAGAAAAAGCCCATTATCGTCATTTCACACACACTTTTATTTAAACCTCACATTTCATTTTCTTATTAAAAAAAAATCTCTAAAAATATGCAAATATTCACAATTTGTTAGATAATTAATATTTTTAATCGGTAGTATAGGAGATTCAATAATTCAATACAAAGGCCATTATTAATTAATTAAAATCAACTCCAATTTAATTATGAATGCGATGGGTTTTAAAGAAATAAGAATAAAATATTGACGACGTCACATCTCATTTATTATTGCTAAAACAAATAAAAGTGGATCCCATTGATGTTAATTATTCACAATTATACATAGAATTTAAAGTCTATGATCCAAAGTTTATTTTTATTAATAATAATATGATGTGACAATTTGTTTGAAATTTGATATCTTGACTTAAAATTTAATCTTTATCGTTTTAACGAGAGAAATTTTTTTTTACTTCCATTTTATTATTGCGTACGTTTATAACATTGATACATTTGCATCTACTTTTAAATTATTCAAAAGTTAGAAATTTTATTATTTTAAATAAAAAAATATTTTTTAATACAACTTTTTTTTTTTGTCGCATGTTCATGTATTTTAAATCATTTTTACGTGGGACCATAAGAAAAAGATTTAATTTTAAAAATTTATTTTGAAATGAAAGGACCATTTTGTCTTTTTGTTTCGGTCTATTAAATTTTATTAATTGGGGATCAATGTTGCACACAATTTTTTTTTCATTTATTTAATTTTTTAATCTCCGTTAAATCAAATAATTGTTTTGGTAATTTTTTAAATAGTTAACTTTCATTTATTTTTAATTAAATAGTAAATTATTGAAAATTTTCAAAGTTTCCTATGAAAAAAAAATCAAAATAAACAATTTATTTTAAAACCTTCTAATAAAATAAAACAATATAGAGATCTCATAAAATTATTAATTTATATATATATATATATATATATATATCGCCAATTTAGCCTTATTTGGTCAAATATAACACCAACAATTGTTTTGTTTTATAAATATTATTCTTTACCATACTTTAGTTGAAAATGCATTAGAACGGTAATGCCCCGTTGCTAAGATTCAAAATCCTAATTTGACGCATAAGAATATGATTGTTTTACTTTTTAAAATTAAGCCTATAAATATTATTTTTCACCATAATTCTAGTTGGAAATGCATTAGAATATTTGGCATATGAGGATCACATTACCTACTCCTAGTTTTTTAAGTGTGAAAACTATCCTTACAGCTAACATGAATCCTTTTGTCTTGTCCGACATGCATTTAAGGAAATGTGATAGAGATCACCCAATATAAAATTACTCTAAGTAAAGTGCGCTTAACTATGAAATTCATATGATTGAAATACCGAAAATGAATGTGCATTATGTTAGTATAGATAATAACTTTTTTTTTTTAATTTTTCTTAATCATCTTATCATCGTGATCACTTTTATTTAAATATTTCTGTGTTTATTCATATATTTTTTCTTTATTTGATGTCCCAACAACTTAAACATGCTTTTTGTTAATGAAATTGCTTTTAGTGGTATAAAAAATAACTATTAAAAGTGTAAAACAAAACATAAAAATGATTAAATGAAAATTACTTTTTTAATAAAGCAATTTATACTAAAATCTCTATTTCTAAAACCATTTCAAAACACGTTTTAAACCTAAATTTAGATTTTGTTTTATGCTTTCATATTTAGGGTCAAATGATTCAAAAACTGTGTTTTAAATCTATTTTTGAATTTTATAATCGAAATAGTGAAATAATTTTAACTAAATTAATAAAATTATCTTTAAAATTTGTATTTTTGTCTTAAAAAAATACTCATAAACTTTAAAAAATCTTTTTAAACTTTAAATTTTTTTTAAAAAAATACTCATAAACTTTAAAAAATCTTTTTAAACTTTAATTTTTTTTTTTAAAGTACTCTTATTATCTCGAAGGGAGATCATTAATATCTTTTAAACATATCTTTAAACTTTGAAAAGCTTTGAATGATACCAACTTTAAAAAATGTTTAAAGATAACCGTTTTCAAAGGTTTGATTAATACTCTTGAAATTTTAATTTTTTTTTAAAAAACTTCAAAATTTTCTTTAAACATTTTTAAAAACTTTAAAAACGTCAACTTTTCTTTTTTAATTTAAAAATATTTTTATTATCAATACCATGTTTAAACAAAAAAAAACTCATAAAATTTTAAAAGTAACATTAAATTTTTTTAAAGATAATCTTTGAGGTGTTGATAGACGATTTTAACCCTTATAGTGATGGCAAGAATTTAATAATTTTTTTTTATAAAGGTAAGAAGTGTCCATACTATTTTTAAAATTTAATGTGTATTTTTTAAACCTAGTATCAACACAAAGTTATTTTCAAACTTTTTTAAAAAGTGGAAGATAATAATGAAACTTATAAAAATTTAAAAATATTATTAAAACTTTTGAAAATTCAAAAATATTTCTACCGAAATCTAAGATTTAGGATATTTTTATTAACGTAGCCACATTTTTAGTCAAAATATATTAATTGGACAATTTAAAAGAAAGAATTACATTAAAAAAAAAAAAAAAAAAAACTTAAAAAGTGGTTTATATTATAATTTTTTTAAAAAAATAAGTATAACCTAATATATTATAAGTTAATATAACATAGTTCATATATCATAATAATTGAGATTCTAACTCGTAGAACTACAATTATTATTAAACATATTTTAAATCATTTTCTAAATTGTGATGGTATTTTTCGATTTCAATATAGTTGAGTTTATTCAAGTGGTTGTTACGATTATGAATGACTTTCGAAAGTAAAGATAAATCTCTAGATCTTTTCCGACAATTGAATAGGAAAGCATAGAGAGCGGAATTTGATCAAAAAACTCTTTTTCTTTAATAGACTAATTGATCCTAAAAAGTATGTGGTTAATGTAAGACGTTAAATTAATTTAGTAAGGAATTATTAATAAATTAAAATACTTTATTTATTTATTTATTTTTGGAATGTCATATACAAACAAAAATAAATATAATGAATTTGTATTTTCTATTCACTAAAAACCCAACCGACTTTTTTTTTAAATTTTTTTTTATGAATAATATAATATTCAATAATAAGACACATAGTCACGATATATTGTATGGGTAGGGGCCATCGTGGCTGACAGTTTTTTTATATAAAAAAAATACAAATAATATTTAGATTAAATAAATAAACCTATAAAATAGTTTCACTGAGATCAAATATATTTCTATGCTTTTTAAAAAAAAAAAAAATTAAAAAATACATTCCTCTACCAATTTTTAAAACATTGAGTTGTGGTTGGGGCTTATAAAATTGACGCATCTTGTTTATAAAGTTGATGTCTATCCAACGAGATCCGAGAATTGCTAAATCAATACGAGACTAGTGGAATTTAAATATTAAAAAAAAATATTCATATATTATACATGAGATGAATAGGTTCGAGTGAATTTGAAGTCTTGTCCTAATATGCTTTTGTTCTTTGTTATCCACAATTTACTTTTAAGAATATTAATCACTTAGCTTGAATATGATGACTTTATTTGGAAATAAATATTTAAAACTATATTAATTATAACGTGTTTGGACCAACTTTATAATAATAAAAATTACATTGATGGCTCAATTATTAATGGATGAAAAAGAAAATAAAAGAAAGAAAACGAATTCGATTCAAAGAACTCATTATTTAAAGTAAGAAGATGAACCGATTCAATATTTAATTTTTTTCTTTTTTATTAAAAAAAAATCTTGAGTTAAATATTTTAATTATTACTGCTAGAAATTTAACTTTTTATATAAAAAAAATTACATATTTAAGTAGAATATGATGTGCAAATATTATATTACAAATAAATAATTGTATATTTAAATTAAAATTGTAAGTGATTTTAGAATGCTAAAAAGGTTTTTATGGTCAGTGTAGGGATTTGATTAGAAAAGGACCTGATTTCTAACAACCCTTTAAGAAAAGGACGTAAAGATTCTAATGAATGTGAAGTCTTGTATTAATATGAATTTATCGTCCTTTTATTCCCCATTTACCTTATTAAATAAAATTCACCATATTAATTTAAAATATTTTTCTTTAGTGGATTTTAACTTTCACATGAAAGAGAGTAAATATACTAATTATTTGAGAGTGCTGATGCATGATTTTGAAATATCTTATAAATATATATATATATATATATATATTATTTTTTTTTTTGAGCTTACTATTTTAAAAAATATTTATGCAAAAAGTGATTTTATTAATTTGATTGAAAGTAGCCGTTGCCTCCATCATGACAAAATTTAAATGAGAGCAATCAAGAAGATAAGATAACTAATAAAAACTTTAAAACTCTATTTTGTGTCCTTTTCTGATAATTTTCTTACAAAATATGTAAGTGAAGACAACATGGTGAAATGACCCATGTTTGTTTGTGAGAGGCAGAACACGTTGAAAAAACATGTGCTTGTTTTGAACCGATATTGGTCGGTAGAAATAGTTTTCACTATTAAAAGTGAGAAAGTGATGAATTTAGATTCTAAATCTTGATCCAAATCTCGACATATGAGACCTTACAACTATGCTAATTTTTAATTAATTCTTTCAAAATAATTTTTAAATTATTTAAATGATTATTCAAAAATAATTAATTATTTTGAATTAGTTTTTATTGAATTATAAAGATAACTTTTGAGTTTAAATTATTACATTTTTAGAAGTCATGTATATATATATATATATATTTTAAATGACTAAAAGGACAAAAATAGTTTCACTTCCAAACGTGTTAATAGCCACTTTATCAAAAGTGGAAAATGTGATTTTATTTGAAAAACATTATATATTTAAAATGCGTTTGATTTTTTTTTGGAGTGATTTAGAAGGTCAACGACATACTTTATAGATAATTTTGAAAATAATAAAAATTACTTCGATCAAAAAAATTACTAATGAATTTGTAATTTTAAAAGTATCTAAAAGTCACTTTCAACCCACGAGTGATTTTCATATTTCTCATCTTTCAATTTATTTTATTATAAAATTATGTCACTTTCTAACTTCATTTATTTCTAATTTTGACCGCTCCTTAATGTATACAATATTTATCATTTCTTAAAATAATTTTTTTTCTCCACCTTTTAATATTTTAATTCTTTTACTATTATTATTATTATTATTTTGTAAGTTTGTGAGTTAACTTAGGAGAAAATAGGACAAATTCAAAGTTTAGGGTTAAATATTATTAGAGTTTTAGGACAACTCTATATTTTTAGGTTGGATTATCGAGTTGTTTTTTTTTAATACTTAAAATAATTTTACTCATTCACAAAACACGATATATGTTACATTAATAAAACCTAAAATTTTATGAAACTTAAAGATTAAACACTTACAAGTCAATGCATCTATTACAAACGTAAAAATAAAATTTATTTTTCATAATAATCTTAAAAATAGGGTAAATTTGGATTGCAACCCTATTTTTTTGGTTGGTCGATAAAAAAAATGTCAACTTCTCAACCTAAATTTTGTCGATTTTCAAAAAATTCAATTGAAAATATATAATCCAACTCGTTTAAAAAATCTACTTTAAACATTCCTTCTAAACCCACTCTCATATATGTCCTTAAAATGGATGAGCCCAACAATATAATATAAAAATCACTTTAAATAAATTAACTATAAACAAATAATTTGTACTAAAATCACCATTTCCAACTAATAGTTTAAATTATAAGTTTGGTGAAAGAAAATTAGAATTTAATTTTTTATAATTTTAAATAATAAAATTATTTCTTATGGAATTTTTATCAATAAAATTATATAAATAAATTCTAATTTTTTAAACACTAAAATTTAATCTTTTAAACCATCATAATTAATTTTGCAATTTAACTATAAAAAAAGATTATTTATTTATTTTTTCTGTAAGGTTGTTAAGTTAAAAAAATTTAAGTTAAATTTGATTTTTAATAAAATTAGAATAAAACTATGAATTAAAATTTAATTGTTTTGAAACAATAAGAATCAAATTCGTACTCTTGAAAAAGACTATAATTTTATCTTTAATCAACGATATAATAAATGTCAGGTATTCGACGGTGCATGTGGGGAGGGAGGGTGGAAAAAGGAAGAAAGAGCTGAGAAACAGATTATATAAAGAATCTGTAACCAGAATCCTAGTCGTTAAATTTGATGAAGGAGAAAGAAACACAGTAGACTGCTCAATCTATTCATGGCGGAAGTAGAATTGCTGGAAATGTTTACAAACCGAGAGCTGGAAGAAGGAGCCATTGGTTCGTCTGATTGGAATCCAACTGATGCTGTGCTGTTCGTTGGACTGAGTTTGGTGCTTGGAATCGCTTGCAGACACTTACTGCGAGGCACCAGAGTTCCTTATACAGTTGCCTTGCTTGTTCTCGGCATAATTCTTGGATCCATTGGTTGGTGACTCTTTTTTTCCATACATTTTCATGTTCTTCCTCATTTTCTGCTCATCGTTGTTTGCTTATTGTTGCTATTGTGTAGTTTAATAATCTTCAGTTTCCATAAAATTCGGGAAACTCGATCGTTTTTAGTTGGCGTTTATCAAGACATTTTACTTGTTTTTTACAGATCTCCTTTTATTGTATAATTTGTTTATGAATTTTGATTTCTACTTGAGTTCCGAACTCAACTGCTTTGAAGATGAAACGATGAGTTGTATTTTCTAGGAAAGAGTTGGAATAAGTTTGACCGGTTGGAAAAGAGTTCACCGTAGGAAAATTGACTCAAGTGAGTGGATTAACGGGAGAAGTTGAAATTCTTGTATGCAAACTCAACAAGATTTATATAGCGGGAGTCGACGACTGAAATTGATTTAAAGGATATGATAGATGCCTAAAATCTGAAATTGATATAAATATTGTTTGCAAGCGAACAATCTGTTGTTGACCCATTAATGCATTTCTGAATGGACATTTGTCAACACTTCCTACCACTCACTCGAAGTTTTCTTTCCTCAAACTGTATTAATGAGCAGAATATGGCACACATCATCGATTGGGAAAGATAGGGGATGGCATCCGTCTATGTAAGTTTGTCTCTTCATTCTAGTAACTGTCACTGTATCATTAATTTTGAAGTGTATTCCCTTTAAGTATCAGTCGTAGCTGTTAAACAGATTCGATGCTTCTAAATTTCAGGGGCAAAAATTGATCCCGATCTATTATTGGCTGTTTTCCTTCCTGCTCTGCTGTTTGAGAGTTCCTTTTCAATGGAAGTGCACCAAATAAAGGTTGATTCATGCTTTTCAAGACCATTGTCCTGTTTTTAACTAAGCTTGGTGACAAGAGAGCTATAGTTATTTGGACTGATAACTTTATATAATTCTCACTTCCTTTAATTATTTTTGTAGAATGCGTTCTAGATGAACTTCTTGTCTTCTAAGAATTCCCGACTCTCTAGAGTGGTTCTAGTAGCACCTATATTAATCTGCCTTGATGTATCTGAAATATTGTGTACAAATTGGCAATCCAAATGGGTTAATGACAGTTTTAAACTTCCTGTTAAGGGCAATTGAACCGCTACCTTAGTTCAATGATTGCTTGCTCATCTAACATAACAATTAATAGCTTCTATTAGCAGAAACAACACCTTACACATTAAAATGATGTGATGCCCCCACATTAGTTCTACCACACGCACTCTCATATACAAAAAGAAAAGAACTCGCTCTTGAGTTATTTTTTATGAACTATTTGCTAAATATATTTTTGGTGCAGAGGTGTCTGGCCCAAATGATCTTATTAGCTGGTCCAGGTGTTTTAATTTCAACGTTCTTGCTTGGATCTGCTTTCAAGGTAATACCAGACTATCAATTCAGATAGTAAGGATATTTTATGACATTAACTTTTTATGCTTTACTGCAGCTCACTTTCCCATATAATTGGAATTGGAAAACATCATTGTTGCTTGGGGGACTTCTGAGTGCCACAGATCCTGTGGCTGTAGTAGCTCTAATGAAAGAGCTAGGAGCAAGTAAAAAACTGAATACGATAATAGAAGGAGAATCCTTGATGAATGATGGGTATTAGTTTGAATTATTTTTCAACATCTATCGTTTAAATCATCTCTCTTTCAAACAAGTTGTTATATTATTAGGTTTGACTAGACTAAACATTTCAACTATTCATTATTCTGATCCTGTTTTATAATACTCAGGACAGCAATTGTGGTTTATCAACTTTTTTATCAAATGGTCCTTGGAAAGAGCTTTAACTGGGGAGCTATAATCAAATATCTCACACAAGTCTCGCTGGGGGCGTATGTACCATTTTTTGTCCTTATTCTATTTGTGCATTAGGCCAGCTAATTTTGCTTATTCAAATTTTGGTGCTGAGGTGTATGGCCCAAATGATCAGTTGGTTTAGGTGTTTTGATTTCAAGCTTCTTATTATCATTTTCCTTCTTATTCTAGTTGATCATTTGAGCCAGAACTGTAGTTTATAGACTTTATAATGAGATGGTCTTTGTGATCATGTCTGCCTGGTGTTTTAATGATCAGTTTGGGAATTGGTCTTGCATTTGGGATTGCATCTGTTTTATGGCTCGGGTTCATTTTCAACGACACAGTGATAGAGATTGCATTAACACTTGCTGTGAGCTATATTGCTTATTTCACTGTATGTCACTCTCTCACTCTCTCTTATGTTTATACTTGTATCAATACTGAATGATGTATCTGTTAATTAGTCTAGGCATGAATACAAATTAATACTGTTATTTGAAAGGAATTGCATATGGCTTTAGAAGTATTTTTAATTAGTTCTCAATGTATTGTGTTTAAGAAAACCCTGCTTGGTGAATGGTTTGGTATTCTCTAATGAAGGAAGACTCCATATCGCACAAGGTAACTGATAAAAGGAATGGCAATGTTCCTCCTGGCTGGTTTACTCTGAAACAATGTACAAAAATGAGTAGATGCATGAGGATGCTTATTTCAAGCTTCTATAATTAAGTCGATCAGATGTTTGCTTTGATATGGGTAAAGGAGAATGTATAAATTTTCAGGCTGACTTGTGAGTTGCCTACTTGCTGCTTCGCACTAATTTCCTTGACCTCTTTTGTTGGACCTTCAAACTGTTGTCAAGGAGATCAAAGATGAGTTTGGGTGTGGGACTGGCATTTGACAACCTTTAGAACTTGAAATTGGGAATGAGCTGAAATTTTGGCTTTACTGAAAAATGTTTGATCCCAACAAGCAAACAGATAATTGACTATGGGTAGGGTGCTTTGGTGTGTCGTCCTCATAGTCTTATATTCTCCATGCTTACTACCGAGGACAATATTGTATAAAACTAATTGTGTGCTGGATACTTGGAGTGTAGAATCATAGTCTACAGAAATCTTTTAAGCATACAAACTCCTATAAGGAATGAAAAAGAGAATTAAAAACAGAAACATTCTAAGCATGGGATATAAAGGCTCCCCAATTAATACTAATATTATTAAAATAGAAATGCTTGTACTTGGGTAAGGTGAACCGCTCTTCTCAACTTCTTAGCTAAACCATCAAACTCCTTGATTACGCTCTCTTGACTTCAAAAACCCAAACCAAGAGCACCCTCGGGAACAAAGCAAGCCTCTATAGAAGCTGGAAGTATTTTCTAAAGCAGAGATAAGGCCACTTTTGAGCATAATCCAAATAAGAATACTGATCTTCTTAGGGCTCTTTGATTTCCTTATAGCTTCAAACTACTCTGAGATATCCTTCCGAAGTTTTAACAGCTGAAACATCAATTATCCAACCCCATGAAAATTTGAAACGCTCAACCCACTGCTTCCAAATTAGCCGACAATGATGTAAACACATCAATTTCATTATCCTACAAATTATTCTAGTACCAATCTACCAATGAAGGAAACCAGCACCCCAGTGGTTGAAAACAAAAGAAAAGGACAAGGGATCCATCCTGAGCAGATTTGGAAAGCATATTTTGAAAGGAAAAGCTTACCAAAATAATTTATGCTTTCCATGCCAAGCTTCAAAGACGTAATCTCTCCCAACCTCCGTTGTCTAGGTATATTGACCCAAGGATGTCAAAAACAAAGAATTTTCTTTCCTATTGTATGGCAATCTTATGCCAAGCAGATTTGACTAGGCCGTACTCTCCCCCCTTGTATTCCATGAAATTATCTTCATGTCTCCAAATTATTAGCGTGAAAAAGGGATCAAACTTGGTCAAATCATAGCCTATCAAGTTCACGGAATCATTGGTTCGCATTTTATACTTTTGGGCTTAATTTTGGATAAAGAAATCCCAACTTCCTCAAAGTATTTCAAGAAATTCATACGGTTAGAATCAGTGACAGGGGCATCGAACTCCTCAATAGATTTTAAAGTTGATCCTTGATGAGCCAATCTTGAAACTAGGACCATTAATATTAAGATTAAGCTCATTGTGAGGAGCCTCTGAACTAGGTGCTGTAAAAACTTCATTTGATAGTGTCATAAATTCCAAATTTTTATGCATCTTCAATATTCACAAAGCTTAGCTCTTTAGTTTCCTAGTAATTTCTCTCTGATTCAATGCTACTCTTGCTGAAATCAGAAACCTTGCTAGCCTTCCTCCAGATAAAGCTATTTCAAAATTTATTATTGTAGACATGAGATCCTTTTGGTTGGGTTGGTGCCTCATCTTCCCCTCCCTTTTTTTTATTTTTCTTTTTCGGTTTCTTGAATACCTCATTCTACCGTGACTGATTAATTAATTATAGTTTTATTATTATTATTTTTTTGAAGATAATCAACACATCATACTATTGAAGGAGTGTTTGTTCTTTGTGATTCTATTGATCTTTCTCTCTTCTCTTTCTTCTTTCTTCTTTTAACAAATTAACATTTATAACCAAACTGTTATCAACATTACTTTTAGCAGTAATATTTGAACTTGGTTCTTTTCAATCATTTATTTATTAGTTCTTTTGAGCTTTTCCTCGTCTCTTGCATTGGATTATTGTCATGTGCATGATAGGCTCAAGAGGGAGCTGATGTTTCTGGTGTTTTGGCGGTGATGACATTAGGAATGTAAGTTTATTTGCCTATGATACACCATCTGAATTTGGAGGATACATTTCCTGATGTTATAGTCTATTACTAGGTTTCATGCTGCAGTTGCAAGAACAGCTTTTAAGGGCGATGGTCAACAAAGCTTACATCATTTTTGGTATATTGTTCCACTGATTATTATCTCTCTTTATCAATTGATCTAACTAGATCATTATTAATAAAAAGCTTATCTTTCATGGTTCCAATGATTCATGCATCATGGACAGATGGTTCTTATGTTCTTTGATGAGTTTAGTTCTCTCATATATCCTTTTTGTGATATGTGAGAGTGCTAAATAATGGTAAAATAAATATGGATTAATTTCACATTAATTTCACATTAATTTTGTATTTCTAATGGTCATTATAAATAACCTTAGTATCTGACTGGTGTCTTTGGTATGAAAAAAATTATATTTCGCATTAATATTATATTTATTATTGTCAATGTAAATTATCATGCTTGCTTTTCATATTAATTTTCAGAGAGATTTGAGAGAGGTACATGTGCCTGTTATAATAACCAACTAAATTTCTAGATATTATGTAAGATTAAATCTGAATAAATCTCTAGATACTAAGTAACTATAACTCTAAATAAATCCCTAAATACTAGGAAACAATACATAAAAATTAGGGAGGTTGCTATTTTCCTTTATTTAATAGGACACAAATATCTCCTAACTTAAGGCTAGGAATAACACAAATATTCCTAAAATCAAAGTCATTCCTTCAACACTCCTCCTCTCGTTGAGAAATAGATATCATCCATTTTCTGTTTGGATACCAACTCATGAAACTTTGAACTATGAAGTCCTTTTATTTGCATATATACTAGTTGAAGTTGTGAGGACACAACACTAATGCTACTATCCCCTTCTCTAATTTCTCTTTAAAATGTCAATTAATTTCAATATGTTTTGTCCTATCACGTTGGATAGGAGTATAGGAGTATGTGCAATATTGATAGCTGATTTGTTGTCGCAATATAACTTTATTGGACCTTCTCCCTTAATCTTTTAAGTCATCAAGGATTATCTTCAATCATAAGAGTTCACATAACTCTTGTCCAATATCTTGAAATTCTGATTCGACAGGATCTAGTCACCACATTTTGCCTTTTCTCTATGTTACCAAATTACCTCCAAGAAAAGTACAATGCCCCATTGTAGATCTTCTGTCCACTATTGAACCAGCATGGTCAAGATTGGTGTGAACTTCCAATGCAAGAGAATTCTTTCGTTTGAACAAAATTCCTTTTCCTGAAGTTCCTTTTAGGTAACGCAATACTCTATATGTTGCTTGAAGGTGAGGCTCCTGCGGATCATGCATGAATTGACTAATTACACTCCTCGAGGATGCTATGTCTACTCGATTGTGAGCTAGATATATAAAGATCTCTATTAACCTCTGGCATATTTCTCTATATACTGCAAGCTCTTCTTTTGACTCTCACAATTTTTGATCGTTTTTTCTTGTTTCTAAAAATAAATCCATCACATATTTCTATTGTGATATGAAAATACCCTAAGTTGAGTATGCTACTACAATACCAAGAAAGTACTTTAACCTTCTAAGTTCTTTGATCTCAATTTCTTTCATCAATTTTTAACTGAGTTCAAGTTTTTCTTCTTCATTATCTCCATTGATTATGATGTCATCTACATATACTAGAAGCACACTGTAACTCCCTTTGATTTTGAATGCTTGACAGAGAGATTGTGATCTCCTTGACTTTTCTTATACTCATAGTCTTTCATTACGTTTGTGAATCTTCCAAACCATGCCCTTTGATGATTTTTTTTAGTCCATACAGGGCCTTTCTCAATATGCACAGTTCACATATTGAGCTTTCAAATCTTGGAGGATGCTCATATAGATTTTCTCATTTAGATTGCGATGAAGAAATGCATTCTTCACATTATACTATGAAAGCTCCAAATTTAAGTTGGCAGTCTTACGCTGTTCATCTTCGCAATTGGGCCAATTGTCTCCTAGTAATCTATACCGTAAACTTGAGTGTATCCCTTAGCTTCTAACCTTGTCTTATACCTTTCCAACGTTCCATCAGCCTTGTACTTCACTGTGAAAAACCACTTACACCCAACTATATTTTTTCTTTTTGGCCTATTCACAACTTTCCATTTGTTATTTTTTCAAGGGCCTGCATTTCTTCTGTCATAGCATCCTTCCATTCTCCTTTGGATAAAGCTTTAGAAACTGTATTAGGTATAACAATTTAATTTAGACTCACAATGAAACTCTTGTGTGGTGGGGATAGTCTTTCAAGAGATATAGTTTGTTAAGGAGTATAAAGGCCATTTTATGCATTATCTAGCGGGTTTTCAAAGACCTATGGGTCTATCATCTATTGGTAACCGTGTTGCATCCTTATTTTGAATAGAGTCGGTCGGATGTTTGGACTTGTATCAGTTCTGAAATGACTGTCCTTCTAGCATATACTTGAGAAAACAATGGATCTGGAAATGGAGGTGGAACGTATGGTTCAGTTGGTGATTCTATGGTAGTAGGGGAGGACTCCGTAATTTACGATAGTAGGTACTCATAATTAGATTCGGTAACAAGCATGGACTTAATAATAACTGGTTCTGTGTGCTGGTTATTCAGTGTGTCCTCGGGGTTCAATAGTTTCCAAAGGACCTTCTTCAATCTCCGTGTTCTCCATCTAAAGAGAAGCCTTAGAGTACAATGGCTTTTGCTCTGTGATATGTCACATCAATTGAAGTGTAAGACTTCCTAGATGTAGGATGTAACATTTGCACCATTTTGTGGTCGAAGTGCACCCAAATATGCAGGGTGTGAGACCATTTGATGTCTGAAAGTGAGGATGAAATTGGTTGAGGACTTCTATTAGGCTTAGGTTATTCCGGACAAAAGATGGGAAATGATTAATCATGGGAGTTGCAGAAAGACTCCCTCCCCCTGGTAAGTTTTTGACATATTTTCGTAAAAAAGCAATGCTCGGGTATTGTTTAAAAGGTGTTCATTTGTCATTTCGACCACTCCATTTTCTACTGTGTAATAACACACAAAGAATAATGGATAATGCCTTGAAATCAGAAACATGGAGATAAGGTTGGATTGAAATAATTTCTAGCATTGTCAGAGTTTTGATTTTGATTCTAAATTGGGTCTGAATCCTTGAGTGGAAGAGAAAAATAATGACTAAATCTAATTTTTGTTTGAGAAGAAACAGCCATGTGACCCGAGTACAATCATCAATTAATTTGAGAGACCAATACTTGGAACAGTTGAGTGTCCCCAAATATATGGAACAATTCAATATGAATCAAATGAAAAAGAGTAGAACTTTTATTTTGACGGATGGGAGAAAATATATGAGTATGTTTCACAAATTCGCCCATATCACAATGAAAATTAGAGACTAGAGTTCTTGAAACAAATTTGGAAATATGACTCTTAAAACTCTAAATGAGGAATGACCCATGCGACAGTGATGTAATCAAATTGCATTATTATTGGAGGAACTAAGAAATGACACGGGCACAAGGTTAGTTTCTCTCTCAAGTAATTGCAAGTAGTACAAGTCATTCAATTCCTTAGTAAGTCCAATCATCCATCTCGAGATCTGGTCTTGAAAAACACAACATGATAAGGAGAAAATAACACTGCAGTGACTGCCATGGATAAACTTTTGTATGGAAAAGAAACTATTCGATAGTTTTGAGGTGTATGACAATTTTTAGTGTACGAGTTTGAGAAATGAATATATTACCTACTCTCGGGATGGTGGCACTATTTCCTTTTGCCATCGTAATTTTTTTGATTACTTGGACATTGTTTATATGTTTTAAAATATTTTTTAAAATATTGTGAGTGAGGGGTCATGTGATCAGTTGCACCAGTGTCTATAATCCTAGAGTTGACTTGACTTATCTCTGAAGAGTTTATGTAAAAAGTGAATGGAGACATACCTAAGATTGTCAAGGCACTGAAACTTGATGGTTTGTTTTGCAAGTCCAAGAACATATTCAATCTCTCAATCTCTTCATTATTGAATCCACAAGTCTTCACATGTAGCAGCTTTTGATTTGGACTCTTTTGCAATGTATTCTCGTGCTTTCATCATTCTCCCTTGTTTTCCAAACTACGAACGGACACAAGTGAGCTTACAGATTGATGGATGAATGGATTGATAGTAGGCTTTCTGCTACACTTGCGGTGAATGAATCATAGAATGCTAATGCTAATGATGCGGCTTTCCTACTATGAATACTCTTTTATGTGATCACTGATTGCTGTGAAAATGTTATATGAAGGCTATGAATGAAACTTGGTTAAGTTGGAAGATCGATAGCTATGAAGGCTTCGACTAAATTTGGTAAAATGGAAGATCTGTAGTTTTGAAGGTTATGCAAATTAATCATACCTCCCTGACTTTGATACCATGTTGCAAATGTAAATATCTTGCTTGCTTTTCATATTAATTTTTAGAGAGGTACATGTGCCTTTTATAATATAGAAAGACTAACTAAATCCATAGATGCTCGGTAAAAATAAATCTAAATAAATCCCTAGATACTAGGTAACAGTAAATCAAAATAAATCCCTTGATACTCGGTAGCACAGATAAATTAGGAAGGTCAACTACTTCCCTTATTTATTGAAATTACATGAACATCTCCTAACTTAAAGGCTAGGAATTACACAATAGTTCTTAAATCAAGGTCATTCCTTCAACCTTTATTGTGGTTAATACTTTCTTTTCATTTTGACACACAGGCATGTTAATATAGGTTGACCAGGTCACATCCAATTTGTTTTACTTGCAAATTGACACATAGACTAATTTCTTATTTGAATTATCTTTAGACTAATTTCTTATTTGAATTATCTTTTTTCCAGGGAAATGGTTGCATACATAGCGAATACATTAATTTTCATATTGAGGTGAGAGCTTGATTTGAGCATGCTTGTTTCTCTTCTCTTTGGTGATAACATAATGGTTGGCATGAGTAGATGTATCATTCTTATTGCCAACTTATTTGGTTGTATTGTGAATGCTCCACCACTTTTATGCGTTGACATGCCAATGGTGAACACGTTAATTTTAGATTGCAAGGAAATTATCCTTGACTTGAACAGTCACTAACTTTGTGGATGTGATATAATCTAATACTCGTGAATTTTAACCTCTGGAGCTTAATTAGACCATGAGTGAGTTAACATATGGATGGTTTTATGCGATAGTTAGAATTTGTGCGAGTAAAGAAGCAAATGAGCGAGGGTAAAGGAGTACTAGAGTGCATTCTCTCAAAATGTCCATATTTGTGTTTTCATAATAGAAATTTCCTTTTTCCTTTATTTGCTCCTCTCCTGTCTTGTGTGCTAATTTTTTCAACATGATCCCATGGTTTCTCCAGCATTTATTGGAGAAATCTTTAGGGGTTAACAGAGAGAACCTTCATAGAGATGGTAGTATACATGGAAGCTCATGGAATCAAGTAGCTCTATGTTTTTTTTTTTTTTTTTTTTGGAGATGC
>NW_019268518.1:2664419-2667035 GCF_002738365.1 Cucurbita moschata
TTTTTTTTTTTTTTTTTTCTGGAGATGCACATCCTTCTCGAGAAATATGTTTCTTCTTACTAAAAAAGCTTTAATCATGATTTTTCTCAAACGAGGAACTATAGCATAAACCTCCTCGATGATAGATCAGATGGAGTCAAAGTGCCTTCTAGACTTTGGAAGAGCCGGTCGAGAAATCTTTCTATTTGATCCTGTGCAGTAAAGAGCAATATGTTGTAGCTTTGAAGGAATCCAAACTTTGGAAGAGGACGGTCATGGAATCTTCCAATTTGAGGTCGAGCAGCAATAGTATGTGGATGGAATTTACTTATAAGAGAAGAAAGGGTTTCCTTAAAACGAAATAAAAACTTTTACTAAGAAATAACCCGTATGAGCACTTAGAGAAAATACATTCCTACATAACCTCACCTTCACCCATTTACGATTTCACTCACTTGCATAAGATGTCTTACTCTCACCTATTTTCTATTGCACTCACTTGTGTAAGATATGAGTACAAGCTTCTTATTTATAATTAAAAGTTTCTTTGTGGCTAAGAGAAAAAAAAAAAAAAAAAAAAAAAAATTTCTAGACCTTTTATGGAGCCTAATGCTCTTTAGATTTTTTCCTGGAAGTCTAACCAAATCCAAAGACTCCTTGGAGTCCAAAACATATTATTAAATCTGAGATATATCTGGAGTATTTGAGATATTTGTTTAGAATCATTAAGATATCTCTAGAGAAGTTAGTGTTGTATATTTATTTTAACACAATATAAGGGCATATTTATTTGGAGTCTTTCCGAGTTTAAACCTAACATAAATATTAACTAAACAGAACATTAACTTTTCTGGGGCATTTATCTTCCACAAAACATGAACTATACTTTTCGGTATGGAAGAGCCACCTGAAAAACTTTAGACAATAAACTAACTGAAAAGCTACCCCCCCATTCAAATTCTAACTACTTTGGTCTTCTCTTTCAACAACTGAAACACCTACAACCAACTTGGTAAATCACAAAAATCACTCACGTACTAATCTTTAGGTTTCTTTTCACATAAACTATCCATGACATTGAATTATTCTGGCTTCAAATTCTGCCATGTCTTTATTTTGTGAAATTTCAAAAAGACTAGGAATTTTCTTCCTGAGCTTTATTTTCTCCCTGTGCGACGTTACTATACCATCTCACTCTTGGATTTTTTTTTTTCACCCTTTAATTCCTTTAGGATGTGACAAGAAACACCTTACAAAACGTTGGCATACTGTCTTATCATAGAATAAGGATTGAGTAATTCATGATACGTCTGAGATTGGGTAATTTTATACCTGGTTCCGTTTACTTGTTTCCTCTGGCCATTTGCCCATCGTTTGGAGGTAAACCTTTTTATTTGTTATGAGGTTTGAAAAAATTGTCCTTTTTTGGGACCTTTCCTACTTCTCTACATCAATTTAGGACTTATAGCCTATGAGATAGTCATTTTTCATCGTCTTTTGTGGTGTAAATCTGCCTACCCTTCTCAGTCTAATACGTAGCTATTTAGTTCTGATGAAATAAAACCCACGAGCTAGTTAGTTCATGTTACTTCTTGCCTTCAAAGCATTTATAGGGTGCAAGAGTTTCCATTATATGTCCAGTCTCTTATTTAAATTTTCTTCACTGTGTTCAATGAAAGTTACTTCCTCCTAAAAGTTAATTCCAAATAAAATAGTTAATAATTTTCTTTTGCAGTGGAGTCGTTATAGCTGAAGGAGTTCTTGGAAGCGAAGGAATTCTTAATGATGGTAAGGCTCTCGGTTCATAAAAGCTTTCTTCTTTCCTGACTAGCACAGATATAAGCCCCATGTAACTTGGGAATTGTAAATAATGGGTATGTTATGACACACTCTTATTATGACGGGCCTTGGTGATTTAAGATGGTATCAAAGCATAAAACCTCATGTAACTTTGGGAATTGAAAATTATGGATATACTGTTACTCATCTTAATATAATAGGCTTTAGTGATTTAACATGATACTAGAGCATAAAATAAATTTACTGTTACTCATCAACTTAAGCGTTTAAATTCAATAGTGATTAAATATGGAACCGCGTGCATATTTAATCACTACTGTCATGTCTTCCCGTGTATATTTACTGTTGTTCAGACTCTTGTCATGTCTGTTTTTCTCCAAAAGCTTGATTGGAACCGCGTGCATCACCATATCTGCTGTCAGATTAGAAGGGAATTGACAATTAAAACTAAACAGAACTAAAATATTTCTCGAAAATACTCTGCATTTTTTCTTTTGAAATGCCTCAAGAATAGAAAGGAAGATAAAGAAAGAAAATACGTTTGGGGGAACGGGTTGTTTTAGTTTAGTTGAAGGCCTCAAATCATAAATCTCTCTCTGGTTTATCTATTACTTATTTCTTCAAGGATATTTGTAAACATTTGGATGCATGTACATCCCTGGCTTTGTATCTTTCTGTTTTCTAACCATCTTTTCACTCCTATTTGTTTGAGAAAAACAATCTTCAAACGTTTTTGGAGTTTGTATCCTTTGAACATTTTTGTTCCTTTTTATTTATCAATGTAAATATCACGTCTTGTTAAAAAAAAAAAAAAAAAAAAAAAAAAAAAAAAAAAAA
>NW_019268518.1:2667299-2751799 GCF_002738365.1 Cucurbita moschata
TTGTTAAAAAAAAAAAAAAAAAAAAAAAAAGAAAATGAAACGGAAGAAGAAAGAAAAGAAAGGAAATTGAGGAGAGAGAGTGAGGTAAGACTTAGTTGAGAAGGGTTGTGATATACTAGTACTTTTGTTACTATCTTAAATATATTTAGTGGGTGGATTTTGTCATTTTATTTTTCCAAGGCTCAAACTACCATTTTTATGTCACAGGAGCATCATGGGGCTTCCTCATTCTGCTTTATGCATATGTGCAAGCATCTCGAGTAATGGTTGTTGGAGTACTATATCCATTTCTGCGGTATTTTGGATATGGATTGGATTGGAAAGAAGCCACAATACTGACTTGGTCAGGTCTGCGTGGAGCTGTTGCTCTGGCACTTTCACTGTCAGTGAAGGCAAGCTTTTCAAATCAATGCTAATACTGCATCTTCATTACATGTTTATAAACTGATCATCTTCTCACCTAAGTAATCATCAATATGTTTTCCCAATTGCTAGCACTTCAATTTTGTTGGTGACAACTAAAATATTTCACAAATCACTAGGATTGAAAAACTAAAAATTCAAGTTCTTGGAATTTTTAACTCGATAGAAAACAAAAGAAAAGGTGTGAAAGTAACCAATAGATCAAATGAATCTCTTCACAGACAATTTGCATCTATGTAAATTGTTGAAGTATGAGTAACAATTGAATGAAAATTCGTATAATTCAAGATAAAGTGTAAAGGATATGGCAGAAGTTACATTTCAACCTTTGCAAGTTAACATTTTGATACTATCAAGTTGATATCTTGTTGACATAATATGATCAGACGTAGTCAAATCTAATAGTTTTAGCTTCTGAGCTAGCAGTAGTTATCGTAGTACAAGATCAATAAATGCTTATTTTTATTTTTTTTACTTGTTCAAATATTATCAGTACACACTGGAATTCGTTAATTAACTTAGATTTAAGCTTACCCACGTGTTGAGGATAAAATAAGGATAAAGTTCATTCTAACTTAAGATTTTAAGCTTCAGGGATTAGTGGTAATTGAACATTCATCTAATGCCCCCTTGGCCAACGGATCTTCTGGTCTTCTGGATGTTTGTTCTACGTACTTGTGTGACAACTCAGAAAGCTGGGATGTAAATGGAAGACCTTTCGTTTATGACTATAGTCCTATGCTCGAAGATATTATTAGCAATATTCTTATGTACCTTCTAACTTGTAAACTCTTGTTATTTCAGCGATCAAGTGACCAGTCATTGTACATCAGTTCAGAAACTGGAACTCTGGTTAGTAGTTGGAGCTTTTAATGTTTACACCTGACTTTATATTAATATTGGAAGAAAAATTGGGGATTAAAGATAGGCACTTTTCTCCGTCACAGTTTGTTTTTTTCACGGGTGGAATCGTATTCATGACACTTATTGTAAATGGTTCGACCACACAATTCATTTTACATCTTCTACATATGGACAAGCTCTCCGTGGCTAAGGTAAAACTCTGTTTGATCTTTTAAGTGCAACTTTTGAATTTCTCCCCCCCTCATTGATGGAGTCCTTTGGTTTATATCTTCCTTCTCTCTGTCTGCTGGTTCTAATTCTATTTTGTAATGATATTTTTGCATTTCAGTTATTTATTGTTAAACATGTAGATTATTGAATCTTTGAAAAAAGGAATGCATCATCAAAGTTCTTCATTTCAGTAACCTACACGACAGATGCCTTGCAGGGATGTTTTGACAGCTTTCACTATAGCCATATAGACCGCCACCTAATTCCTCAACCATCCATTTACTTCTTTTATTCATACTTCAGTGCTATAAATCGCTGACACTCGCATAATGGAAAAATGCCGACCCACTTGTACACACTTCTGACACGCTTTTTTGCGTGTCCATCTATTATTATAAAAGCCAGGACACAAACATTTCAAAGACACGCTAATGAATTTATTTTTTATAAAAAAAAGTTCGAGTTTTAAAAGTTTAACGAGGCCATTTAAAAAAAAACAAAGCCCAATGAGTATTTAGCCCTAAAAAACAGGTTTTCAACCTTTTTCATCATCTCCAACCTCCATCATCCACCATCCCCTAGGTCTCTACTGCTGTTATCCACGAAAAAACAATTGGATATTGTTAGATGTTAGTGGTTATTTCATCTTTAATTCTTTATAATGTTTTTAATGAATTGTATGATGTTTGAAGGTTGAAATTTACATTAAAAGCATTAAATATTCATACTATGTCTAAGTATGCACACACACATTTTTTTTTTTAAACTAATGTGTCTCCAACGTGTGGTGTCCTTTTTTGAAAATTGACTTGTGGCATGTTTGTGCTTGTGTTTCTTAGCTTTAATACCCCTTGCATTTATACTTTAGATTTTTTTTTTCACTTGTGGGCTTGGAAATTGGCATGCCTAGTGTCACAAGCACACTAATTGGACTCATGAAGTGATTGTGTTACACATACTATCCTCATTGAGTGAGTGAATCAACTCTCACTTGGATTTTCTATCTTGTAGCCTCTACCCTGCTCTTGGAAATGGTTTTAGAAAAGGAGGCTAGAGGAAGTTTTGGAAAGAATTTTTGAGAAAATAGATGTTGTACGTTAGCAAGTAATAAGAGACAATAACAATGTTGATAGCATATAACCCAAGTAGGAAGATTTGACAACTAGTTGTAGCCTTCTATAATACATTATAAGGCAAAGTGTATTTGGCAGGTGTAGACATCTCAACTGGTGAGGAGTCATACGCCAAGAAAACTACAAGAAAAGTGAATAATATGTTAGAAGGAAAGATGTATAAGGTTTGGAACAAGGATGTGGCCATGTGAAACATGACCTGGATAAACATGACTATGAGATTCTTCCTCACATAATTGGTCGACGTCCCTGTCAAACTCATCAATATGTAGTGGCTGATTTTAGGTCTTCAGCAGCTCCCAACTTATCTCTGCATCGGAGAAACCCTTCCACTTTACTAGGAAGTCTTGCACATCTCTTCACGACTTGTTGGCTCGTCGTGTCCTCTGCCTACTCGTCCTCGCCTACTCGTCGTGTCCTCTCGCCTACTCGTCTTGTCCTCTCGCCTACTCGTCTTGTCCTCTCATCTAAGATCTTTTTTATTTCTTACGTGACAGTATTCTTCACCATGACTGAAGGCCTAAATTTCTCGTTGCGATCGAACAACCTAGTCTAGATGATAGAATTTCAAATTACTTACGTGGATGACAAGGTGAATCTTCATCCAAGAAAGAAGTTAAACTCTATGGTTTTACTTTCCTAAAGTAGGAGTTGTTCTGGCCTCAACTTTGAAGGTACTTGGTTGCCTATTTGGAATTCCAAGGGACGTTGCTTCAGATCAACTCACTTTTTCATACTTTAGACACCTCTAAATTGGCGCAAGCTACGTCAAGCGTTTGTTTACACTCTTTGTTGAAGTTGTAAGTTTGATGACTTTTTCCTACATAAGGATAATCACAACATGTGGCATGTGCGGCTGTCTCTCGCACAAAATCTTGAAGGGGGTTCATCCCATTGAGGAACTTTTTTAAAATGTGAAGTTGAACTGGGCTACGTCAAGCTCATATACTCTTCAAGTATGTTATTGAGGTGTTTGGTTTAACCATGAGTTTGGATATGGTAAGGGGGCAAAGATATTCAAGTTTGAGCCTAATAGGCTGAATAACTTTGTCTAGAAGGTCCTCGTGAATTAGCAATCTCTGTCACTAACAATGTTTCCTGGAGCACCCCATAACTTAACATTCTTAAAGAATAATTGAGCTGTAATTTGTGCTAAACGCATCTTTGGTGTTGGAATAAACATTGCATATTTTGAGAATTTGTCGACAATGAGGAGGACCACTTCGAACTCTCCAACCTTAGAGAAGTGGGTGATGAAATCGAGGGAGGCACTCTTCCATGACCTTGTAGGCATGGGCAAGAATTCTGGCAACTTTACAAATTTTGCTCTTTCAACTTTGTCATGTTGGCAGATGAGACAGGTCTTGATGAACTACATAACATTGTCATGGGTCATGGAGGCTTGACCAGTGACTCGTTTCAGCAGGGCATTAGTTCTTTGCTAATCCATGTGGCTTTCCCATAAAGTATTATTACATTCTTTTTAACAACAAATTTCTCAAGTTCCCAGCACGTTTGCTTTTAGTGAGTAGGAGATAATCTTCCACTATTTTCCTTCCTTAGCTAGATGATTTATGGCTTGGGTAGTAGGATCTTTCAACAAGTGTTCCTTAATGGCCTGACGAATTGTTGCATTTGATCTACTGGCCTACAAGTGGACTAACATGCACACGGTCGCATGTTCGCTGTTACAACTAAGAGCATTGGCTGCATGATTAGCCTGATCGGGCTTATCTTTGAACAAGAAATCGAACTTAACGAGATATTCTACCACCTAGTTTGCTTCAATGACAATTTTGGTTGGTTGAAAAAGTGACAGTAGGGCCGTTAATAGTCTTAACCACACACTTGGCCTTAAAGAGATATTACCTCCATGCCTTTAAACAATGAACTACTACCATCATTTCTTTCTCAAAGGTAACACACCTCTCTGCATTGTTCAAATATTGGCTTTCATATGCAATTAGATGTCCATCCTGAAGAAGGCTGTCACACAAGTATAATCCAACGCATTAGTCTCTACTTCAAAGTGTTTGGTCACATCGACAACCCAAGTGCCAATCTCTCCACCATTGCCTTTATCAACTCTTCAAAGGCAACTTGATACTTCGAAGTCCAATTTACACTGTTATTCTTCTTCAACATGTCAGTCATTGGCTCAGTCCTTTTTTTAGAATCCTCTGACGAATTGCTGATAGTAATTCGCTAATCCAAGGGATGAACATAGTTCTGTGACTGAAGGTGACACCTTCAACTCTCGTATGGTTGGACCTTACCGTCTTTCATACCAATCTTTCCATATTCAATTATATGTTTCAAGAAGCTTGTGGGTTCTTGTATGAATGAACATTTTTGTCTCCACGTATAATTGATTTGCCCTTAATTTCTCAAAGACAAGTTGCAAATGAACTTGGTGTTCTTCCACCGTTGGGTTGTAAACCACAATATTCTCCAGGTAGACTACCACAAACTTGTCTGAGGTATTCATGAAACACCATATTCATCAAAGTGCAAAAGGTAGTCAAGACATTGGTGAGGCTAAAGGGCATGACAAGAAATTCAAAAGCCACATGTGTTTGGTGACTCACATCGTCTTAGACTCATCTCCCTCCGCAATATTTTGGTAGTACCTTGATCTCAAGTGTAACTTCCAGAAGTACTTTGATCGGTGAAGTTGGTCAAACAAATTAGTTATGATGGGCCAAGGAACTTTTTGCGAATAATAAGCTTGTTCCATGCACGATAGCCATTACATAGGCACACACTCCCATAGTTCTTATTTCGAAAAAGG
This sequence comes from Cucurbita moschata, assembly GCF_002738365.1. Classification (NCBI taxonomy): domain Eukaryota; kingdom Viridiplantae; phylum Streptophyta; class Magnoliopsida; order Cucurbitales; family Cucurbitaceae; genus Cucurbita; species Cucurbita moschata. The sequence continues at coordinate 2,672,721 of NW_019268518.1, forward strand.
ATTGGAGATCCATAGAGAGCCTTCCCGGTAATAATTCAATCCCACGATCAATTCTCCTATGTGGGGGTAAGTTCTTTGACAAGCTCTTAAATATAGCATCGTTATATTTCTCTTGGACATGCTGACTATTCAATGTGACTATTTTTTTCTTATCTTTATCCTCTAGAATGGGGATGCCCATAAATGTTGGTTCTTCGTGAGTGAAACTTTCTTCGACTGGAGATACAATATCATCCTTATTTTGTTTGGTTACCTAATGTTGGCATGGACAGTTGAGGGGTTGGTCCTCGTAATCACCGAACATTTAGTGAGGGGTATCAGTATAACTTTGTGTTTGAGGAGGAATTCCTTCTTCAAGACAACGTCAAAGTCATCCATCTTGACAATTACAAATCAACTTATTCACTTTAGTCCACCAATATCACTGTAGGTCTCTTTGTTATTCTCATAATGAGTAAGGATGCTGAATTGACGACTTATCCACTTACAGTTATTTTTGTCTCAACATTACAGAAACGCATATTGGATTATACAAAATATGAGATGTTGAACAAAGCATTGGATGCCTTTGGAGATCTTGGAGATGATGAGGAACTGGGACCTGCTGACTGGCCTACAGTAAAAAGACATATCACAAGTCTCAGTCATGTGGAGGGGGAACCGCTGCACCCCCACAATGCATTTGAAAGTGATCAAAACGTTGACTCAATGAATCTGAGAGACATTCGTGTGCGACTTTTGAATGGTAATGTATTTCTGTTAGTTTATTTATTTCACTATTTGCAAAATTAAAACACGATGCCATTTTCTTTATTTAACCTAGTTAACATGTTTAAGCTAGAACAAAATCTTGTCACCTTCAATTTAGTGATATCAAATCAGGTTAAAGGTTTCATTTGATGAAAACTGTGGAGTTTAAAACATTTTGAAGTTCAAATTGCTCGGAGGAAGTCGTGTATAGTATTTTGGGAAGTTTTGTAGACACTAACCATTTAGGATTTTGAGTATGTCAATTTTTCTTAATTGGTATAGAAGGTACAAGATTCAATTCAGAGTCATACTTTTGGACTTTTGTTTTGGTATAAGTACACTGTTCATGGATCAAACTAATTACTTCAAAGGATGCAGACTGAACAGCTTATTTAATAAGAAATGGAAGAAGGTGGCCAAATTTACCTTAAAATATGGAGTTGTTAAACAAAAATTTTGGCTTACAAATAAAAGAATTACAAGATAAGTACAACAATAAATGAAAGATAAATGTATCAAAATAAAATAAGAATCTATATATGATAGAACACGTTAAGTGTCACCATGTATAAGCCAATGATATAAAGATGGGCTTGATTCTCAGCCTTATGTGTGAAGGCTAAGGTTGGAGCCGAATGGGCTAAATTCTAACAGCTGCAGAAGTATTAAAAGTTTACCATGTATAAGCCAATGATATAAACTTGATGGGGCTAAATGACTGAACCCTTACTATTCAAAGCTCATTCTCAGCCCTTTTGTTGGGTTTTAACTTGTAAGTTGTTGGTCCCTTTCTTTGTAAACATTTGCCCATTGGTCTCCTTGTTCTTGTGTGCAGAAACATCCTCTTCCGTCTTTTATGGTGCTTGTACTCGACTTGATATTAATGAATACAATATTTTATGCAAGTTTTCAAGCTTAACAGCTGTCAAAGGGCACAAGTTGATGTTGAAGAAAAAAAACCTTGATTTAAGGAATTTTCGTGTAATCCCATTAAATAAAAGAAGTAGTTAATCTTATCTATATTGTTACATATTAACTAGAGATTTATTTAGATTTATCTTATCTTGTTACTGTATCTATGATTTATTTTATCATTTGTGTACTATAAAAGACAAATGTACCTCTCTTAGTGAAGCCTTTATAGCCACCGATCATCCATTGTGTATTACCGTAAGTCCAATCGAGTATCACAACAACCACAACTTCCTGCTTTCAACAACTTTCAAACCATCGCCATTGCTTCCGAACCTTAAGCAACCACTGCAAGTCCAATCACCGTTGCTTTCAATTTTTTGGTTTTTACAGTAGCATCTATCACCGCAAGTTCGCGAGCCCCCCACTACTAGTCCTCAAGTCACAAATCGCAAGTCCCCGGCTAGTCCATACATCACAAGTCACAAGTTCGTGAGCCTAGCATTACCGCTATTTCCATATTATAATCCATTCCATCAGCCTACTACTACAATAGTCCCACTACCTCCATATTAATTCATTCCATCATCCCACTACCTCAATAGTCCCACTAGCTTCTATTGGTATCCCACTTGTTTTTCAAATTCAATAACTTTGATATACCGCTATTCCACAAACCCACAATTCCCACTATACCATCACTTTCCAAAATCCAAACCCGTTTAAGGAAGGATTTTTTCGTCATGACTTTGTTTTAGACTCAATTTCTCTCCAAACTAAGACCCACTAGTTCATCACGTCAGAAGAATAAAAAATCTCAGAGGAAGTTCTTATAGCCGAAAAGAAGGGTGACCTTCAACCCATCTGATTATCATACTGACTCAACGGAAAAAGCTTTCTCAAAGGGTCTCACATCATGCGGACTTACCTTAAAGGAAAGGGAAAACTCCGACACCTCATTGGACTAGGACCAACAAATACAGGTCCTAAATTTACTACATGGGACAAGGAAGACTACATGATAATGTCATGACTTTGGTGTAGGAGATACTCAAACTTATGGGATAGATTACCAAGAAGCAATGCCCTAGTTGCAAAGATGAACATCGTAAAAATATTGTTATCCTATCTGCCAACTTAAATTGGTAGCTCACACAGTATGATGTGAAGAATGTATTTCTTCTTGGCGATCTAGATGAAGAAATCTACATGGATATTCCTCCCGTATTTGAGAGCACAAAAGGTAAAGTATGCAAATTCGGAAAGACCTTGTATGGACTAAAACAATCATCAAGGGCATGTTTGGAAGATTCACAAAGGTAATGAAAGACTTTGGGTATAAGCAAAGTCAAGAAGATCACACTTTCTTTATCAAGCACTCAGAAACAAGGGGAGTTACAGTGCTTCTAGTGTACGTAGATGAATGAAGAAGAAAAAAGTGAACTCAAAAGGAGATTGATGAAAGAATTTGAGATCAAGTCACTTGGAAAACTAAAGTACTTTCTAAGTATTATAGAATACTCAGCTCAGGGCATTTTCATATCAAAACAAAAGTATGTGATTGATTTATTAATGGAAATAGGAAAAAACATATGTAAACCTGCACCAACGCCAATGGATCCACATCAAAAATTGGGTGAGTCAAAGGAACAACCTGCAGTGGACGAAGAAATGTACCAAAGGCTAGTGGGAAAGCTAAATATATCTAGCTCACACTTGACCAGACATAACATACTTGACAAGTGTAATTAGTCAATTCATGCATTATCCGTAGGAGCCTCACCTTCATGCAGCATATAGAGTGTTACGTTATCGGAAAGGAACTTCAGGAAAAGGAATTTTGTTCAAACATAACAATTCCCTTGCATTGGAAGTTTACACTGATGTTGATTATGTTGATGTTGATTATGCTGGGTCAATAGTAGATAGTAGATTTATTATGAGGTCTTGTACCTTTCTTGGAGGTAATTTGGTAACATGGAGGAGTAAGAAAAATTTGGTGGCTAAATCATTGAACTCTTGTGATTGAAGATAATTCTTGATGACTTACAAATTAAGGAAGAAGGTTCGATAAAGTTATACTGCGACAACAAATCAGCCATCAATACTGGACATAGTCCTATCCAGCATGATAGGACAAAACATATTAAAATTGATCGACATTTTATCAAAGAGAAATTATAGGAGGGAATAGTATGCATTAGTGATGTGCCCTCTCAACTTCAAGTTAGCAGATTTACTAACAAAAGAACTTCAAAACTCAACGTTTCGTGACTTGGTATTCTAGCTAGGAATGGATGATGTCTACTCCTCAGCTTGAGGGGGAGTGTTGAAGAAAAAATCTTGATTCAAGGAATATTTATGTAATGCCATTAAATAAGGAAAGTAGTTAATCTTATCTATATTGTTACCCAATAACTAGAGATCTATTTAGATTTATCTTATCTTTTTACTAGAGATTTATTTAGATTTATCTTATTTTGTTACTTAGTATCTAAGATTTATTTTATCATTTGTGTACTATAAAAGACAAATGTACCTCTCTCAAATAAAATAAGAAAAACAATAAGCTAATTTAGACGTGCAACAATTGATATACTTGACTCAAGGATTTAAATATCAATCGAAATGACGAGCTCTTCATTTTCTTGAAATCATTGAAGTAATTTGATTATTTATTTTCTCAATGTTGGTTAAATATAGATGTGTTTATTTCCTTTTATCTTTTTCTAGTTATTGGTTTTCACTTTTTGTTGATAAATTAGTTTTATTGAACTAAACTAATAAATGGGTGACCTATATCAAGTAGAAGTTTAATTATCTATGTGCCATATTTTTTTTTTTGAATCTTCTGTGCTTTAGACTTAATTCGATGTGAATCTGATGTCAGATCTCAATTAAATAAAACAATCATTTATCATTAGGTGTTCAAGCTGCTTACTGGGGGATGCTTGACGAGGGAAGGATAACACAAACTACTGCAAATATCTTGATGCAATCTGTGGATGAAGCCCTTGACCTGGTTGCAAACGAGCCTTTATGTGATTGGAAAGATTTAAAAGCTAATGTACATTTTCCAAATTATTACAGGTTCCTTCAGACAAGCATTTTCCCTCAGAAGTTGGTTACATACTTCACTGTGGAAAGATTGGAATCTGGATGTTATATTTGTGCTGCATTTCTCCGTGCACACAGAATTGCAAGACAACAGCTTCATGAGTTTATAGGTAACTAGCTAGCTTCCATTGCGATGTTAGGATTCTTTATTTAGGTTTTCCTTTCCCTACTTTCCCTTGGCTATCTTGTATATTAAACTACAGAATTTATTTAAGAATGATATATTTCTTCAATTAGTTGCAAAAGAATTCGATTCGTGAACCTTGTATGTGGCCAGAAGTTCCTTTCCTCATTTTATCAGTAGTTAGCCCATCTATTTAGATATATCTTGCCAGCGGAGGATGAAGGTTTCCAAAATTTGAAGTGAAAATTTCCAAGTTCTATGGTGGAAACTTTTTCGAAGATGGTCTTTGTTTGATGAATGACCAGTCCCATGTGCATCTCCTTCTACTCTGTTTTGTGCATTCTCTATTTGCTCAAAAATCTATTTTCCAGTTGGTTATCTTATGTTGCAAAGTTGACATTTCAGTACCCAATGGTTCATCATATGATAGGTTCAGGAAAGAAACAATATTTTCTTATTCTTTACTTTCCTTGGTAATTGTCTAAACTTGGTTGTGTAACACTCCACCAAATAATTTTTACTTTTTCAAATTTTAAAATATTTTACATCTTTCTATTGGACAACTAATCAAAATTTTCGTGCCCCTAAATATTTTTCCTAGTCAAAACTTACTTTCCTAGGTTTGAATTATTCTGCATCTCATTTTGAGTAGAATGCCAGTCACTTTTGATGAAGTTTTTCATGAATCTAGTTCCACAAGTGGAGCTGGGTGAAATTTTCATTCTTCTGCCTGTACCTTATCACCAAAATCACGTTCTTCTATACTGAAGTTGGTTTCTTACTAGGAGCTACTTGATGAGCTCTGAATCTAGATCTTCATTTTAATTTCTTGACATTTGAAATGATGGCTTTTTATGATCATATTATTATTTTACTCCTCTTTGGAGTTGAATTTCCTTGCTTTGCTCCGACTGTTCTTATAGTTTTTTTTCCTCTCTTTTCCAGGCTTCTCTCATGTGTAATTTCTCTATGTTTTGTTCTTTCTCACTCCTTTTTGGAGTTTATATTTTTTCTTCAGCATTGCTGCATTAATCTCTTTTCATTTCTTAAGTTTCGTTTCTTGTTAAAAAAATGATTATGTATTAGTATACATCAAGCAAGCATGATGTACAAACATATATTTTTATGATATTTCAGGTGATAGCGATATTGCTTCTACTGTTATTAATGAAAGTGAGGCTGAAGGTGAAGAAGCACGAAAATTTCTGGAAGATGTTCGTGAGACATTTCCTCAGGTTTGTAAGTTTAGTAATGGATGCTTCATGGGCAAGTTTTGGTCAGTTGTGGTAGGTCGTCATTGTCATAGAGAAATTTCTCTTTATGTTTGTCAGCCAACTTTGATAGACGCTATGCTTTATTATTTATGATTATGTGGGTATTAAATCAGGTTTCAAAAAAGTTCCATTGTTTTTCGTATTTGTTGTTAGACTTTTAATTTATTTTACTCAACTCATAGGCTTAGCCAACATTCGTTCTCTCTCATAAGACTTAAAGAGAGAAATCAGATACCAGGATAGGTAAAGGATAGACACTTCATTAGATTGCCCGCTGTATGGATATACTCCTAGGGCTTTGAGTTGAGATTAAGGTGGTGCTGTAGGAGGATATTCTATTTTGAGCACTCGGTATTGCCAACTGGACCACTTGAACATTCTCCCGTATGTGTGATTTCAGCTGCCCCACTGTGATGTAACAATCAAGCCGCCTTTCATGCTACTTTTAATCCTCTATATCTTGAGTGAACTAAAATAGTTGATTATCATTCTGTACGTCAGAATGTTACTTCCGTTACAAATCTATTTATGGAGCACAAGTCAATTACTTTTGTTTACCAAGTTGGACATGATAATCATATTTTGTTCATGTTGATGGGGAGTGCTGGACATGCATATTATTGTATATATCGTGTTTATAAAAATAATGGTCCATTTCGGCTATCTTTGGTTGGAACACGTGTATCATTTGTTGTTTTATTTTGGAGGGCCATCCTTTCAGAAAAGAAAAAAGGAAAAAAAAAAAAAAATTCTACGGTTTCATATATGTAAGCTTCTTTTTGGCTGTACTGACTAGAAAGGAATGACTATTTAACAACAAAGGATCTCTTAACTTAACCTTGGAATTACACAAATATTCCTTAAATCAAGGTCATTCCTTCAACACTCCTCAAACTGAGGAATAGATAACATCTATTCCCAATTTGGATACTTATTCATGAAACATTGAGTTGTGAAGTCCTTGTGTTAGTATGTCTGCTAGTTGAAGTTGTGAGGACACATAACTAAAGGATACAATCTCATTCTCTAGTTTCTCCTTGATAAAATGTCGATCAATTTCAATATGCTTTGTCCTATTATGCTAGATAGAATTATGTGAAACATTGAGAGGTAATTTGTTGCTATAGTACAACTTTATCGGACCTTCTCCCTTAATCTGTTGGTCGTCAAGGATTATCTTCAACCATAAGAATTCACATAGCCATTCTGTAATAGCTCAAAATTCTAATCCAACAAATGTTCTAGCCACTACATTTTGGTTTTTACTCCTACCAAATTACCTCCAAGAAAATTATAATACCTTGTAGTAGATCTTATGTCTACTACTGTTACAGCATAGTTAGTGTCGATGTAAGCTTCCGATTCAAGAAAATTGTTCTGTTTGAATAAAATTCTTTTTTCTGCGGTTCCTTTTAGATAGCATAACACTCTATCTATTGCCTGAAGGTGAGGCTTCCGTGGATCATGCATGAATTGGCTAATTACACTTACTGAGTATGTTATGTCTGACTGAGTGTGAGTTAGATTTGCGGACGGAATAAAATTTGGTCATGATGACAGTAGCTATAAAGGCTCCAAATAAAACTTAATCATGGAGATTGGTTGACAACTATGAAGGCTTTACCGATTGAGTTAGAGTTTGATTCTAAAAAAAAAAAATCTTAATAGAAAAGTTCTAATTCCATGTCGCAAATATAAACTGGAGCAATTTATTTACTTTAGAGAGGTATATGGGCCTTTTATATGGCTGACTAAAAATTCTAGACACTCTACTTGGGATTTGTGCACAAATGTAGGATTTAGCCAAATATTCCTTAAATTGATCATTCCTTCAACACTTTAACTCAATGTAAGCGTTTCTTGCTCTTTTCTAACTACATATTAAATGAACTTTTAGCTAACTGGAAGTTTTATTTTATTTTATTTGTAATCTGTTAACTTTGGCAGATCTTCCGCCTTTTTCTACAATTTATGAAATTAGTGAAATATTGTTAAATTGTTTCCTATCGGGGGAACTAGAATAAAAATCCATCAGTTATATTGTCTTTTATTGTAATTATAAAACATATTACTTTAGGGCTCTCGTATGTGCATAATTTATGACTCTAATGGACAACAGCTACTTGCTGGTGGGTGTCACCCTTTATGCAAACTCCATTTGGTTTATGCTCTACAAATCCTTCTTTCTCACTATCCCCTTGAATTAGTAACACTAAGAGCCATCAGTTATGTTCTACAATCTGGCCTCATCATCACCTTGAATTAGTAGCACTAACAGCCACCAGTTATGCTCTACAAATCGTTCTTCTCACAATCGCCTTGGATTAGCAACACTAACAGCCACCAGTTATGAAAACTCTTTTTTTCTTTTTATACAAGTCGCCCTTGGGATTGATGTTATAGTAGTATGAATAGCAGGAATGAACCGATGCTCATTAAATTTTTTCATTTATCTGAATATTCTTTTTCAGTTCCTATCTTTCTTTCTACACAACATCCAGACCTTTCCATTTCATGTTTCTAGGGTTGGTTCGTCTAGGAAGGGGCTTAATAATGTGTTTATTTCTTTCTACCCCTTTTTTGTAGGTTATTCATGATATGTTATGCTCACCAAGTTGCTATAACATGCTTACTTGGAAACTTCTTTTCAGGTTTTGCGTGTTGTTAAAACCAGACAAGTAACATACTCAGTGCTCAACCATTTACTTGAATATGTCCAAAATCTAGAGAAGGTTGGCCTACTAGAAGAGAAAGAGATGTTACATCTTCATGGTGCTGTCCAGGTTTTCCTGATCTTTCTCTCACTCGTTTGCAATTGCAGCTACTGATCTTTGTTTATAAAGTGCTGCTTCATTTACTGCAGACTGACTTGAAAAGGCTTCTAAGAAATCCACCTCTGGTAAAGGTTCCAAAAATGCGCAACTTAATGAGTGTCCATCCATTTCTTGGGGCACTTCCTCCTTTAGTACGTGAACCACTTGAACTTTCAACAAAAGAAGTTATGAAACTACGTGGTGTGACACTTTACAAGGAAGGTTCAAAGCCTAGTGGTGTTTGGCTTATATCCAACGGAGTGGTCAAGGTAAGAGGATTTTTTTTGTTTTTTTTTATCCTGTCATGTTTATTACATTCTGAATTCGGGCATACGAGTTTTACGCACTCTTTTGATTCATTTTGATTCTATTTCCTTCCAGTGGGAAAGTAGGAGCATGAGAAACAGGTTCTCCCTGCACCCCACATTTACTCATGGATGTACTTTGGGCCTATATGAATTGCTTACTGAGAAGCCATGCTTGTGTGACATGATAGCAGATTCTGTTGTTTTCTCTTTTTTTATTGAACACGACAAGTTTCTTTCGGTACTTAGATCAGATCCTTCAATTGAAGACTTCTTGTGGCAGGTATTACTATTAACCTCAGAACTTTGTTATTTCTAGTACTGTTATAAATCCGGACTGCATAAAAAGAGAACGAAAGTTAAGATAGTGAGAAATGAAGACTTGCATTATTCTTCTGAGTTGAAGGATTTGAGACCCCATTGATGTGTTTGAGTCTTTGATTAGTTATTTATAATTTCCAGCTACGTTATGTTTGTTACAACCTGCGCTATTTTTCTTAGTTTTATAAGGTTGTGAGGTAAGAAACCTACCACAGGGGTTCCTCCCAAACCAACAAAGAAGCGGAACCACGACCTGCCCTCTCACCAAGATCAATGACTCAACACTTGCTGTCAGTTGAAACTGCAGGGGATAATATTCAGAGAATATTGTGAGATTCATCGAACGGTTGGTACAATCTCGCAGCAAATGGAATTTCTCAGGTCAATTCAAGGACAGCTTACATCTCATGAAAAACAGATCGCTGCATCTAAATCTCCATCAACATCAAAAATTCTCCAAGATTGGCAGATTAATCTTGAAGAAACCATGAGAAAGTTACTACACAAAGAAAGAACCATCAAGACCTAGTTTTTTCAAGGAAGGAAGAAGATGAAAGCGATGGGGAAGAAAGGAAAAAACGGCCACAAAACAGGAGAAACAAATGACTAGAAGGAAGATAGATTTACCAACTTTTACTAGGAAAATGGGCATCGAAACCTTTCTTCATTGGGTAAAATGTGTGGAAAGTTTTTTTTTTTCTTCCCCAAATATACAAACACTCTAGCAAAGAAAAAGGTTCAGCTTGTTGAGCTTAAGCTAAAAGGAGGTTCCTGGGCATGGTGGGAACAATTGGAGATCAATCGACAAAGCTGTGGAAAACAACCTATCAAAACTTGGAAAAGAATGATTGATGAAAGGTCGGTTTCTGTTAGTGAAAGACTGAGCTATTGAAAGGTTGATGAGAAGATTAGTTTCTGTTAGTGAAAGACTGAGTTATTGAATGGTTGATGAGAAGATTGAATTATGAAGAGCAAGAATGCTTCATATATATACAAGAGAATATAAAAAAGATATTTAGAAAATCTACCTAAAAATTTGCAGAAAATCTGGTAACAAACCAGTAAACAAATCAAAACAAAATCTAATCAAATCAAAAACTAAATCTAACTCTTAACTAAATCTAACTCTTAATGGAGATTTAATTAGACAGCATCTAAACAAATACATGATCTTTAACACTCCTCCTTGTTTAGATGCTGTAAACTTCAAGCTTTTTTCTGAACACCCATCTTGTTCCAATTATCTTTCTGTTTAGAGGTCGATCAACCAACTCCCAGATTTTATTTCCAATTATCTTTCTGTTTAGAGGTCGATCAACTAACTCCCAGATTTTGTTTTTCTCGATCACTGAAAGCTCCTCCTCTAATAGGTGCATCATCAATCAAAGCATCTTGTCGTTCATCTTCAGACTCTTCTAGTCGTTTATCTTCAGACTCTTCTAACATGCTACCAAAGATTAAATTGTTTGGTGCATTAGAAATCTGATTCACCTTCGTCAGTTCTTCCCAATTCCATTGTTCATTTCCAGCAAAATGAACATCTCGGCTCACAATAACACGACTAGTGTGTGGTTGAAAAACTTTATAAGCTTTGGATATTGTGCTATACCCAACAAAGATGCCAGCTTCTGTCTTTTTGCCAAGCTTATCACACTTGACGTGTGGAATGTAAGTGAAGCAAAGACACCCAAATACTCTAAGGAACTTTAAAGAAGGTTTATAACCATACCAAACTTCAAATGGTGTCAGGTCCTTCACAGCTTTTGTTGAAATTCGATTTTGCAAGCACACAATAATGATTGCTGCTTTTCCCCAAAAACGTTTTGGAAGATCCTTCTCATGAAGCATGCATCTCGTCATCTTCATTATGAATCTATTCCTCATTTCACTAACGTCATTCTGTTAAGGAGTGTATGGTGCTGTCAATTGATGTTCAATTCCAGCCTCTTCACAAAACCTGTTAAAAGTTTCTGAAGTGTACTCTTTGCCATAATTTGATCTTATAGTCTGAATCAAGCATGCACTTTCATTCTCAACTCTGGCTTTGAATTTCTGAAATACACCCGCAACTTCTGACTTTTGCTTTAGCGAGATGATCCAACACATTCTTGTTAGATCATCAATAAAAACAGTGTAATAAAGATTACCATTTAAGGATGGTGTTCGCTGAGGACCACAAAGATCAGTATGAACCAGTTACAACTTTTTCAAGCCTCTCCATGCCTGTTTAGAAAAGGGTTGCCTATGTTGCTTCCCAAAATTACAAGTACGGCAAGGAAGCATGTCCTCATCAATGTCAGTGAGTTCTTCTACCAGCTTCTTTGATTGCAACTGAAGCAAACCTCGATGATGAAAGTGTCTAAGTCTTTTGTGCCAAATCTCAGTGGCACTAACTCTGGATATAAAGGCCGTCAGATTTAGAGCAAAGCTTTTTCCTTCCATTTTGACATTGAACAAGTCTTTGCCACTAGCATCTTTGATCAAGTACTGCTTATTCTCAAACAACACTTTATAGCCTTTATCAAGTAACTGACCAACGCTTAACAGATTTTGATCAATTTTAGGTACAAATAAAACATCTGGAATAAATTTTGTACCTTCATAGCTTGTTATAGCTACGGTGCCTTTTCCCTTGACTTCCAAGTGTTCACCATTGTCAATCCTCACTCTCTTGACTTCTGTGTTTGTCATATGTCATGTGATTTGTGCACCCACTGTCAATCAACCAGCTCTCGCTTGATTCTTTGCCTGAGGAAGAAGTGACCATAAACAATTGATCTTCTTCTTCATCTTGATCAACTGCCTGTGCATCTACTTCTTTCCCTTGATCTTTGGTTTTGCAGATCACAGCTTCATGTCCAAGTTGATTGCATTTGAAGGATCCGATTTTGGTTTCTAGAAGATGCAGATGGAAGATTATTTGTACCAGAAAAATCTTCACGAACCCTTGTCTGGTTAGAAGCCGGATACCATGACCATTAGCAGTGGAAGCTCAAGGATCGACGGACTTTAGGGTTGATCCAATTGACGTTGTTAAAAAAACGTGGCGTTCAACATCATCAAGGAAAAGTCAATGACGTATCTGTTAAAGGCATTGTCAAATATGTACTAAAAATCATCGATTATGAACAAGGTGTATTTGACGTGGAGATTGTTCAATCTACAAATGTTTGAAAGTGGATTTGTTGTAGATCATATAAATGAATTCAATATGATTGTAAAGTCAAATGAGTTCGGTGGTAATTAATTTTGAAGATGAAATTAAAGTATTGATTTTGATGTCATCTTTACCCGAGTCTGTCTTTGGATACTGTTGTTGCGATCAGCAGTTCCCGAGATCTAAGAAACTGAAGTTCAATAAAATTCGAGATGCAGTTCTGAGTGAAAGTATTTGCAAACGAGAAATTTGAGATTCATCTGGTAGTACTCTCAGTTTGGACCAAAGGGGAAGAAGTAAATGGAAGGGCCCAAACAAACATGGCCAATCAAAATCAAAGAACGGGAAAAATCTCCGAATAGACCAACATGTTGGAATAATGGAGAAAAAGGACACTTTCGGACAGGTTGTACAAGACCAAAGAGGAAGCAAAATCACAAATCGGAGGATGATAATGATTCTATAAGTTCAATAGAAGACATTAGGGATATTCTAATCCTCAGTGTGGACAGCCTGGTTGAATTATGGATTTTGGATTCAGGTGCATTTTTTCATTCGTCTCCAAACAAGGTACTGTTCGAAATTTCAAATCTAAAAATTTTGAGAAGGCGTATCTTGCCGACAACAAAGCTTTAGAGATTGATTGGAAAGGGGGATGTATGCATAAAAACTCCCGTTGAAAATAAATGGACATTAAAGGATTCAGATATATTCCTGGTCTAAAAAAAAATCTGATTTCTATTAGTTAGTTGGATATCACAAGTTATGCAGCCGAGTTTGGGAAGAGTTCATGGAAGATTGTGAAGGGTGTTATGATGGTACCATTTCACTTGCAGGTTAGTGGAAGAAGATGATATGTGTTTTAGTGGAAGAAAATGATATGTGTTTGGAGAAGATAGAGGGTGCAAAAAAATCCAGCAGACATGTTGACAAAATGTGTTGATGTTGGAAAATTTTTGTGCAAAACCTTAATTGGTCTGGTGCAGTGAATATATTGATGGTGAGATGAATCGTTTGAGAATAAAATTTTTTGTAGATTGGATCAATTTCCAAGTGGAAGAATTGTTAAAGTCATGTAATTTGGCTTATTTATAGTTTACTCGATGATTATGTATAGTAAAACTATATATGGTAAAAGACATAATAGTAAATGGCTATATATGGTAGATAGTTATACATAGTAAACTGAACCATATATATATTCCCGTAGTCCGTACATCGAAAATATAATTTTCTGCTTTTTCTGTATTCTCTGGTACTTAACATACTTGAAGTCATCCAATAAACTTTAAGCCAATATTTCTCCTTGCATTTTCTCTCTCCTATTCTTTATATTCATCTAAATCGAGTGTTTGAGTTGTTGGGTAGGGAGAATGGGATGGAGAAAAAGATTTTGATGTTACCTATGCATATTACCATTCCGAACTGCAAGTGTTTTATTGTAAAAGTGGAAAAAGTAGGGAGAAGTCACCAAAAGTACCTACTGAAGTACATAATTCTTTTTTTTTTTTAATCAAGTTTCTGATGTAACGAACATGCCCTCTGAATTGCCACCTCTTGAAACATGCAGCACAATACTGACTTTATCCTTGGATCCACAATACCAAATCTTCCTCATTGTAAAATGGGTCCAAAGGAATATGTGTATTGATAGTCAAGCTATCAACAAAGTTTCTGTCAAATATCGATTTCCAATCCTTTGGATAAATGATCTTTTAGATCAAGCGGAAGGTGTCAAGGTATTTCTAAAATTTATTTGAGAAGTAATATCATCAGATTAGGAATCAGCCGGGAGATGAATGAAAGATAGCATTCAGGACAAATGATGGACTTTTTGAATGGCTTGTTATGTCCTTCGGACTCCGAAACACGCCAAGCACATTTATGAGGCTAATGATTCAGATCTTTTATAACATATTGATATATAGAAAGAACCATGATGAACATTTGGTACATTTACATTATGCTAATAGCCTATACATTAACTCCAAAAAATGTCTTTTATGGTCAATGAAATATCTTTCTTAGAATTTTTTATGGGAGCTTTTGGAGTTAAGGTGAATCCTAATAAAATTCAGTCCATGATAGAATGGCCTACACCCACCACCGTTAAACATGTTCAATCATTCTTGGGACTCTCCACTTTTTTAGGGAATTTATACACCATTCAGCACCATTAATAGTCTGCCTTAGGAAAGGACAATTTCAGTAGGAGATGCATGAGATAATTACTTTGCTAACCTAAAATTCAAACTTAGTCACAACCCTGTTTTAGCCCTCCCAGCTTTCACACTACCATTCGAGGTGGCAGTAGATGCTTTGAGAATTGGAATAAGAGTGGTTTTGTCATAAAAAACAATCATCCAATTGAATATTTGGTGAAAATCTTAGTCCATCTCCCCAAAATTGGATTACGTATGAACAAGAGTTATATGCTTTGGTTAGATCTCTTAAAGAATGGGAACGTTACCTTCTCTTTAAAGAACTTATCCTTTTTACTGATCATTTTTATCTTAAGTTCATTCAATCTCAGAAAGCTATAAGCAGGATGCATGCTCGATGGATTACATTCCATCAGTGATTTGTTTTTGTGATAAAACATAACAGTGGATATCCAAGTACACACTCGGTAACAATTCTTCAAGGGGAAGTGATTGCATTTGAACACTTACCGGATTTTGATGGGCATGATACTGATTTTCATATAATTTGTTATAACTTTTCTAACAATATTGCTTCCGATGACTTTCATATTATTGATGGCTATCTCTTTAAAGGGGATAAACTTTGTATTTCGCACACTTCTCTTTGCGAGGATTTGATCCAAGATTTACATTTGGGAGGATTGTCTGGACATTTTGGGAGAGACAAAACCTGGACCTTGTCTCCACATGTTTCTTTCGGCCACTACTCCGCAAGGATGTACATAACTTTGTCGGCGATGTTTCATTTGCCAAACGAACAAAGGAATTTCTACTAGTATTGGACTATATACATCTCTACCAACAACTATATCCATTTGGGAAGACCGAGCTACCCATGGGTTTTGTGCTTGGTCTCAAACATACTCAACGAGGATTTGATTATGTCCTAGTGGTGATCAATCCGTGTAGTAAAATGAGCCATTTTTTTAGCTTGTAAGAAAACTAATGATGCCGTATACATTGCTAACCTATTTTTTCGTGAAGTTGTTCGTCTACATAGCATCCCTACATCCATTGTTTCCAATCTAGATGTCAAGTTCTCAAGCCATGTTTGGTAAACCCTTTGGCGAAAGTTTGACACCATTTTAAAGTACAGGATTACTAGTCGTCCTCAAATGAATGGTCAAATGGAGGTTACTAATAGAACCTTGGGGAACCGAATTCAATGCCTTCACAAAGATCATCCAAAAGAATGGGACATGTCCATGCCCAAGCTAAATTTTCATTAACAATATGAAGAACAAGTCCTTAGGGAAGCGTCCCTTTGAAGTCGTCTACACTAAATTACTGAGATTAACCGTGGATCTTTCTAATATTTCTTCTTCTATTGATGTTAGCTTGGAGGTTGAACTTATGGCTGAAAGAATCGCAAAGCTCCACAAGGAAGTTCGAGAGAGCATTGAGAAATCTGTGTACAGGAAAGTTGTTGATAAACATTGTCAGGCATCAAATTTTGAAATTTGAGTCCTCGTTATGATTCACTTGCAAAAACCTCGCTCCCCCACAGGGACATATAACAAACTCAAGAACCATAAATTGGGTCCTTTTGAAGTCTTACAACGATATGGAACAAATGCCTACAAGATAGATATTCCACAACATTTACACATCAACCCTACCTTTCCGATCTTCATCCTTATTATGCCCCGGATAGTGTCCAATTGGCATCTTAACTCGAGATGATTTAATTTTAGAGAGGATGAAATATGATGTGTGTTGTGTCTTTGATTAGATATTTGTAATGTTCAGTTATGTTATGATTGATTGGATCTGTGTTATTTTCATTTAGTTTATAATGTTGTTAAAGTTTGTTAGAATTAGCTGTCAGATTTTCGTTCTTAAAATAGGACCAAAGGCTGTATCATTTCGGTCATCACTTTAAATAAATTGTCTCTACAAGAGTTGGTTTACACTATTCATCCATTTGATTACCCTGTTATTTAGATCTAACAGAAGCTTGAAGCCATTATGTCTAAGGGGCATATATGTTTCTCATACTTATTAAGTTATCATGTATCAGTAGAATTGTCAATGCTTATTTTGTCGAGGTTGCTTGCAGGAATGTTCCATTGTTCTTGCCAAACTTTTGCTTCCACAAGTATTTGAGAGAATAGAAATGAGAGATCTGAGAGTTCTTGTTGTTGAAGGGTCAGTAATGACTATGTATATACAAGGAGAAACAATAGAAATTCCACGCCATTCTATTGGCTTTCTATTGGAAGGATTTGTCAAAAGTCCTGGCATCCAGGAGGAACTGATAGCATCACCCGCTGTGTTGTTCTCTTCGCATGGGAACCAGAGCTTCCACAGTATGGAAAACTCAGGTAACCAAACTATACTTATATGCTGTTGGAATGACGTGAACTGTATTGCTAAGTTCTTGTTTTGGAAATATAATAATAGAGCTGATAGAAGTAGTTAAATTATAACAATTTTTATGCGCACTAAGGCTGACGGTGTCTTTTTTTATTATTTATTTTTATTTATTATTTTTTATTTATTTTATTTTTTTTGAGTTCAACGTGTGCATTTGGGATTCGAACCTCTAACCCTTTGGTTGAGGGTATATTCTTCTAATTTATTGTGCTATGCCTAGGTTAACAAATGATGATAAGTGTATTTGAGAACTGTATTCTTCATATAACCATAATGAAATGATATAAACTACTGACAATTCTTATGCTTTACTTTCGATTCTTGTGTCAACTTACAACTTTCACTACTGTTATTTATACTTCATTCTCAAAAGGAAAGAATGAAGGATGCTTTGAGATGTTATATTAGTATGGTTATGTTTTCTATATATGTATCAGTTATCTTGTCTTTTATTGCCTTTTTCCTTTCTCCTGCTTAAGTTAATTAGGTCCACTAGAGTTTTTTTTATTATTTTATTTTTTTTTATCTTTTTTTGTTAACCTAGGATTCTATGAAGCTTTAGGTTTGGAGTTCAGAACCCTTTTCTTTTTGGGTTTTTTGGCAAAAAATATTTCTCTCATGCTCGTACTTCTTATTTAGGTGAATATGGAATCCTTAATCAATCCCCTTGGATTGATACTCCATCTAAGAATTGTCGTCTCCTCGAAACAGCAAGAGCCTTAATGTTTTATATACATGGTTGATGCTGTTTTGACGAGTTGTTTCTTAATAAATCACATGATCTCCTTAATTCATAAAGGTGAAATACCTTATCGTATTTTCTGTCCTAACAACCTTTGATTTCTCTTACACCCAAAATATTTGGTTGTACTTGGTTTGAGATGTTCGTTCTCAACTCAACAAATTAGATCCAAGGTCCTGAAAAGGTATATTCCTTCGTTAATCTTGTGTTCGAAAAGGGTATCAGTTAAACCTTCATAGCCATCAATCATCCATCATATGAAGTTTTATTCACAGACTTTATAGGTACTGTCAAGTTTTATTCGAATCCTTCGTAGCTATCGTTGACAAATTTATTCAAGCCTTCATAGCTACCATTGACAAATTTATTCGTAGTCTTCATAGCTACCCATCATCCACCTGAACCAAATTTATTCGAAACTTTCATAACCAAATTTATTCGAAGTTATCCCATCTTCCACCGGACCAAATTTATTTGGAGTTTTCACAGCTACCATTGAAGTCATGCCTTGATGTTCAAGTGGTGTCGTCGAAGTTGTGCAATCAATATTGCACATAAACTTATCCAGTCCAAGCTGAATAATAGATATTTTCATTTTCTGCTTGAGAGGGGAGTGCAGAAGGATTAGCCTTATGTTAGGAGATTTTTGTGTAATTCATGAGTAGTTATTATCCAAGCTAAAAACAAATGATATCTATTACTCAATTTTGAGGGGAGTATAGAAGGATATTTTTGTAATCCCATTCGATAAGGGGAGTAGGTTGACCCTCCCTAATTGATGTGGTAGGACTTATTTAAATTTAGTTACCTATTATCTAGGATTATTATTTAGATTTATCTTATCTAGAAATTTTATTTAGATTACCTTGTAACTAAGGAATTTAGATTATGTATCAGTTTTGATTTAGTTAGTTTTTCCCTATAAAAGAGACATGTAATTCTCTTAAGAAGAAAAAATAGCAAGCTAATTTAGACTTGCAACAAATATAAAAAATAAAATTAAAAATAAAATAAAGAAGATAAAATAAAAATAAAATCATGCATTGGACTGTACAAACCCAATCATGAAAACACTCAAATTCAACTATATAAAAGCCTCCAACATAATTAGAATAATCAATATCCAAAATGTAATCTCATCCAACCTTAAGAACGTCCATCACTGGTCACAACTTTAGAGAAGCGAAAACTTGACTAGTGAAGAGTATTAGTTGAATAAGTTTAAGGCTTAAGTTTCACCACTTTTTTCTTTTTTCAAGTTTAGAGGTTAAATCTATAGAATTAAAAGCTTAAGCTAAAAAATTTCTCACTAACTTTTAAGCATGGTTAAAAGTAAACTTTCCCCTAAAAATAATGGAAATAATTATTAAAAATGGACATCAGACCAGAATGGATCTAAATGATAAGAGTAGTGCTGCTGGAGTAGGGATTTTCTTGAAAAAATGAAGTGCCTGACCTGGTAATAGAAGTAAATTAAGTAGCTATGAAGAGCAGAAAATTGGAGATCCCACATATCTAATTGAATAAATTTCCACGGTTGGGTGTATGAGGTGAAGCAATACTTCCATGTGAATAAGCTAGAATGTGAGAAACGATTTGAAGAGACACGAAGTGATAATTGCTTGGCTTTAATAGGAGTGATGTTGACCATTGCAAAGTTGGGTGGAGCTGAAAGGAGACTGTTGACCCTCGCTAGAAAGCTCCTTTCTAAAAATTGAAGACAAAAATTTTGGGGGAATCTTTCCCTCAAATTGAAGACAAAAATTTTGGGGGAATACTAACAATGGTTCAGTTTGATAGCACCCTTTTATTGAAGGTGTATTTGGGCAGGTATTGTAAGGCACTTAAAAATGGATAGCGAGGACTTTTCTTATAGTTCCTATCAGAACTCTACATGGCGCTTCAGCCATGGTTCCATGGATAGGAAGAACCGATAACATTCAGGAATAAGACTACAGCCGTAGGTTTCTTTTGACTCATGTTTTAGCTACTGATCGAAAAAAAAGATGAAAGGGAAAGATGCAGCTGTCAGGTTAAATGCTGGAATTGAACGTTATTTCTGTCCATGTGAAATCTCTTTTCTGAACTGCAGTTTAAATGTTGTAGTAGGAACGTGGCTTGCTATGTCGATTTTCACCTACAATTTGACCTATGGCAATTTATTCATTAGGATGTTTGAGTAAATGAAAATAACATTCTGGAACCGATATGTGTTTTACCTTGTCATCTATTTTGTTGGTTATCTCTCTGTTTATTGATTTATATGATCCAGGATCACTTCTTTTATCGTGGCAGTCTTTTCATTTGAATTAAGGTCAATTCTTAATATGCATAATACCAAGTGTGTGCTATGCGTCTTGTGTGTGTATGTACTTGTAAGTAATGGTTTTCTTTAACTAGTTCTCGTTGAATCTCTTTATTTGGTTATGATAAATAGCGAAGCACTTTATATTGATAATTTGATACAACCCATTCCTGGCATAACTCTTTATGTCATTTACAGTGGATGCGTATCCTCAATTTTTCATGTGCAAAGAAGGAAACAACTGTTAAGACTTGCTATTTATTGATTCTTACAGGTACGAGTGGTTCTAGTTTTTCTCATCAAGGCTCCTCTTATGAAGTTACAACAAGAGCAAGAGTAATCATTTTTGACATGACTGCCCTTCAATCAAATAACATTCTAAATCAGTCACCATCTTCTGCCGATCACCTTCAAAGATCACCGAGCAGAGATCACTCTGGTCTTATGAGTTGGCCTCAACTATTGTCCGCTCCAAGACCACCACAGAAGCAGAAATCTGAAAAAACTGAGCGTCCAGCTGAGAGCTTGTCTGCAAAGGCAATGCAGCTAAGCATATACGGCAGCATGGTATGTTCAGTTGTAATATTTCAGATTTCACTTTATAAATAAACCCCCAACGTAATCTCAATATAGCTATTAAATTCTGTTAGGCAAACTTTTCCAATTGGGTATTTGATAAGATCAAGATTTCTTCTTATGGGATATTAGTTGATTGTACGTCTTTTTCTTAATTATTCTTAGGTACTCTTTGTTTCGGTTGAGGATTGTTAGGACGGGTGTCCCACATTGGCTAGTTAAGGGGTTGATCATGGGTTTATAAGAAAGGAATACATCTCCATTGGTACGAGGCCTTTTGGGGAAACTAAAAGTAAATAAGAGCTTATGCTTAAAGTGGACAATATCATACCATTGTGGTGAGTCATGCCCTTAACTTAGTTGTATCAATAGAATTCTCAAATGTCGAACAAAGAAGTTGTGAGCCTCGAAAGTGTAGTCACAAGTGACTCAAGTGTCGAACAAAAGGTGTACTTTATTCGAGGGCTCCAGAGAAAAGGAGTCGAGTCTCGATTAAGAGGAGGATCGAGGGCTCCATAGGTCTTAGGGGAGGCTCTATGGTGTGCTTTGTCGAGGGGAGGATGGTTGAGGATTGTTGGGAGGGGTGACCCACATTTGCTAATTAAGGGGTAGATCATGGGTTTATAAGTAAGGAATACATCTCCATTGGTACAAAGCCTTTTTGGGAATCCAAAAGTAAAGCCACGAGAGCTTATGCTCAAAGTGGACAATATCATTGTGGAGAGCCGTGATTCCTAACTAATTTTATACCTAGTAAAAGGTATCTTATCTTTTTGGCTTCCAAAGATAACTGACTGGTATTTGTTCAGTTTGTCCTAATATCTCAGTCATTACATTTTGATTTTGATTTCATCCTATCTTTCTGCAAGGTTGATACTCGTCAGCGAACTAAGAGTTTTCCAGGCAACATTGTTGAACCATCCCTTAGCCGGTCAAATCCTTCGATGGCTTCGTATAGATGTGCTCCCCTTCCATATGTAAAATCAGAAGGAGCTGCTACAATGAGAAACAGGCTAGATGCAAGAAAGCTACCAACAAGCACTGCTCGGCCACCACAAGAAAAATCAGCTCAAAATGAGACTAATGCAAGGGATGATTCAAGTGAGGAATCAGGTGCTGAGGATGATGGTGTCGTAGTGAGAATTGATTCACCCAGTGTACTTTCATTTCACCAGGTTCCATGAATTCAGAAACTCATTATAATAGGTGTGGTTATTTTTCATTTTGTTTGTAAATTAGTCTGTTTGTGGTCTACATGTGGGCTATATAACAAAGAAATAAGCGTGTATTTGATAGCGGGTGGAGTCCTTGTTTCAAGTTGTTTTATGTTTAGTGAGCAGTTCTTATGTTACCATTGGACATACAGGAAATAATTCCCAGCATGAAGTGGGTGCCTGATGTAGTTTGACCATGAGCAAATAATTATAAACGATCATCTTAGTCTTAATCTTTTCCTTTGAGAATGAAGCTAATCGTAGGTTACTCGAGCATCTTTTCAGAAATTTTTCAAACAAATTAAAGATCTATCAGACATTTTTAAAGTTTAAAGGTTTATCAAGAAAGTTAGAGATCTATCATACACTTGTTCACAAACTAAATAGATACACACTTATGAGTTGAAAGACTAAACTTATAATTTAATCTAATTTTTAATATTAATTCGGTTATATAATAATGCTAGTCTTGTAGTGCATGAACAAAAACTCTCTTTTACTTATTGTCTTGCAAATAATCTCCATCTTTTGCAATCCAAAAGCAGTCCATTTTGTTGCATTTTTCAAACAGCCAAACCGAAATGCTTTTAAATGACTTATGTTCTCCATTTGGCTTCTTCGAGAAACACCAAAACAATGTCGTATCCAAAAGTTTATTCTAAATGTCTAATGGAATTTAGTTCCAACATTAAGATCACGTGGGCCTAAATCACCGTCTTTCGATTTGCAGTGAACAAACAACATTTGACCATCGCTTAGGCTATTCACTACGTGGATATGCCATTTTGTGAACTCCTCAACCTCGACTTGCTCAAATATTGTCAACGGAATAGTAATCATGTCATTTACTAAGTGAAGATCTAGATGACGATATGATTGTGTTTTAAAAGATATTAGCCTTAAAAAGTTTAATTTAGGTCCAATCCAAACTCTTGACATTTTTTGTTACCCCAAGAGATCTTCGATTGATTGTGTGGGAGTATTGGGCCATATTTCCAAGTTGTTGAAGCCCATATTTCTAAGTCCGAGACTAAACACACCCATTATTGGGCCCAAGGTGGCAGGCCTTGGCCCACAATCAGGATCCGCAAATATCATCCATAGTGTGATCCTACGTCATGGAATACCCTGTGACGTCAGTATTAACTTTTTTTTTTAATTAAAAAGAAAAAATTAAACAGTTGAAATCCCAAGATAAATATATTTTAAAAAATATTATAATTTTCTCATCTTTGGGGATTTGAAAAAAGAAAAAAAAGAAAAAAAGAAAAGAAACTAAAACAAAAGTAGCAGACATTCTATCACGCATATCAATGTTTTTATTTAATTTATTATTTGTAAATAAAAAATGGGTTCTCTTTTCTATTTTTCTTTTTTCTTTTTTTTTTTGGCTGCTAAATTATAATAATGAAAAAGTAAAAATTGAAATGAATGGTTAGCATGTGACACAACAAAATCCACTTTTTTTTTTGTTAAATCAATTTATAAACTTTTAATTTAGTGTGGAAAATAATAGCCATTCAAACCCGTCAATCAGATATTAAATACAAAATTTAAAATTTAATGATTTATTAGACATTACGGAACACAATTTTAAATTTAGAGACTACACTCAATTAAACATCCATTTATTTATTTGAATTTACGTGATTTGAAAAAAAAGGCGAAGAATTTGAGTTGGCTTGAATGCGAAGCGATCCTAAGGAAAGCAAGAAAAGGATGAATTAATTAGCTTTTTTTTGTTTTAGGTTCAACAAGCTCATATCACCAGCTGGAAAGTATGCCTCTTCTTCTATTTATTTGAATCACTAAAGTGTTATATATATATTTCTAAAGTTTTTTTTATTAATAAATGAAAAGATTATTCACAATATTGCAAATAAAAATATGTGGAATCAAACATTATTTAATTTGTTGATATAAGTATAGATATTTTTTAGAAAAAAATTATATTCAAATTAATAAATAAATATTGATGGAAATGTCAATAAGTTAACCAAAATTTAATACATTAATAAGTATGAAATTATGTCTTGAAAATAATTTATAGGAATTAGAAAAAAAGGGTTTAATTTAAAAGTTAAAACAATATATTAATTATATTTTTAAACACCTAACTTGAAAATGTGATTAAATAGTAAATCTGAAAGTACAAAAATTCAGAAAGTGGTTGAGATTGTGATTCAAATAACCAAACCCATCCCTACAAAAGTCATATAAAAGTCAAAACCAAAAAGAAATAAATATATTTAATAATAATAATTATTATTATTATTATTATTATTATTATTATAAAGTTTAAAAAAAAGAAAAAGAAAAAAAGAGGGGCCATTCCCAAAGAATAGATCCTATATTTTGAATAAATGGACACAACCGAATGTTCAACTTAGTAGGTATGCATTGCCGCCATTTTCATGCCTTACAGCTTGCAATTTAAAATTACCCATCTTTCAACCCAAATTAAATAAAATTAAATAACACCGTCTCGATCCGATATCAACTGATTTTTCTGATCGTCAATTATTTGATATCCAATTCACTAATTCAGAACTTAATTTGTTCGGGGTGTTTCTTGGGTGATCTTACGTCAGTGGAAACTTTATAAGTTGATTTGCATACCCATCTTGTTGTTGCAGCTATATCGAAAGTTAGTCCACGTACTGTTTGACGATACGAGATTATATTTGCATTGGACCTAAGAAAGGGATTGGAGGGGTGTGAGGTTGGGTGGATGATGCAGCAACATGAGAAGTGGAGTAGAGGGAGGGAAGGGCCCATGTGTTGGATATTGTCGAATTGGGTTACGAAATAAATTAGTTTTTATTGAGCAATTATTTAATCAGCAGTGGGTTCTGAGTTTGAGATTTGTTCATGTGTTTTTTTAGGTGTCAGACCACGCAGTCACTACCACAATATAGGAAATGCCTGCTTTACCTTCTACTACTATTATTATTCTATCGTATATTCAAAATCTTTATTTGGTAGTTGATTACATTACCAATGTGTCACTCGAGTAAACGTAAGATACATAAATGAATCGATGCCATATTCAGATAAGAACAATCTCGTGAAAAGAATGATTAAAAAAACTTAGAAGAATTGAAAATTTATCTATACTAACAAAATACATCTTTCTTTTCGGTAGCTCAATCATACGAACTATACGATTTCTCGAAGAACTTTATGTTGGTCTATGGAGATAGTTTTCTAAGAAGCAAGAAGTACGTAAAGTAACCATATCGCAAGAGATATAAAAGAATGTCGATACTATCAAATACCAAATTCAAATTTCAAATCTTGGGTTCGGGTTATTACAAGTTAATCATTCAAATTTGTCGGAATATATTTTTTAATCCAAATTTTAACCATATAAAACACAATAGTTAGTATAACGCAATGTGATACCTAAATCTAAAATCACTACGATCGTATTGCTAACAAGGTTTCTATAATTATGATAAAAGAGCAAGTAATTCAAAGTCAGTATTCTTAAATGATTTAAAATTGAGCTTATGAAGTTCAATTTCACAACGCAATGTGATAGCTAAATCTAAAAACATAGGATGGAATTGCAAATTGGGTTTCTATAATTATGATAAAAGAGCAAGTAACTCAAATCCGGTATTCTTAAATGATTTAAAAATGAGCTTATAAAGTCGACCCACAGCACACAGTTTCATAAAATCGAACGGTTGTTTTTGTTCGGTGTTTGTACACAGAACTGTCTTGTTTTCATCTTTTTTTCCACTTTTCTTTTTTGTTCTGCAACAAAGCCTCGTTAGATTCAGACCAAAAAGACTGCGTTTCTGTGGTGATGTTTGAGTAAATGACCAAACACCCAAAACATTCATTAAAACTCAATTACAGGCAGCCTTAAACTCATTACCTCCTTCCATCCCTCAATCATTGTATTATATTATATTACAATACACATTTTCTCTCTCCTCTCTCCCTCTTTCTCTCTCCTCTCTGTACAATATTTGGGGGTTTAGCCTCTGGTTCTAATAATAGTGATGCTCCCTCTCCTTCCTCGAGTATGGATTTTGGTCAGCGCCACCACGGCTTTCCCAGACAGCCCCGGTCCCTCCGCCGACACGCACGGCCGACACGCGAAATCCCCAACTGGGTGTCGGACTGGCCGTGTCGGCGGCATCAACATGTTTTCGTTTATGTCGTTTAAGGTTATATCCCCGTCGATGCCTCCGGGCTTCACTAACTCAAATGGATACACCACTTTCCTCTTTTTGGGCCTCTTCGTTACACTGCCACCATCTAATCAATTCAAACCAAATAAATTTTAAAATAAACCCATCAAAATTATTGGAAAATTATTGGAAAATTATTCAAATTGCCCCACCAAGATCGTATTTTGATTATAATTACGCATACCCAATACCCATATCAGCTCAAATTCATAGAAAAATCTCAACAAAAAAAAAAAAAAAAAACCTGTTGAAATTGGCTGCTTGCAAGGCAAAAACTCAGCATCGGCTTGATGTTCATAATAGAAATCATTTGGAGTAGAAAACGCTTCAATTTCTGGCGTTTTCATATCTCCCATGGATAGATCTGTGTTGGTTTCATCGCTAATTCTGCTTTTTGGCGACGCGCCGAACATTTCATCTGAATCATTCAATCAAGCCAAAACCCGAAACGAAAAAAACCCAATTCAGTTTCATTCAATTAAAACAACCCCAACAAACCGTACGTTTGTTTTTTTGTTTCCAAATAAAGTTGGTTCATTTAATAAGCTTCACCATGAACAATTAAAAAAAGCCAAAAAGAAAAAAAACCCACCTGGAGAAACCGTATCATAATAATAATAATCATAATTATGATTGATATGGTGGATTTGGTTGGTGGAATTGAAGGCATCTCCTTCCCACGTGCAACAGGAACTCCAGTAGGTGTGAGGGAATTCCAATTGAAGAAGATGGTGATCGAAACGGGGTCGTTTGGAAGTGAATTCCAGGAAGGCATCTTCCAAGTAGCCGGTGGAAATCGGCGGCGGGGAAGATGGGTGGTGGACGGCGGAGTTGAAGAACGGCAGTGAGTGAAGGTCAGTGAGAGTATTCATGGCGTAATTAGTGAAATTGAAAGTGGCATTTGGGGAATTCAAATTTGGGGATTTATAAATTATTGAAAAGGGTTTATTTATTTAACAAAAAAACAAAAAACAAAAAAGAAAAAAGAAAAAGAGAGAGATTTTGATGATTTTGGAAGAGCTCAGTCAACGGCAAGAAACAAGAAAAAAGTGTTGGGTATTGGGATTCGGAAAATGGGGCGCAACTTTTTTTTTTTTTTTTTTTTTTTCTTTTTCAATGTTTGAATTTATAATAAATTTTATTTAGAAAAAAGAAAGAAAAAAAGAAAAAGAAAAATGTGGGAGACTAAATAATTGCAAATGTGATGATTTAATGTTTTGGGTATGGAAAGGACAGTGAGTTGGCTTCCTCAAAGCATACACAATTCAAATTTTCGCTTTTTCTTTCACTTTAATTCAACTTTCTAAATCTTCAATACACTCTCCTACTTATTACTTCTTTTTTTCTTTTTTTCTTTTTTTCTTTTTTTACTAATTGGCGTTTCGTGTAGCAATTTCGAGTATGAACTAGAAACTAATGATGAATTTGTAAAACTAAGTTCGAACTGATCTTCGATCGAGAAGAATTGACATGATTATTATTTTATGGAGGTTTAAGGGAGTGTAGTAGAGTTATGCTGTTTCAATTTGAAGGAAGAGTCGTTTTGGTGGTGACGGTTGGAGATTCACCTCTCGTGTAAGGTAATTTTAGGATTGTTTTAATAAGATCTGCGATTCTCGTGAAGGAATAGAGAACAAGTTAAGGCAACCTAAAAGATTGAAAGTTGATGTGAAGAAAGAAAATTATCGGTATTGTTCGAGTGTATAAGTTAAAAAGAACGAGCTTTGTAATGTCCCATATGGGTTAGGGAGGAGAACAAATCATCATTTATAAGAGTGGGGAAACCTTCCCCTAGTAGATGCGTTTTAAAGCCTTGAGGGGAAGCCCAAAAAGGAAAACCCAAATAGGACAATATCTGCTAGCGGTGGATCTGGGCCGTTACAAATGATATCAGAGCCAGACACTGGACGATGTGTCAACCTTCTCGCTGTTCTCCGAAGGGGGGTAGACACGAGGCGGTGTGTCAGTAAGGACGCTGGGCTCCAAAGGGAAGTGAATTTGGGGGCGGTCCCACATCGATCAGAGGAAGGAAAGAGTGCCAGCGAAGACGCTGGCCCCAAAAGGAGTGGATTGTGATGTTCTACATGGGTTGGGGAGGAGAACAAATCACCATTTATAGGGGTGTGGAAACCTTCTCGTAGCAAACGCATTTTTAAAGCCTTGAAGAAAAAGCCCAAAGAGGACCATATCTGCTAGCGGTGGATTTGGACCGTTATAAGCTTTTTCTTTTTTGTTCTATTGACTGGTTCAATTTGATCGACCCATTTGATCCAATTAAATCAATTATAATTTTTTTTTTTTGTTAAAGTTTGACTTTTGTTTATTGTTGTTTTTTTTTTTTTCCTGATTTCAATGGTATTGATATTTTCTCTTATTCCAACTCATGCATTGCTTATAAGATAAAAATGTTATTGGATGTAGCTATAACATTAAGTGATTGATAGTTTGTAAATAGCTTACTTGGATAAGAAATTCATATCGACTTTCATTATTGAGCCAGAAAGAGTATTATATGTCATAACTCGACGACCTGATAGTTTGTAAACTCTATACGAAATTATAAATTGGAATAATCGGAATGTAAGAAGGATTTAGAAATTTTTAATAAACGAAATAAATAAGCTATAACATAAACTATAAACTATTATATTATCTAAAGCCTAGCTAAACCATTATTGTGCTAGACTTGTTGTATACCAAAGATAACATGTGGGGTGTCATTCCCTATAAAAGTCTAATGATTAATTGCTAATTGTATTGTAGGGTCGTACTTAAATGATTAATTGCTACTTGTATTATATAGTCAATTAGTTTAGGTATATGACCTCACCCTAATCGTAAATTGCTAATTGTAATGTATAGTCACATTCTAGTTGTTAATAGTTGATAAAACCAACTATTAAGTAAGTCACGGTACATCAATAATTATGATATGAGCTTAGAGGAGATAGACTATATGATATCGAGAATATTGAAATAAGTCACATGACACCAATGATTAAAATAAACTTGGAAGAGCTGTAAGGTTGTAAATCCAACTATTTGGTTAGGCGAGGTGGTAGAGATGAATCGGAGTGGCACAATGACGAGCTAAATAGAAAATTTAATGGAGTAAAATCAGGTTTAATATTGTTTTAGTAATTGATTGACTCAAAAGAGGTGATGATTTATTGATATAAGAAAGCTGTATGGTAAAAAAATTGACTTTTTGGTATGTGTTAAAAATGCAAGTTATTATACGAGGAAACAAAATATTTTAGATTAGTCGAAGCATAAAAGACATTACCCAAACAGAGGTCTAGAGTGAAAATGATCAACCCTCTAAGGGAGGTCAAGTTGGCCGTGAGACCAACTTCTAAATAGAGGTTAGGTTGGGTTTGAGACAAACCTTTTAGGACAACTCCAACTCAAATAACTAAACCATGAAACTGACCCCTAGTGGTCAACTAGCTCAACCATGGAGCGACCCCTAACGATAAGCTCACTCGAATAGAGGACTACTCTAAAGAGTTGGCTAGCTAGACCATGAAGATGACCTTTAAAGGTTAGCTAAATTGGCTAGCACAACCATGAGGTTGAATCTTAAGGGATAACTAGTTCAATTAGCTTACCATGAGGCAGATAAGGGATTAATTAGGCTTTGAGATGAATACCTTATGGTTGGCTCAATCGTGGAGCAGAAAGTCCTAAGAAATCGATTTGATCAGCAAATATCAACTCAATTGTAGTCTAGCTTGAGGCTCCATGTGCTAGTTGTCCAACCGTCATTCTTCTCCTCTAATAAGAGTATCTCAAGATTAATGAGAAGAATGTCGGGAGAACGTTGGCAAACTCCATCTTCTGTTTTGAAACGTATTTCTATACTATCTACGTTACTCAAAAACTTGATTCTAACTCGAACATCAAACCGTGAATAATTTAGCACCTAAATTTGGATAGGTAGCACCTAAGCTAAGGTAAGGTAGCTAAATTTTAGTCTTGTTTTTCATTAAATAGGGTAATTGTTGTAACTTGCATATATGGGTTTGTGTTTTTCTGGAGTGGGACCCACAGTGTGGCATGCTGCTGGGTCCATGATGTTCCATGCTGGTCGTGTGGGACCACTTTCTTTCTTAAGAAAAACAAAATTAAAATTGTTGAGAAGATAATGATGGGAGTTTGAACGGTCGAGATTCTCTGTCTTCACTCAAGTACAATCCAAAGGCATTGATTGACTCAGAATCAGACGGCAGAGGTGGCATCGCATTTCTGCTGTTTTGTGCCCAATGGACAATCAGACGGTTCTGAAACTGCCAAATCACAGATGGGCTTCGTCACTGGGCTGGGCTGAGCTGGGCCCAACGTCGAGATTGTGAAAAACAAATAACATTTATTTATTTATTTTAAAAAAAGTTTGAGACAAGGTGTCCAATCACACAAGGTTTTTGAAATCCAGGCCCGTACACAGATTTTTAGTTTCTAATTTAATATTTCAATTTACTTTCTATAGTTTTTTAATTATAATTTGATATTTATTTGAAAATCTATATATAAAAAATTTAGTTTAATTTAATTCCTATATATTTAAATTGAATTTAGTTATTATGCCCTATTAAAACTTTATTTCAAAACCCGTACTTTTTTTTGTCACGTCCAAAATTTAAATATAATTAGATAAATCAAATAAAAATTATCATTTATTTTTTCACGTAATAAAATAATTTAGAATATTCGTATGATCCACTAATATGCGAAACTTATCCCTTTATAATCAATTAAATTATAAATATAGGTAAAGATGAATGAATTTAAATAATTAGAATTAAACAAACAATTTTATGTGCAATAATTGTGTTTTATTTTATTTTTTCTTTCTATTTTGAAATGATAAAGTGATTAATTTATTTTACTTTCTTTTTTTAGTTGGTCCCCCTCGAATTTATTTATTTGTTTACATCTATAATTTGAAATCAAAATAATGACGTAACTTATTATTAGTAATCATAAAAATGCTTTTGAAATCATAACCATTTTAAACATCTTTAAATTATTGTTTTTTTAGGAAAAAAAGGTGACTTTTTTATAAAAGTAATTAATAAATTATTAAACTTGTCTACTTTTTTTTAAAACCAAATCTAAAATCTTGGTTAAGTTTATTATTATTATCATTTTAGTGGCAGACCTGTTATTTTACGATTTAAAGTTTTCTTAAAAGGCTAAGAAATGAATTATGAACAAATAAATCTAATTTTTTTTTATTAAAAATTACAATTGAAATTATCATTTCGAATCTTAAAATTAATCATACAGAATATAAATTGTTGCTACTACGTCATGTTGGAGAGGGGAACAAAGCATTAGATGCGTTTTAAGACCTTGAGAAAAATTTGAAAGGAAAGTCAAAGAAGACAATATGATATGAATCAAGACATATTGATCATGCAATATCAACGACACATTAAGAAGAATAAAGTTTCATTTATGCAACAAAAGCTTCAAGATACTTGGTGTTTCATTTATGTACTTAGGTTTTAAGACTTCTTATTTAATTTTAGGTTAAATTTACATAATGATTAATTATGATCATAAAATATGAAGATTACGAACTGAGGTCAAAGAGTTTTATTTTGAAACTATATAAAACCCATGTATGTTATGTTTGTAAAGGCGACTTAAAAAATGTAATAAAAAGAGCATTTTTGCTTTCGTCTTGCCAATAGTTAAGTTTCTTTACAATTTTATGTAGTTTAGACTACATGTTTAGAATCATTCAAATTTAACAGGATCGATTGTACTTGTGGAATTATTCGAATCTCAATCAAGTTTTCTTACCGTGAGATATTTGATCAACCATATAATTCAAATCTTACTTTCTGTTTTGAGTGATTTTTTATCACTAAGGCCACGTGTTCTTACCTTTACCTTTAGTCAGTGCTAAGTTTATTTACAATTGTATGTAGTTTAAACGACATGTTTAGAATCATTCAAGATAGACATTATCAACCTTACTTGTAGAATGATTTGAATCTCAAATAAGTGTTTTTGCTTTGAGATATTCGATCAACAAAATAATCTAAATCTTACTTCTTTGGTGGTGATTCCTTATCATAATATTTGCTAACGATGAATTTAAGCTGTTACAAAATGGTATCAAAGTCATATACCGGAGCAGGAAGAGGAACGAAGGGAAAGTCCAAATAAAACAATTATGTGTTTTTTAAATTATTTATTTTTCTTATTCTCACTCAATTAATCGAGATAGAAACAAACCAAACAAAAGTGTACCGACTCGACACGTATGTTTGAACCTCTATTGAGGATCGAATATATTTAAAAGAAAGCGCTCGTACATGTAAATATGAAAATAACACAATCATTCCCTTATTTATTTGGATGAAATTTGGTAGCATAGTTATAACATAACATTATAACATCTCTCAAAGTGGGTGTGGGCTGCTGTCTCAAGGGAGAGTGTACTCTGCAAAATCAAAACCACATTATTCAATATATTTGTTTCAGATTAAAACTATGGAATTTTAGAAAATCTAATAATTCTTTACAATATTTAATTTCATTTTGGTCGATTTAAATATTAAAAAAATTAACTAATAAAAAAGGAAACAATAGCTCTGAGCTTACTCCCACATTTCTTGCCGGCGGGACGGTTTCTGATGTTGCAGCGTTTGGGGATGGTAATGGCAATGGCCGGATTAATTCCGGCCTGCTTACTCACCGGCGAAAGCAGAATAGCGCACAAGCATTTCGGAGAAGTATTAAACATCGCCGCCACTCTGCTACAGCAAGCCGGCGAAACCTTAGCTCTGGCATCCCTGGTGGCCGCCAGGCACGGCGTCAGCCCCAACGCCGCGGACTCTACCGGTGTCTTCCCGCACTCTCCTGCCGCCCCAGCTGGGGCAATGAAACCCTCGGAAGCCACCAGAATTACAAACACCGCCACAATGAGAGGTTTTGAAACAGAGGAAAAGGAGGCCATGATTGTAAAATGTTGATTGATGAAGCAGAGATGGAGTTGGGTTTTGGTTTAGCATGAATTGGGTGAATTTATAGTATGTGTAGTGGGGTTGTTTGGTGAGTTAGTGGGGTGGTTGTGTGGGAAAATCTGGAAGAATTGCGTGGGATTCTTGTTTAGTATTGGGTTTTCTTGTGGAACAATCATTTGGATTTGGAAGCCCTTATAAATTATCACTATTGTTCTAATGCTTAATGCCCCATCATGGATGAACTCAGGCGTACGTGATCACGAACCCATTTTTAATTAACCATTTCAACAAACTTGGTTTATAGATTTAAATGAATACAGACCAACATTCGATAAAATTGGAATAAGCCACACGAAAATAGAAATAGGTGGACATGTGACAATGGAGTAAAAAAGGGACATATAAATGAACTGATATCAAATCCGAATCAAAAGTAATTTCGAACTAAAAATCCGAATTAAAAGTAATTTTGAACTAAAAATAAATTAAAGGAAGGAAGGATGGAAAGTTGGAAGAGAATGATGAATAATGATTCCACTAACATGTTTGTGTGCCATCAGCGTTACACGTGTAATGGTAGGCATTATGAAGACTTGTCATTGGGTTGTTGATGCACTAAGAAATAAACAACAATAAATTGAAAACCTTACAAGAAAGCTTAATATTTGTTATTGGTGAGCTTGAACCGTTACACCTCGTGAGCTTAGCCTGACTCAATGCACTAACGCATCGTTAGACGCCACAAAAGGAAAATGCTCGTATGATATCATGATGGACATAAATATCGAAACTAGTGTCCATACTAGCATAATGTAACAGGGAATGCACATGACATACATAAATGCATGAGATTCCCATAGTTTTTAAAGTCTTGTCCTTGACGATGCGTGTGTTCGTCGGAAATCTCACAAGGCATTCGTTCCCTCTCTATGTCAACTCATACTCCACACTCTTGTTGGTGTGTCCTTTAGGGACGTGACCGAGTGGAGTGTATTTTGCCCTCGACGATACACTATTTTATTTTTCTATGTTCTATTAAGTCTTGCCCTCACAAATCATATATTTAAAGAAAAAAAAAATTTGTGCGTAGAGAGTAACCATCGGAATCAAAAGAACAAAAGAAATTAAATTGCACCAAGTAATCAAAATATTCTAAATAAAAAATAAAAAAAAAAACTTCTTAATTAAATAATCTTCACACTCCCACATGAATCCAAGGCTTTTGAATTCATTGCTTTAATGCTCATGAAAAATCATGATCTTACTTTTCCAAGTTTGAGTAAAACGTTTGATCTTCCCCACAAGTAATGTGATAAGATAAGGAATCAACTACAAGGGGAATAAGATTCGGATTACCTTGTGGATCGAATATCTCAAGCAAAGAACATTTTGTTTGAGATTCGAATCACTCCAGAAGCAAGATCGATCATGTCTAGCTTCAATGATTCTTGTTGATCAAGTAATCTCAAACACTTGTTTGAGATTCGAATCACTCCACAAGCAAGATTGATCATATCGAGCTTGAATGATTCTACATGCAACCTAAACTACATAGAGTTGCAAAGAAACTTAGCCATTGGCTAAAGAAAAGCACAAATGCTTCTTTTGATATATCTTCTAAGTCTTTTCTACTTTTTCTTCCCCTTGTAGTGATTCCTTATCGTATCATAATGCCTTTTGAAATCACAACTTCGAACTATATATACATTATGTTTGAGATCCAATGAATACTCGCATCAACCATGGCTGGGTTTGTTGACGGTATTACATATTGTGGATCAGTAAGCGAGAAGACCATAATGCATTACAAAAGCTCTCATACCATACTTCTGGTTGGAGAAGGCGACTTCTCCTTCTCGGCATGCTTGGCCAAGGCCTTTGGGTCTGCTGCCAACATGGTTGCCACTTCCCTCGACTCTAATGGTAATAATGTTGTAAATTGTCATAAGTTTTGATTTGATTTGGTTATTTGGATTAGCTTTGATTTGATTATTTGAAATAGATTTGATGGGTTATTTGGATTAGATTTAGTTATATATAGGGATTTGGTATTGGAATTAAGTTTAGAGTGTCATATTGTATTTCTTTAGTGACATATTGGTGAGAGTCTTTGTAGTGTGATAGTGAGGTATTCACTTGTAACGCTTTGTTTTATGAGTGATTGGTTGCTACCAGTGGAGGTAGGGGAATTTCTTCTCTCCGAACCACGTAAATATCTTAATGTCTTTTTGTGTAATTTCGTTTATTGGTGTTGTGAGTACATTTGTTCCACTTTCAGCGAACAACAAGTGATGTTCAATGCTGTCCATTTTGAATATAAGTTTATGATTTTGTTTTAAGCTTTCTCAAAAAGCTTCTTGCTATTGGAAATGTATTATTTATTTATAAACTATTATCATTTTCTAAATTAGCTAATGTTATACTTTCTTCCAATAATCTTCAACAGAGGTGTTGCTGCGTAAGTACAGTCGTGTGGCTGCCAACTTAGAAGCGTTGGGGCTGCTCGGTGGCACGGTGTTGCATGAAGTGGATGCGACAGCAATGAGCCGACACTGCAGCCTTTGCTACAAGGAATTTGATCGTATAATATTCAACTTCCCACATGCAGGGTTTTCTTTCCCAGAAAGTGACGCTGTTCAAATTAAGTATACCCCTTCCTTTTTAACTTATATTTATTTAATTATACAAATGGTTATAAATAGAGAACTTTCACTATCATTTAGATCATTCGGGTACGATCGATTGACAGGTGTTTGTGATTACTTGTTTTTGATAGACTCCACCAAGATCTTGTGAGAGGATTTCTTAGGGAAGCAAGGAAATTGGTGAGTGATAAAGGTGAAATTCACATAACCCACAAGATCTCACATCCTTATTGTGAATGGGAGATTGAGAAATTGGCAAAAAAGGAGGGGCTGCTTCTGAAGGAGACGGCAGAGTTTAGTCGGTGGGATTATCCAAATTATGAGAATAAAAGAGGGGGAGGTGGCAATAGCGACCACGCCTTCCCCGTCGGTGCAGTCGGTGCATGCGCTACATTCAAGTTTGTGAGGTACTAAGGTTAAGTTCATTACTAACTCACGAATGTAGACAATATCATATTATTGTATAGATTCGTGATTTCTAATAGAATAAAAGTGACATGGGTTAGAAGGAGGACTAACATGTCAAACGAACAAATTGTCTCTCCGTCTTAATCTTCCCTAAATATTTCATAACATCTTAATGTTAATTTATCATCTAATTGATCTTAAACCCACAATCAGAAACAATGTGTAGCTATAACATGTATAATTAATTATTCGATTTGATGATGTAGTAATTATTTACGATTAATTTTTTTTAAACTTTGTTAAAATCATTTATTTGAAAATAATTATTAATATTAATAGCTAAACACACTCAAAAACTTAAAATTTGATGGTAAAAGATTTTATTTAATATATTTTACCCTCCCATATACATTATTTGATTTTTGAATAATAAGTGGGACAATATATATATACAATTAAAACAAAATATTAAATAATAATTAATTATTTTAAATGAAATAACAAACATCATTCTATGAGTACCACATACATAAATTAATTAAACAAAATATTAAATTAACTTTTAACCGCTGGTTTGTTGCTCCAATGTGCCACCAACCTGTTAAATTTGTTGCATAACCCACCGCTTTACATAAATTACATACCAAATTATGATTTGCTCAAAAGAATTTAAAATATATATATATGTATATATTATTCTATTTCAAATCTTGTGACATATATATAGCTTTAAAATTTTAGAACAAAAATAATAATAATAATAATGAAAGAAACTTATTTCCTTAACAGCAACTATGATCTTCTCATTTGGCAATTACGGTAACTGAAGGACCAGCTTGATTTGCAGCAAGCTTGATCTTCCTAGCCTTGGTTATATTCCTCCAATAACTTGCTATTTCCCTCTCTGTTTCCTTTGCCTTCTCTTTTTTGCCGTCTTCTAAGCTTGTCGATTTTCCACTGTTCTTGGGTGGCAGAGTATCAAGCTCGGCCAACACTTTGATGATATCAAGCACCAGCCGCTCTGCAAGAGTGCGCGAGAAGTCTTCTCTGATCACCACGCGAAGAACCGACACATGCTTCGCCCCCTCTGGCATTGGGTATGCCGGTACGATCCACCCGAACCGTCGCAGCATTTCCGACACCTCGAATTCGTCGTGCCGGCTTCTGTCTTTCAGAGAGAATGCCACCACTGGCACCCCCATGTCCTTCGACGCTATGCTGAACCTTCCTGTGTTTTCAAGCCCTTGCTTCAGCACCATTGCGTTGTCGTGACAATTCTGCATCACGTTCTGATACCCCTGTTGTTCATTATATTATATACCCATTATTGTTATCACCCAAATTCATTAACAAATCGAATGTTTTGACACGGAATCGAACCCATCTCTTACCTCGAAACCCAAGCGGATTAGTTGGTAATACTGAGCGATGATTTGGCTTGACCCTGAAAGCGGATTGATGGGGAAATTATTAGACTGTTGATGGGGGGGAAATGGAGTTTGATTAGAGAAATTGGGATGATCTTACCTTTGGAGAAGTTGAGAGTGAAGGTGGGTTGATCCGCTCCGAGGTAATTTATGTGGAAAATCAGCTCTTCAGGCAAATCCTCTTTGGTTCTCCAAATGACCCATCCAATTCCGGCGTAGACAAGCCCATATTTGTGCCCACTCACATTGATGCTCTTCACCAACGGAAGCCGGAAGTCCCATTCGAGGTCTGGATACAAAAACGGCGCTATGAATCCACCGCTGGCAGCATCCACATGAATTGGAGTATCCCACCCTGTTTTCTTGTTCTTCTCCACCAACAAATCATTCAACAGCTTCACATCTTCGAATTCCCCATTGTAAGTCGACCCCAAAATGGCGGCGACGCAGATGGTGTTCTCATCCACCATCTCCACCGCCTTGACAGGGTCCATCACGTAATACCCTTCTCTCACCTTCACTTCCTTCAGCTCCACTTCAAAGTACCTCGCGAATTTCTCCCAACAAACTTGAACATTCGCCCCTGTCACGATATTCGGCTTATCATAAGGCTTCCCCTCTGCTTTCCGCTTGTTCTGCCACTTCCTCTTGAAGGCCAATCCCGCCAACATGATGGCCTCCGAGGATCCCACCGTGCCAACTCCAACCGCCGTGTCGGAGTCTCCCAAGGGAGCGTTAAAGAGATGGGCAATCATGTTGACACATCGGTTCTGAAGCTCGGTGGTGACAGGGTACTCGTCCATATCGACGTAGTTCTTGTTGACAGAGTCCATCACCAGCTTA
This sequence comes from Cucurbita moschata, assembly GCF_002738365.1. NCBI lineage: Eukaryota > Viridiplantae > Streptophyta > Magnoliopsida > Cucurbitales > Cucurbitaceae > Cucurbita > Cucurbita moschata. Next base: position 2,711,419 of record NW_019268518.1, read on the forward strand.
TCGCACTCGGGCTCCATCCAAGTGGTGACGAAGGAAGCCAAATTGAGCCTGGGGTTGCCATCGAGCATGAGCTCGTCGTTGATGATCTGAAAAGCAGCCTCCTTGGGCATGGAGTTTTCGGGCATGGTGAATCTTGGAGCAGAGTCCCGCACATAGCGAGAGGCAAAGGTGGAATGGACAGAGACGTCCGATTCAGAGAAAGTCTTGGGAAGCACCATTTTTGGGTATCGTATGAATTTGAAAGAGAAAGATGAAAATTGTATGGAAATTGGTGGAGAAAGATGAATAGGGAAGGGTGGGTTTTATAGTACAAAAAGTGGAGAATCAAGCAGGGGAGGCAGGAACAAGCAGAGCAATGGGGATTGGTCAAAGAGCGTAGCGGTTTAACCATGCATTTGAAAATTCGAAATTTGGAGCTTATTGTTTTTGGATTATGCTTGATTTGAAAATGACAGTTCTTTTCCGGTGGAGGTTTTATTTGACGGTTCTTCTACATTTTTTTTTCTTTTTTTCCAAATATTTTCTTAGTCAATGTTCCTACTTTTCAACTCTTCAATTTTTAATTCTTACAAAAACATGTCTTAGTTGAATAAGAATGTAAACACAAGTGTTAGGTTGTTTTTTTTTTGTGTACGAACCACGAGCGTTCTTCTTATAATTCATTTATTATGACAATTAATATTGTTCCGTTAAAATATCTTATGATATGACTAGTTCCATTATTAAAGCCGTTAAAGTATCTTTTGGCTCTTGCTTTTTTGTCGATAAGTTCCGAGGTTTGTATGGTCTCTTTCTCCTAAGAATTGGGTTATAAAAGCTGGTATCAATTTTGTTAAGAAACCAATCAAAATATCTTCTCAATTTTCTAAACCACTCTATGATTCCTTCTATCAAAGTGAAGAAGAGTTACGTCTAATTCTTCAATTCTTCGTGTCTTCTGGATGTTATCTTGGATGATCCTATCTCTTTCCGTATCTCCAACTACTAGGCTTTCTAAGATGGACTATCGATCAAAGCCTAATCGATCACGACCAACAAGTGCTAGCCACCCTTAGCCAATAGGTATTGGGTGGCTTCGGTTTGATTTTTAATGCTTCGTCCTCTATTATAATCGTTCTTGATATTGTAATTTTTATTTTCTACCGTTTTCTCACCCTTGAATTCAATTGGCATGTTTTGTAGAAGATTGTTAGGAGTGAGTCACGCATTAGCTAATTTAAGAAATGATCATGGGTTTATAAGCAAACGAGTACATCTCTATTAACATGAGGCCTTTTGGAGAAGCTCAAAACAAAACCACGATAACTCATGCTTAAAGTGATGATTTTGTTTTATAATTAGATTGAAAGGACATGCAAGTACGCAGCCGCATGCCCCTCGTGAGATGTTAGGTCGACATGACTTAATTCCTTTTGTATTTTGGTCCAATTTTAAAAAAAAAAAAAAATTAAAAAAATACAAATTCAAAACTATCCTTATCTTTAGTACCACGTTTCAAAAATATACTTTAACTTTCAAGGGTAACGTTGAAAAGTTTAGAGATAAATTTATGAGATGTCGATAGACAGTTTTCATTCATACATGCTTAGACTGTAAGAATTTTTTAAAACTTTTTTATATAATAGTAAAGAGTATTTTTTAATATAGTAATAACCAGATATGTTTTTGAAACACTATATTATTTAAACAATATTTTTTTAAAAAAAATTAGCATTATTGAACTTAAAAGTTTAGTGGTATTTCTATATTTAGAGAAAATACAAAGTTTAACTAAATTTGCCCATAGGTTTGTTATTCCAAACTTCCAATCATCTAAAAAAAAATTAAAAATTCCAAGTTTATGATAATTCTGATATTCATAATTATTAATTAGAATTATTAAGTTAATTGCGTAATGCCATTTCAAACATTAATTATTCACACGTCTTTACATTTATTAATTATATTAATTAACCTCTAAAACTTTGTCTAATCTCATAAATAACATGCCAACTTGTTAATTTGAAAACCCATTTCTCCACCAAAAATTAAGACATAATTAACACCTTTTTTTTCCCTTGACATCCTAATTTATTTACATCAAATATTAACCAAAAAATAAATAAAATATGTTAATAATTATCATATTAAATAAAAAGATATATGGATTACTATTATTTAAGTTAATAAATTATTATTAAGATTATTAAAAATAGTTTTTTTTTTCAATAAGAAGAGGTTCAACAAATTAAAATAATTTATTTTTTTTAAAAAAAAAACCCATAAATTTAGTCTAACCCAATTACGAAAACTAATAAAATAATGGTTTGAAATCGGGTGCTTCCTTTAAAAAAAAATCAGAGAAAAATGGGGAAAAAAAGAAAATCAACTATTTTGAATGCTAAATAAATTAGCAAATTTATTGCGTTGAAGAGAAAAGTCAAAAGGATATGAAAGTCAACATAGAGATACGGGCAGCCGGGCAGGGCATCAAGGAATCTCAATTCTCCACGTCCCAGGGAATCAAAGTTGGACGCTGCGAATCTAATTCGCTTAATTATTTTAAATATGAATAGTATAAGTCAACGAAAGATACGGGCAGCCGGGCAGGAACCTCAATTATCCGCGTCTTTGACCAAACCAACGAATTAAATTTGGAGACGATGAATCTAATTCGCGTTAATTATTTTAAATATAAACGTCAATAGATTAAATTGTGAATTTAGTTAGAAAATTAGAATTAATTTAATAAAATTAGTTTATGATATGTTTACTTAACAACTAAGATAAACTTTGTTGAAAAGGGGAATGAAACATTCATTATAAAGATATGAAAATTTCTACCTATCGAATGCGTTTTAAAACATTGAGGGGAAGCTCGGAAGGAAAAGTCCAAAGATGACAATATCTACTAGCGGTAAGATTTGGCTGTTATGTGAACTCTATGATTAAGATAAGTTCGGAGCTAGATGAGCTAATTGAGTCTTGACCACGAAAATGGAAACGGTCTAAGATCTATACGAGAGATTTTAGTCTATGACCTATGGAAGTCCTATAAGTTAGACGCGTGGTTTAAGAACTAAAAACATGATTTATGGATTATTAAGAATCGACAAGCGAGATACTTACTGAACATTTTTATATTCATTTGAGTGTACACGATATGTAACGAGTACATACCCAAAATTAATTAGGATCTTCTGTTGAACTCTTGAATGATACCCAAAATTAATTAGGATCTTCTGTTGAACTCTTGAATGATGTATATGTAAAAACTATTTTACAAACTTTCTAAATGATTCTTGTAAATCACTTGCTTCAATGTGAAAGCATAATAACAAAGATTTAAAATATTCATGATAAACGAGATTGTTCTCGAATGCTTAGTGTGAAAGCATGAATGACTAGAAATGCTATTCATCTCTCTAAAAGATTTTTATTTTTTTTTTCCTTTTTTTTTGTGCTTTTAATAACTTGCTTGGAAATGGAAACCAGCACATTTAGAAATTATTCTTTCATTTTAGAAGCTTGTATTGTGTTCATATAATATATATTAATAATATTACTTAATTTGGATCATATTTAAAAAAATATATTTGTGAATTTTCACTTTGTTTAAAAAATACTCGTGAATTTTAAAAAAAATTAAAATATACCTACCATTAATTTTAAAGGTAAACCGCTAATATTTTATTTTAAAAAAATATTATTGAAAAAAGTTGGTAAAATATAAATATATAAATATAAAATGTGGAAAATGGGAATTGTTAGGGTCAATAAAACCGCCGCCAGAAAAGTTGTGTCCTTCCAAATCAGACCATCAAAACAACATGCTTGCCAAACCGGAATTCTTCAAATTGTACGGTCAACGATGACTGGTTTGACGGATTTGCTGTGGTGCCCTCAAAGAAAACCATATTTCTATAACCCACCCCAGATTCTTCGGGTTTCCGGGCCCCACCCGCTATTGCCAATTACAATGGTCAAGCTGGGTGATTTCTTGAACTTCAAGGCAGGGTGTTTAATTGATTCTAGATCTCTCTATTTTTTCCCCCTTTTTTTAATTATTATTATTATTGATTCTAGAAATTAAATTGAAATTATAATTTAAACCCTATGACGTATATATATATTATTTATGATGATATAACACACGTTTTTTTGTTCAACCAATTTAATTTTAGGAGAACTATGAGCCAATATAATCTATTAATTAATTAATTAATTTATTTGAACTAAACCCGCAATCTAATCTACCTTTTGAACACCTCCAACTCTCATTAAATTTAATTTATAATTCAATTTCTAATTTATTTTTGTCAAGTAATGAAATAATTAAAATGATTAAAGTGTTTCTTCGGGTATTTTTGGTATTTAACCAATACTTGAAAGTGCTTGGAAATTGAATAAGTTGGGTATTTTAAAAAATAAAAATAAATAAATAAAAGAGAATAATTTGGTAAAAGGACATAAATGGTATTTCAACCAACAAAATTTGACCCGGTCAGATATTTAATAATTTAATTGTGACCTTCTGCTGTGTTTCCAAAGGCAAGGAACCAGAGGTCGATTCTCCACACTTTTTGTACTATAAAACCCACCCTCTCTTTTCATCTTTCTCCATCAATTTCTGTACAATTTTCATCTTTCTCTTTCAAATTCATACAATACACAACAATGGTGCTCTCCAAAACTTTCTCAGAGTCGGATGTCTCTGTTCATTCCACCTTTGCCTCTCGCTATGTGCGGGACTCTGCTCCAAGATTCACCATGCCCGAAAACTCCATGCCCAAGGAGGCTGCTTTTCAGATCATCAACGACGAGCTCATGCTCGATGGCAACCCCAGGCTCAATTTGGCTTCCTTCGTCACCACTTGGATGGAGCCCGAGTGCGATAAGCTGGTGATGGACTCTGTCAACAAGAACTACGTCGATATGGACGAGTACCCTGTTACCACCGAGCTTCAGAATCGATGTGTCAATATGATTGCCCATCTCTTCAACGCTCCCTTGGGAGATTCCGACACGGCGGTCGGAGTTGGCACGGTGGGATCCTCGGAGGCCATCATGTTGGCGGGATTGGCCTTCAAGAGGAAGTGGCAGAACAAGCGGAAAGCAGAGGGGAAGCCTTATGATAAGCCGAATATCGTGACAGGGGCGAATGTTCAAGTTTGTTGGGAGAAATTCGCGAGGTACTTTGAAGTGGAGCTGAAGGAAGTGAAGGTGAGAGAAGGGTATTACGTGATGGACCCTGTCAAGGCGGTGGAGATGGTGGATGAGAACACCATCTGCGTCGCCGCCATTTTGGGGTCGACTTACAATGGGGAATTCGAAGATGTGAAGCTGTTGAATGATTTGTTGGTGGAGAAGAACAAGAAAACAGGGTGGGATACTCCAATTCATGTGGATGCTGCCAGCGGTGGATTCATAGCGCCGTTTTTGTATCCAGACCTCGAATGGGACTTCCGGCTTCCGTTGGTGAAGAGCATCAATGTGAGTGGGCACAAATATGGGCTTGTCTACGCCGGAATTGGATGGGTCATTTGGAGAACCAAAGAGGATTTGCCTGAAGAGCTGATTTTCCACATAAATTACCTCGGAGCGGATCAACCCACCTTCACTCTCAACTTCTCCAAAGGTAAGATCATCCCAATTTCTCTAATCAAACTCCATTTCCCCCCCATCAACAGTCTAATAATTTCCCCATCAATCCGCTTTCAGGGTCAAGCCAAATCATCGCTCAGTATTACCAACTAATCCGCTTGGGTTTCGAGGTAAGAGATGGGTTCGATTCCGTGTCAAAACATTCGATTTGTTAATGAATTTGGGTGATAACAATAATGGGTATATAATATAATGAACAACAGGGGTATCAGAACGTGATGCAGAATTGTCACGACAACGCAATGGTGCTGAAGCAAGGGCTTGAAAACACAGGAAGGTTCAGCATAGCGTCGAAGGACATGGGGGTGCCAGTGGTGGCATTCTCTCTGAAAGACAGAAGCCGGCACGACGAATTCGAGGTGTCGGAAATGCTGCGACGGTTCGGGTGGATCGTACCGGCATACCCAATGCCAGAGGGGGCGAAGCATGTGTCGGTTCTTCGCGTGGTGATCAGAGAAGACTTCTCGCGCACTCTTGCAGAGCGGCTGGTGCTTGATATCGTGAAAGTGTTGGCCGAGCTTGATACTCTGCCACCCAAGAACGGTGCAAAATCGAGAAGCTTGGAAAATGGGACTAAGGAGAAGGCAGAGGAAGCAGGGAGGGAAATAGCGAGTTATTGGAGGAATATAACCATGGCTAGGAAGATGAAGCTTGCTGAGACTCAAGCTGGTCCTTCAGTAACAGTCATTGCCAAATAAGAAAGAGGACACTCCGCAATTTTCGATGGGTTTAAATCCAATCAAAAGAAAATAACATTTTTTTTCTTTCCATTTATGAAATTTTGAGATTGAACTTCATATGAGTTGTATTGTAATTTCCTTTTTCCTCTTATGGTAATGTAATGAGTTCTTAAATGGAATAATAAAGTAACTTCATTTTAAAATTAAAACTCCATGCATATGTATTCCCAATCTTAAAATTAAAACTCCATGCATATGTATTCCCAAATCTTTAAAAAATTAGATTAAAAATATCAAACAAACTCAGATGACTCTCAGAGAGGCTTTTGTTTTTTTTTTGTGCTCTTGATCCATCTTTGAGTACACTAGAATGTCGTTTATGAACACAATGACAAATGTGTTGAGACATTCTTTTGATATTCAGTTCACTAACTCCATGAATACCGTTGAGGGTGTTAGTGAGGCTAAACGATATTACCATAAACTCATAGTGGCTGTACCTTGTTCTGAATGTGGTCTTCGACACATCCTCTTCTTTGATCTTGGAGAATATTGTCGCTTCTCTGAGTTGGTTGAACAAATCTTGTATACGACGAAGTGGGTACTGGTTCTTTACTGTCCTCTTATTTAGTTCTTTGTAGTCACTACACAGACGCATCGAGTCGATCTTTCTTCTTAATAAATAATACTGACGCATCCCAAGGAGATACACTAAGGTGGATCTGGATGGTGGTGAGAATACTACTTTCTTTTTGTAACAATCTATACTGAAATATTTCTCAACTAACCAAATCATCCTTAATATTATGTCGAAGTACATCATGCTAACACAACTATCACGTCTACGTGTAAGGTTCATTCTCCTATGATTACTTGTCCATCTCTTACTCTATCCTTAGCAACTAGGTCTACTCCACTAGGGTGCTAATGACTAATGCATGCAATAAGGGTTCTAGTTCAAACCCTACTTGGCTAACAAACGGAACAAATATAAAGGAACGCATAGAGCCTGAATCAAATAATGTTAAAGCATACCGTCCAAGGATTGATAGTGTACCTGCCACCACTGTGTCAGATTTTCGGCGTCCCTATTGGTGGACGCGTATGCCCTTGCTTGAAAACGAGTCCACATAGGTCTGTCAATTTCACTAGGTGGTCTCGGTGGATTAATTGGGTTCTCAGTTCCCCTAGCTATACAATTTAGAGCAATGTGGTCCTCCTAGTTGCATCTTAAACACGCTTTAGACCCATGCCAAATTTAGATTTTGAATCGTGATCTAAATCCTAAACTTGGGTCGTTACATTAGGTAGACAAATTAATTAATTAAACATACAATTATTTCATAAGCTAAGATGACATAGAAAAAATTTATCCTGAACAATTAAATCTCAAGGCAAGTCCTGAGATCTAATACAAAACTCATTAAACACTTGAACTTCATCGTCTTTTCTAATCATTAAAATTAATAAAGAGCCTAAATTTCTTAATTAGTATTGAACGTACTGTTATGGAATCTGAAGATTAGCTACGTTTATATCTCTAGATGTCAAGTTATCTACCCATACTCTTAGAAAGGCAGGTTGTCTTGATGAATGCGACGGCAACCAATGACATTTGAAAGTGTTGTTGACTTAACATGTTGGGAGGAGGTATGAGTCGACCTCAAATGCAGAGAAGACCAGACCATCCATACCTATCAATCATTTGTCATGAAGTAGTAGAGAAAGGATCATACCATTGTCATCCCATTCTTGAGTGAGCTAGAACTTGCTTCATAGACAAGGCTCATACCTTCTCATGCTTCGACCAATTGGTTCACCAAATCCCGGCCCAACGAGAATCAACTTGTTCTCAACCTATAAAATTGAGATTAGTTTAATCGTTGTTACATTAATTGGTTGATTCATAAATTTAGTAGGTGAAGTTAACTTCCTTCAAATTTAACCTCGATTTAGTAGCACCAATGAACTCGAGGGTAAGCAATACCAAGGTGTAGTGTCATTTTAGCGTGCAAAGATGTTATATTTGCCACATTTCTTAAGTTTAAACTCTTGGAGAAAAATCTAAGTCTCAAATTGGATATGCATCATAATCTTCATTTTACATCTTACTTTTAAATGTTTTCTTCTCTAGCAAGGTTGCAAAGATATACTTTAGCAATAAAGATGTTTTCTCATGAAAAACATATCCCAATTCAAGAAATAAATAATTGTAATGTCAACATCTTCGACGTTCTCCTGTATTTCCTGCGACATGGTCACATTACTTACTCATTGATTCTAAGAGTGAACACTTTGTATCTCCTGCGACATGGTCACATTACTTACTCATTGATTCTAAGAGTGAACACTTTGTATCTCCTGCGACATGGTCACATTACTTACTCATTGATTCTAAGAGTGAACACTTTCTCCACAGATCAATCAACACGAGTCTTTCTAAGATGTTTTGTTTTTGCTCACATGCATCATTGGAAGTTTTCGAGAGGTCACCCATCAGAAATGCTCTAAGCAAAACACACTTAACTATGATATTTTTATAATTGAGCCACCAAGACAGAAAGTGCACCTTATTAGTATAAGTAGCAACTTTCATTTTCTTTTAATTCTTTCTTAGTCATACTATCCTCAAAATCGCTTTCATTCGGATGTGGTTTCAGTTCATTCATGTCACAAAATAGAATATCATTTTTGCAATTGAAAATATAAGCAAACAAACCGTTAAATTCATTAATTTCAACTCTAAACTTAAAATTAATATCATAACTAGTTAATATTTAATTTGAAAATTGTTTTAATTTTAGTTTAGTGTATTAGAATTTAGTGCAATTAAAATCATAAGTCAAGAACTTGAAATTAAAATAGTTTGAATTAGTCAAAATATTCGTAATTAGTTAATATTTGGAGAATATATTAGTTACGAAATATATCTTAGATATTTATAATCAATTAATATTTATATTTGATTAATACTATATTTTATTTTATTTTTAAGATTTAGTCGGTTTATATTTTAATTATTTGCAGATATTAATTGGTACGTGAACTAAAATTGAACATCTCAATTTTATTTCTCATTTTGAATTTCGTTGAGTAATAATATTTTCATCTATCTGAATTTTTTTTCTCATTCTTAATTTATATTTTCAAATCTATTCACACGGGTAGATATTGTGTCACAACGTTGAAAATTAAACGAATAAACACTCTTTCTCTATTTTATGAGTGCTTTTTTAAAACCTTTTAGATAAACCAAAATAAATTAAGATATTATAAGAATTCTAATTGCCCATTTGTCGAGGAGGCACTCTAGATATGTGCGCCATATCGTTTAGGGGTGCGGTCACAATCACCAAATTTTTTTATTTCTTCTCCCAGCTACAAAAATCTAAAAATTACTATTAAAATTTTTTAAATTCTGTTCATATTTTAAAAAAATAAATTATAGTTTTGAAAAAAAAAAAAAAAATCCCAATTCCAATATGATCCGTTGGGCATCGCCCATGTGCTGATATTTATACGAGAGTCACGTTGCTTCTCCAAGTTATCCACCTTTTTATTGGAAACCTTCTGATCGGAGAAATAGAGAAATGGGTTCTCATGAGGACGACCGAGCAATCTTGGAAGAGGGTCTTTTGCAGGTTTAATCTCTCCCTCTCTCTCTCCCTCTTTCTGTTTGGATCTTCCGAGTTTTCTGAATTTAGCTGTTTCCGGTTGTGGAATGGTCAAAGGGTGTAAATCACTTGAATCTCGTACTCATAAATACTCTGCTTCCGTGATTTCATATACTTTTTTCCTGTTTTCGTTTGAATTTGTAGGGGAATATCTTCATGATATATGGAAAAGAACACGGATGGCGTTTTTACGAATTAATTGTTTGTGTAATTAACCCATTTAAGGATTTCATGACCGATGTTTACAAGTAAAAAGATTAATAATCAACTGTGAATGATTCGTTATGTACAGCCAAGTCTTGATAATATTGAAGCGTTTCATGACCATTTTGAAGGCTTTTCTAATTTAGCTTGATTATGGGAGGATTGTTCTTTCCCTAAAAGTGATTTACAGTTGATAATCTGGGTGGTTGCTCAATGGTTTGATCCATTTGAACACATGAGATGCGAATTGTGCAAGTGTACGTATACCCTTTACTTGAGTTCATTGTAACTTGAGTCTCTAACCGACAGTTCTTTGAGTTTTATCTTGTGTATGTACCTTTGAAGCAGGCTGGATGTTGTGTTTAAACGTGATGTTCTTGGTTAAGTAGGAGGATTTTCCCCAGGTATGTGTTGGATTGGCCATTGATAGGTTAAAAGGTTAAATGGATTGGGATAAGAAGATATTGATGTTCAGATTTTGGGATAAGGAATGTGAAACTGGATAAGATACAACACATGTCAACTTCCTTAGTTGTTGGCACAATCATCGACTATTTTTTCTGTGAGATTCCACCTCGGTTGGAGAGGGGAACGAGCATTGTTTATAAGGACGTGGAAACCTCTCCGTTTTAAAAATCTTGAGGGGAAGCTTGAAAGGGAATGCCGACAATATCTTCTAGAGGTGGGCTTGGGCTTACAAATGGTATCAGAGGCAGAACCGGGAGGTGAGGAGGCTGAGCCCCGAAGGGGGGTGGACACCAGGCGGTGTGGTGTGCCATCGAGGAGGCTAGACCCCAAAGGGGAGTGGATTGGGGGTCCCACGTCGATTGGAGAGGGGAACGAGTGCCAGCGAGGATGCTGGGTACCGAAGGGGGTGGATTGTGAGATCCCACATCGGTTGGAGAGGGAACGAAACATTCTTTATAAGGGTGTGAAACCTCTCCCTAGCAAACACATTTTAAAAACTTTGAGGGGGAAACTCGAAAGGAAAAGCCCATTAGAGGACAATATATGCTAGCAGTGGACTTGGACTATTACATTTGGATTGCTCATTCCAGAACTGATGGAACGAATATGCTAACCAGTATGTAGTCCACCACATGATTGGCGTGTATAATATATAGACATCATAATTTCATATGTATTATTAATTTTAGTTACATTTTTTCTCTTAACATGTCATATTGCACACGTCATGTTAATATTTTTCGTACTCGAGAAACGTTTAAGGGTACTCATGTTATCCATCCAACACTCGGGGGTTAACTCCTTCAAATGCTTAAAATTTTGTTTCCTTCTGTAGAATGAAAGCAATGGACTTTATACAGGCGATGGCTCAGTTGACTTCCATGGGAATCCTGTTCTCAAACAAAATACTGGAAACTGGAAAGCATGCCCATTCATTCTAGGTGATCCTTTTTCTCTCTGTGCTTTGGTAAAGTTAGATTAATTTTAGTACCTTAACTTAGACTTGACAATTCAAATCTATGAAATCTACCATAATTCTTCCTCGAAAGGTATTTTTGTGTTCTTCCCATTTGGAGTTCTTTTTTCTTCCTTTTCTATTCTTTACTTGACATTTCGAGCCACTTATTTGTAATACAGGGAACGAAGGCTGTGAACGATTGGCCTACTATGGGATTTCGACGAACCTTGTCACTTATCTTACTAATAAATTACATCAAGGAAATGTTGCAGCTGCTAGAAATGTCACTACTTGGCAAGGAACTTGTTATCTTACACCCCTCATTGGAGCTATCTTGGCCGATGCTTACTGGGGAAGATATTGGACAATTGCTGCTTTTTCAACAATTTACTTCATTGTATGTTTCATCTGATGTAGATTAGAATACTCGACCTGTGTGTCAGTTAGCGTGCAACTAAAGATGCAGGTTTTCTTTACAGGGAATGTGTACGTTAACTCTCTCAGCATCGGTTCCTGCTCTAAAGCCTGCTGAATGCGTCGGTTTCATGTGCCCCCCGGCTTCTGCTGCTCAGTATATTGTATTTTTCCTTGGACTCTATCTGATTGCGCTTGGGACAGGTGGAATCAAACCATGTGTTTCATCCTTTGGAGCTGATCAGTTTGATGATTCTGATCCTGCTGAAAGGGTTAAAAAGGGCTCGTTTTTCAACTGGTTTTACTTTTCTATCAATATTGGTGCTCTTATATCAAGTAGTTTGCTAGTTTGGATACAAGATAATGCTGGGTGGGGTCTAGGATTTGGCATCCCTGCATTGTTTATGGGACTTGCTATAATAAGTTTCTTTTCTGGCACAAAGCTCTACAGATTTCAGAAGCCAGGGGGAAGCCCGATTACGAGAATGTGCCAGGTTTTGGTTGCGTCCTTTCGTAAACGAAATCTGAAGGTTCCTGGTGACAGTAATCTTCTGTATGAAGTGCAAGATAAAAGTTCTGCCATTGAAGGAAGTCGTAAGCTCGAACACAGTAATGAACTGAGGTAACTTTCTTCACTACCTGAGGTATAATCTCATAGCTGCTTTCCAAAATCTTTAGAATTCATGTCGAGATTCGATTTCTAATGATTGACGAACTGATGCAGTAAAGCCCCGTCTTCCTTTCAACATTTATGCATTATTGTCGACCCGATCTTCCTCGTCCCATTTCCCAAGCAACTTCTAATATTGTGTTATTGGGATCTCTCAAATGATGATTGCAATAACAGTAATTAGCATTAGCTTCTTATATTGTGGTATTTCCTGCTGAGACATATACATTTGACAGTGTTTTGATAGCTTTTCTATGCATATTTCGACCTGTTCTAATCGGTTGATATCTGGTTGGACAATTAGCAACTTTACTGTTGCACCATGATCTCAGAAATTATGTTCGTTTGTGAGATCCTACATTGGTTGGAGAGGGGAACGAAGCGTTCCTTATAAGGGTGTGGAAACCTCTCCCTATTAGACATGTTTTAAAACTGTGAGGCTGACGGTGATACGTAACGGGCCAAAATGGACGATACCTGCTAGCAGTGGGCTTGGGTTGTTACAACTAGTATTAGAGCCAGACACCGGGCAGTGTGCCAACGAGGATGCTGGGCCTCCAAGGGGGTGGATTGTGAGATCCTACATCGGTTGGAGAAGGGAACAAAGCATTCGTTATAAGGGTGTGGAAACTTCTCCTTAGTAGACGTGTTTTAAAACCGTGAAGCTGACAGCGATATGTAACGGGCTGAAGTGGATAATATCTGTTAGCGGTGGGCTTGGGATGTTACAAATGGTATTAGAGCTAGACATCGAGTGGTGTGCTGGCTCCTAAGAGGGGTGGATTGTGATATCCCATATCAGTTGTAGAAGGGAATGAACATTCCTTACAAAGGTGTGGAAACCTCTCCCTAGTAGACGCGTTTTAAAACCATAAAGTTGATTGTGATACGTGATGGGCTAAAGCAGACAATATCTGCTAGCAGTGGGCTTGCATTATTACATGATTACTTTATGTATAGACATTCTTTGTAAGAAACAACATCATTTTGTCTAGACACGTGCTCAGACAACTTGATTATGATTGAATTACAAGAAAACGACTTAGTGGCTATACATGTATAAAAACCGAACTGTTATTTCCTGCAGATGCCTTGACAAAGCGGCTGTCATCTCTGATGCTGAGTTGAAAAGTGGCGACTTCTCGGATCCATGGAGGCTTTGCACGGTAACACAGATCGAGGAGTTTAAGATTCTTATCCGCATGTTCCCAATATGGGCAACTGGAATTGTCTTTGCAGCCGTATACGCCCAAATGTCGACATTATTCGTGGAGCAAGGGACAATGCTGGACAAGACCATTGGTTCTTTCCAAATTCCTCCAGCCTCTCTCTCGACCTTCGATGTCGTAAGCGTCATTTTCTGGGTTCCTGTGTACGATAGATTCATAGTCCCGATCGCAAGAAAACTCACAGGAAAAGAGCGAGGATTCACCGAAATACAGCGGATGGGCATCGGCCTGTGCATATCAGTTTTTTGTATGTCAGCTGCAGCCGTGGTAGAGATCAAAAGACTGAGTCTTGCAAGAGAACTCGATTTGGTGCATAAACCAGAGGCTGTACCACTGAGCATTCTGTGGCAAATACCACAATATTTCTTGCTTGGTGCAGCAGAAGTGTTCACATTCATCGGGCAGCTCGAGTTTTTCTACGATCAATCGCCCGATGCGATGAGGAGTTTGTGCAGCGCGTTGTCTCTGTTAACCAACGCGTTGGGGAACTACCTCAGCTCATTCATTCTAACCATTGTAACTTACTTGACAACAAGAAATGGGCAGGCTGGGTGGATACCTGATAACTTGAACGAGGGGCATTTGGATTTCTTCTTCTGGATGTTGGCTGGAATGAGCTTCTTGAATTTGCTGGTTTACATTGTCTGCGCCAAACGCTACCGCCCAAAGAAGGCTTCTTCTTAACCATATCGCTCTCTGTATGTATATATATAGATTATAAACAGCCCCCATGTCTTCTTTTCTTTCCTAAATTCATTGTTTTTACTTCAATTCGAGTAACGCCATGGTAAGGCGCAAGTCATCGGTTCAAATCCGATAAGGGACTTTGGTGATGTTAATTTCGGATCATCGACCATCTTTGGTGGTTTGTTAATTTAGAGGTGGTTTTAGTTTGTTGTTATTGTTTTATGCTATGTGATTGAGAATTTTTCTTGGGCTGTGTTTTAGATGAATTCTTTGTGAGATTTCACGTCGTTGGTGGAGAACAAAATATTTTTTTTATAAGAGTGTGAAAATCTCTATTTAACAGGCTTTCTAAAATCGTTAGACTGATAGTGATATGTAATAGCTCGGATAATATTTTCTAGTGGTGGACTTGGACTGTTTACAAATAGTGTTAGAGATAGATATCAGGTGGTGTGCGATGATGGGCTCGAAGGTGGTGAATTGTGGGATCGAAACATTTTTTATAACGATGTGGAAACTTCTCTCTAACAGACTCATTTTAAAACCGTGAAACTGTGAGTCTGCTACACCTTCAACCACTCGGTCATCTCTATTATAAAGTGATTATAGTCCCGAAACGGAGTTAATAGGGAGTCATTCATATTTAATTTTTTTTTTGATAGGCGTGTCCAACCTATTCTAACTATAAAAAGAATTTTTTTTAAGCTTAATGGATACTTTTAGCTCAGGATTCTATTTAGTTTTTTAAACTATGATTCTTTTTTTTTTATAAAAATTCCACTTTCCCTGTTTTCGATTTTTCACCAAAAACTCTTTGTCCCATACAGAAATTGAGTCAAAATTTATGAATCATATAATAATTAGTCGATTCTTTTTGCTCTTTGATGAATCATAATTCAATAAAAAAAAATTTAGAATTACCCCAATTTGTAAAATAAAAAAAAATTACGAATAAAATCCGCTAACAGTGGACTTTTGCTGTTACAATTATGCATTAATGATGAAATTTGAGCTAATTCTATGTTTCTTTCTTAACTAATGCTATGACTAATACGGAAAATATGTGTATTAAATTAGAATATCATTTTAGTCCATTTGTAATTTGGGACATTGGATATCAACGTAGATATTTCATATTACAATATTGATAAATATTAATTAGATTAAATTAATAAAAATATTCTTAAATTTTTTAATTTATTTAAAAAATACATATAAATTTCAATAACATTCTTAATTAAAAAAAAAATTAAAAAAGACACTTCATTGATAATGTTTTGTTTGGAAACACTTTTAAAAATAAATATTTAAAAAAAGTTTATAGGCATTACTATTTTTGAAATGTTAGAAACTTTTATTACAAAATATTTAAGAGTATTTTTTAAAGTTTTTTAAAAAAAAAAAATTAAAAGTAATATTTTTTAAACACTTTTGAAAAAAGAATTAATAACGTTAAAAAAATTCAATTTTTTTAAAAATTAATTTAGCCTATTAATTAAATTTACAAAATTAGTATTTATAATCGGAAGAAAATTAAAATTTATTACAAAAGGTGGGTCCAACTTAGATTTGGTAGGTGACAGATGAAGTGGGTTGCAAATTTGAAACAGTAATCTGTTCCATTCTGATTAACGGACAGAGAAGGAAAATGGAGAAGATAAGTGCGTTCGTTTATGGTAGTAATGCTAACAATTTGCAGAAGTTTCAGTACGAAATGCTCCTCCATTAATGGCGGCTGTGGCTGTGGCTCCCACAAGCTTTTCAATTCTCTGTATTTGGCATCTCTCTCTCTCTAGAACGCGTATGAACGGTTGATGCTGCTAATTTTTCTGCTCTTTTCTTTGTAATGTCTATGATCGGTGCATGTAATGTCTATGATCGGCACTTGTATTGTCTATGATCGTTTCCGCCATGCTTGGCTACTCCTCTTCCTTCTCCTTCCGTCGTACACTTCAGATTTTTCTCCTCTTCGCTGCCATTTCTCTCTCGTGCCTTGTTGTTCTAAGAGAACTCGACTCCCTTCGCGACTTCCCTCTCTTCTCCTTGACTACTTTCTCTGATTCTTCTCCTGCTTCGTTATTCCTCCCTTCCCTCGATGATGACTACAGCGAGCCTTTTGCGGTGAGTTAACTCGGTTTCCTTATTTTTACCTTCCGTTCGTGCTTTGGTTTATTAATTCATTAGTTTTTGTGTTTTTATGTTATTTTGGTTTGTGGCTATCATTCCAGTTTGCTTAATCGTGTTTTTTGCTTCTCGTTCGTTTCGAATCGCGAGTTTGAATTTCATTGATGTGAAAGTGGATTACAGTGAATAATCCTTGATGTTTAGGGATGGGGTGTAATGAACACGAATATGGAAATAATTGTTCCTCGTTGATGATGCCCGAAAATATAGAAACGATTATGGCATACCTTTCTAGCTGAAGTTTTGATTATCTTTTATACGGCTTGCATGTCTGCACTCTGTGTGTTCATCTATTCCTCATCCTCTCTGTCTTTGAAGCATGAAAGCAGAGTTGATTTTGTTTTCTTCTTTGAATTTGAACCTTCAAATCTTTGCTCCATTCTGCTAATTTTGCTTTTCTCTGGGTCTGTTAGGGAATGTGCTAATGCTATTTAGGTTGTCTAATATTGCTATCTTCGAAGCTTTCTTTGTTTTCCTAGTTAAAATTCTAGCATTTTAGTTTGAAATAGTCTACTTCTTGTCCATTTTCTTCCTTATTTTACTTAAGAGTTGCGTGATTTTTCATGAAACCAAGGAAATGATGTTATGTTGTGAATCTCTGAAGAATAAGAAGCTTAATGTTATTTTGGAAGATGAATTTCCTTGCCAGAAGAACATGCATATAGTAGCACAGTGTGGCTGATATGAACAATGTACAGAAATGTAGATAGACTTTCTCTACTTGTATATGTTGAGGATTGTTGGGAGAGAGTCCCACGTTGGCTAATTTAGGGAATAATCATGGGTTTATAAGTAAGGAAAACATCTCTATTGGTAGAGGCCTTTTGGGGAAGCCCATAGCAAAGCCATAAAACTTATGCTCAAAGTGGACAATATCATATGATTGTGGAGAGTCGTGATTCCTAACAATATACGCTTCTTATTTAATTACAACTTGCTTGTAAACTATTATGCTCCGAGTATTGAACTGTTATGGATTGGGGTTTTCTTTCATGCTTAAATTTATACTTTTAGTACCCCTTTTGTCTGGTTATAGGACGCTGATGAGTTTGGACTGGACAATGTCTTAAGGGATGCTGCGACAGAAGACAGAACTGTTATTTTAACCACTTTAAATCAAGCATGGGCATCTCCAAATTCAGTCATTGATCTCTTTCTCGAAAGCCTTAGAATTGGAAATCGAACTCACCAACTGTTAAACCACTTGGTTATTATTGCATTGGATAAAAAGGCATTTGTTCGCTGTTTGGATATTCATATTCATTGCTTTGCTCTTGTCACTGAAGGAGTTGATTTTCATTCAGAGGCACAGTTTATGACACCCGACTATTTGAAGATGATGTGGAGAAGGATTGATTTTCTGCGAACTGTTCTTGAGATAGGGTACAATTTTGTTTTTACGGTACCATACTCTCTCCTTTCACCTTGAGATTGTTGCTTCCTTAGTTTTTAATAACATCAATACTTCGTTTTTCAATTTCCTTTTAAAGGTTGAGATAAGTATTATCGTGTTGAGGTAAATCATTTACTACAAGGCAACTGCATATGGACGTTGACCTTCATGACCGATATGGACAACATGTATCAGGGTGTCTTCTGTCTTATTTGGGTATCCAACATTTACCTGGTTGTCTCGAGTCTAAAGTGTTTGACGACATACACAATATCGAAACCTAGTGTTTGTGCTTCATAACTATATGACATGACAAATATTGAATAGGTATCAAACTGGATGACAATGTATCTTTTTCTGATTAAGAAGTCCATGTTCCAATGGATGGACCTATTCTCTATGGGAGTTCAGGGAGAGGCTTCCAGGCAAGGAAAGATTCCTTTATTGATTATATCTCACCTCTGCTCCACAAGCTCATTCTAAATTAGGAATTCAAGGTCACTCCAGTGACCACTTTGATGTCTTCCTCATTCGCCGTGATAGTGCGACAACACAAGCTTCGAAAGGGAATTAGGCTAAAATTCTTGAACGTGCTTGGGTGGTTTCTCGAGGGGAAATATCTTTTTTGGATGGGGGAATTTCCTTCATCAATCAAATGTCACCTCTCCTCCCCAGGTTGATTAAGGAATTAGGGTCAATCCATTGCCCACTTGGTTGTCTTCCGCCTCCACTATGAACAGTAACTCCCATATTGCAAAACATTGAAGCCTAACCATGTTCTCCCTGGCCTTTCATTTCAGTATCAAATTTCTGCTTACGGTAGCAAGACGTGCCTTTCCTAAATTTTTGTGGTTTGAAATCTGCTATTTAGCTGATCAACATCTCTTATACTTACACAACTCTTGGCTATTTACCAATTACTTTAGGATGTATCAGTTTTTGCTTCCATGTATGCTGAAGGATGGCAAGGATACTTAGATCAAGATATAATATTTTTAGTTTTTATTTCTGTATTTCTTCTAATTCCGCTACTCTTGTTTCTTCCTTCAGGATGCTGATGTTATGTGGTTCAGAGATCCATTCCCATTCTTTGATATGAATGCAGATTTCCAGATTGCTTGTGATCAATACCTAGGCATCCCTGAAGATTTAAGCAACAGACCAAATGGAGGGTTTAACTATGTGAAATCCAATAATCGTTCAATTGAGTTTTACAAGTACTGGTACTCATCGCGGGAAACTTATCCGAAATACCATGATCAGGATGTTCTTAACAAGATCAAATTCGAACCTTTCATCGATGACATTGGGCTGAAGATTAGATTCTTGGATACTGCTTATTTTGGTGGGTTCTGTGAACCCAGCAAAGATTTGAACCGTGTATTAACCATGCATGCAAACTGCTGTGTTGGACTGAAAAGTAAGCTTCATGATCTTAGAATTATGCTTGAGGATTGGAAACGATACATGTCTATGCCACCATATGTTAAGGGATCAACAAGTTCAGTTTGGAGAGTTCCTCAGTACTGCAGGTTTGGTAATATTTCTAGTATTAGGAGTTCCTAGTTAAATATAGTTCTGGTTTAGGGAGTCCTATTCTTTAGGACTTATTAGTCTATTCTTTGCTGCTTAAGTTTTTTTTTTCTGATGATATTTTTAGGGTACATTGTAAAGGCTATATATAGCCTGCTTACCATT
Source organism: Cucurbita moschata (assembly GCF_002738365.1). NCBI lineage: Eukaryota > Viridiplantae > Streptophyta > Magnoliopsida > Cucurbitales > Cucurbitaceae > Cucurbita > Cucurbita moschata. The sequence goes on from NW_019268518.1 coordinate 2,731,321, forward strand.
AATAAAACTGAATAAGATCCAATTGTTTATATTCTCGGTTAACAATCTGCTGCTGAACTTATCACCCAGCGGGAAAAAAGTTGCAATCATCAAAGTGATCAAACATGGAGGGAATGAGTGACGACAAAACATTAACGAAAATTGACGAAGAACTTGCTTAAAGTAAAAGGTTTATGGAGCTTGGTGGAGAAAGGTTTATGGAGCTTGGTGGAGAATGGTTTTTCGAAACCGGTAGAAGGGACAGAATTGACTGCTGCACAACAAGAACATCTTGACGATGTTAGAGTCAAGGATCATCAGGTAAAGCATTACCTGTACCAGGATCAAAATATCTTTGAACAAATCTTGGACCATCTCACATCCAAGATTGTTTGGGACTCAATGAAGAGAAAGTTTGGTGGAAACGAAGAGGGAAGAAATCACTTCTTAATGCATTAAGAAGAGAGTTTGAGGTTCTAGAGATGAAAAACGATGAAACCATCATTGAGTATTTTGCAAGAGTGATGCAGGTTGCTAATAATAAGATGAGAAGCAATGGAGAAGAAATGCCAGAAAAGAAAATGGTAGAAAAAATCCTATGCACCCTAACTGACAAATTTACATATGTTGTAGTATCCATCGAAGAATCAAAAGATATTGATACTATGTTCATTGATAAATTACAAAGTTCGTTAGTGGTGCATGAACAGAAATTTCGACGCCCCAGCAACAATGATGAAGAACAGGTGCTGAATGTTGTAGGTCGATCTAGTACAAACAACAGAGGGAGAGGAACGTACAGAGGAAGAAGGTGTGGAAGAGGGAGAATAAATTTCAACAAAGCAACTGTTGAATGTTTTAAGTGTCACTACTTAGGACATTTTCAGTATGAATGTCCAAAGTGGAAGAATAAAGCAAATTATGTTGAGCTTAACGAAGAAGATGAGATGCTGCTGATAGCCTCTATAGAACTCCATGGATCAAAGAGAAGTGATGCCTGGTTCTTAGACTCGGGTTGCTCAAATCACATGTGCGATAATGAAACATGTTTTCAAGCTTAAATAAAACTTTTACACACAGTGTCAAGCTTGGAAATAATACCAGAATGAAAGTGTCTGGAAATGTACTGTACAAATGTTTTTTTTTTTGCAAGAAAATCGTTATACCATTGGAGAAGTATATTGGGCACCTGAACTCAAAAACAATCTTTAGAGCCGAATGTTCATTTTGCTTGCAAAGTCATCAATCACAACAATCGGAAGGAGCTTCCTCAAAGTCTCTAATACAGATCAATCAACACTTTGGCACTATTGTTATGGTCATCTTAGCTACAAAAGCCTTCGTATTTTGAAACATAAAAACATGGTGGAAGGTTTGCCATAAATTGTTGATCCAAGCATCACTTGCGAAGCATGTATAAAAGGCAAACAACATCGGACTCCGATTCCAAAACACAGTCAGTGGAGAGCAACTGAAAAATTGGGACTTGTTCATGCTGATTTGTGTGGTCCGATTACTCCCTTTAAGCAGCAAAAAAAGGTATGTGCTTTGTTTTACAGATGATTTTTCTAGGAAGGCATGGATGTACTTTCTCCTAGAAAATTCAGAAACATTTTACCATTTTAAATGTTTCGTGGAAAAAGAAGTTGGAATGCGCATAAAATGCTGGATAGAGGAGGAGAATTCAATTCGGCAGAATTTAATGACTTTTGCAAGCCGCATGGAGTGAAGAGACAACTGACCACAACTTATACTCCACAACAAAATGGAGTAGCTTAACGCAAAATCGTACAGTGATGAACCTAGTAAGAGCTGTGTTAACAGAGAAGAAAGTACCAAAGAGATTCTAGCCTGAAGCTGTTATGTGGGTGAATCATGTCTTAAATCGATCACCAACTCTTGTAGTGAAAGATGTAACATCAGAAGAGGCTTGGAGTGGAGTAAAACCATCCGTTGACTATTTTCGAGTTTTCGGATGTGTGGGATATGTTCATATTTCAAATGCTAAGAGGAAAAAGCTAGAATATAAAAGTGTAAGTTGTGTTTCATTTGGAATCAATGGTGAATCCAAAGGGTACAGAATGTTTGATCTTGTAGCAAACAAAATCATAGTTAGCTATAAGGGAAGGCAGAAGTTGACGCCCACCTATATGGTCAACGGATTATGTTTCTGGTGAAGGTTTATCCGAAGAAGATGATGTTAACATAACATTTTTTACAAATTCAGATCCTGTAAAGTATGAGGAAGCAGTCAAAAACTCGAAGTAGAGGATTGCCATGGATAAGGAAATTAAATCCATAGAAAAAAAAATCAGACCTAGCACTTAGTAGCTCTATCTGGTGCTAAGAAAATTAGGGTAAAATAGATTTATAAAACCAAGCTAAATGAGCTTGGAGAGGTTGACAAATACAAGGCAAGATTGGTGGTAAAAAGATACACACAAGAGCATGAAATTGATTACACTGAAGTTTTTGCGCCGGTAGCTAGAATGGATACTGTAAGGATGATCATAGCTTTTGCAGCTCAGAACGGCTGGAAACTTCATCAGTTAGATGTAAAATCAGCTTTTTTACACGGAGAGTTGAAAGAAGATATCTTTGTAGAACAACCAAGAGGCTATGAAAAAAGGGGAAGTGAACATATGGTGTATAAGCTCAACAAAGTACTGTACGGGTTAAAACAGGCACCTAGAGCATGGTTCAACCGAATCGAATCCTACTTCATCAAAGAAGGTTTTAAAAGCAGTTCTAGTGAGCATACACTCTTCGTTAAAAGGAAGAAAGGTAACATTTTGATTGTAAGCATATATGTTGATGATATTTTGTTTACTAGCAATGACGAAACATTACTGGAAGAATTTAAGTGTTCTATGAAAAAGGAGTTTAAGACTGATCTAAGATAGATGAGGTTCTTTCTAGGGATTGAAGTAATACAACGATCAAATGACATTTTTATATGTCAAAGGAAGTATTGAAGCGATTTGAGATAGAAAATTATAACTCTGTCTGTAATCCCAGCAATTTGAAATAGAAAATTATAACTCTGTCTGTAATCTCATTGTTCCAGGACAAAAAAATTGGTAAAGATGAAAATGACATTTTCAAACAGATAGTAGGAAGCTTGATGTATCTCACTGCCACTCGTTCTGATCTTATATTTGTTATCAGTCTAATTAGTCGTTTTATGGCTTGTCCAACGCAACAACATTTTGCAGTAGCAAAAAGAGCTTTGAAAGGTACAATTAACTATGATGTATTCTACAAAAGGGGAGGAGCGAGTGAGCTGATCGGTTTTACTGATAGTGACTATGCCGATGACATAGAAGACCCAAAAGCACTTCAGGCTATGTGTTTATAATGAGTGAAGGAGCAGGAAATTGGTCATTTAGAAATCAGCCTATAGTCACTTTATCAACCACAAAGGCAGAATTTGTTGCTGTTGCTGCATGTGCATGTCAAGCTGTTTGGATGAGAAGAATACTCAAGGAGATCGGTTCTTTAGAGACAGAAGGAACCAAACTTATGTGTGATAATGCTTCAACCATTAAGCTGTCAAAAAACCCAATTCTACATGGTCGTTCTAAGCACATAAGCGTGAGATTTCATTTTCTTAGAGATCTTACAAAAGAAGGCACTGTCAACTTAGTGTTTTGTGGTACTCGAGATCAACTTGCTGATTTGTTGACAAAGCCTCTCGAAGTATTTCAGAAACTGTGTAAAGAGCTTGGTGTATGTGATATTTCAGACTTAAACTAATTCGGGTCAAAAAGCTAGAATAAGTTAGGGAATGTTAGGAGTTACTAGTCTAGTTTTATGTTTTAAATACGATTATGGAGTCCTATTAGTTGGGATTTAGTTTTATGTTTTAAATACGATTATGAAGTCCTATTAGTTGGGATTTAAGTTTTTTTCGCTGAAATTTTTAGGTTCAACCATTCACAGACTATATAATGTCATTCTTAGAATTAATAAAACAGGGCTCTTGAGATCCAATTGTTTATGTTCTCTGCTCTAACAATCTGCTACTGAACTTATCATCCAGCTCTTAAACGATTTTGTGTTTTTATTAGACATGTTTATGTATTCTCGATTTCTTGTTTATATTTGGTTTTCTTATTCCTTATTGTTCTAGTGTCTGATTTTTGTCACTACAATTCTCCAAGCAAAGAATTGATGAATTCTATCGAACTTAGAGCGATACATATTGAGCATCAACTTTGCATTTCTCATTACTCATTTTGTGAGCGTTAAAAGATAATATTTAAGTATTCATTTTGCGGCAGTTTCTGTAAAATGTAAGTCTGAAGAACATAGCCTACCTAAGATTTATATTAAGCAGGTGGACAGGGTGGAGTTCGAAAATATAATCTCATCTTTAACCCCATCTGAAAAATGGTTCCCACTCTCTTTTCAATTTTCCGTGGAATCTCCTCTTCATTCAGGACATGTCCCTGGAGGACGAGGACGAGATATCTTTGGTTAAAACGTAGATGGAGGGAGTTAATAATAAGGAGTGGAAGGAGTTGGATGCTTAAACCCCATGGGCCGAATGCTTTAGTGAACCTCTTTGTTAAAAGCCTTACAGAAACGAAGTATCAAATACACCAAAGCAAATGAAACAAAGCGCTTATACAACACAACAATACCCAAAAGATGGCCACTTTTATTCTACATTACCACGCCCATAAAGCTCTCATCAGTGTCTACTTCCACTGATAGACAACTGATTTGAAACAACAAAGATCCCTCAAACGCAGTGCTTTGTGCAGAAGCAGCGGCGGCGGAAGCCTCTGCAGTGCCCACCATGGAAGCCCTCTGTCTTGCACACATGGCCGCAGTTGTTCTTACTGAAGCACAACCCCCTGAAGTGGTGGCTCGGAGACTCGCATGTCCTTGCCTCTGTACCCATTGGCGCCATCCCTGGACCAAATCAACCATTTTAATCATCTAACCGAGCTCAAAGAACACAAAAAAACAAAAAGATCAAAGAACAGAACAACAAACAAACCAGTGCCGCCGAGAAGCAGCAGGAGCAGCAGAATTGCAGCTGAAAAGAACTTCATATTCACAGAGAGAAACAGAGGATTTTGTGTTGAGGGAGTGAAAATGGAAAGCGGTTTATATAAAGATTGGGAGACCACTTTGAGGGTTAAATTAGCATAAGAATGATCCAGAAAAGAAGATTAAAAGTGAAGATTGAGTGAGTCATAGAGCACTAAGTGTTGTGGAAGCTTTAGATCTCCGTTCCTTCATGATCCATATGGTTTGGGTTTTTTGAGCTGTCTTTCAATTCCCTTTGTCCCTACCACATTCTCATCTACACTCTTCTTCACATACAGAGTGTAAACACTGTAACAAAATCAGCCTAAAAAATAAAACTTTAATGCTTTTTAAAAAGTGAAACTTTATAGAAGATTTTCATTAAATTTAAAAAACGATAACATCGATCGACACCATTTAAAAATATTAAGAAAATCTCCGATAGCGATTTTTCAATACTATCGTGTGTGATATTTTAAATGTGATCCACGTGTAAGAAGAAAAAAAACTAATTGTCCGTCCGTCTGTATAGGAACGGCCCAAAGCTAATCATAGGGACAGTGAAGTTTCATAGAGTCCTTCTATCGAAGTGCAAGGAGTCTGTATCTTCATGACATGTCTATTTTGCTGAGCTTTTCTTGAGACAATGTGAAGATCATTGCGTCTTTCATATGAGTCAAAACTTACCCGACACGAAATATCACTATCTTAGAACACTTATAGTTACGTTCGCCATTCACCAGGAGTTCGGTCGTCGACTCCCTAATCATCAAATGATCACTAACTTTCTTGTTGATCTCTCAGTATTGCGTAGGTGTCAGTCTACATACATGATTTTACGACTTTGGAAAGATATGTCCTTTTGGTATGACTCCTTTGTTTTTCCAACTAAATATGTAGATTCTTTTCTCGTTCATGCACGGTTCTACACTCGAGTAGGCTTTTTCTCTTCATTTCCTCGATCCATACCATTTTTTAATAGATTCATTCCTATCTTTCTAATGTACCCAAACACAGTAAACATCATTTTATAAGGTAACTTTTCTTGTAGTTTGTTTTTGACGTCATAAATTAAATAGAGGCCACCGCGAACTTTGCATGTAAAAAGAGAATCAACTAACAAATTATTATTGATGGAGATGATTACACTAAGAAACCAAATAACCTCAATAATTTTATTCAAAATCATGCACGTTTGGAAAGTAATCGTTTACGTAAAATATACTTAATGTTCTAAACATTGGAAGAGATCCAATTTTAACTAGCTAGCTATTGGTTCAAAAAGATTACCGGAGTTTGTAGTTGCTCTTAGCTGGTCGGGTTGTCGGGCCACCTTTCACGTTAGAAGAAAGAGCAAAAGGCCCGGGGCATAGCTCGCAATTCCTGAAGCAGGGATGAAGAAAGAGAATTTGGAATCAGAATTTGGAATCAGTGCTCTCACCACTATCATCGATGATTGGGAGATTCAGAAAAGATTCAATAAGTTTCCTTGTTGTACCTTCCCCAGCTAAACTTGAGACTTTATTTAAAACAAGACTAATCGGTATATTTTGAATGGTTATCCTACATCCAAATATGTGAATACAGAGTCTTATGGCTATTTATAGTAAAAGATCGGGAGATATATATGAGAGATATTTGATAAAGATCTGGTAGAGATATATATCGGTAGATATTTCGTAAAGAATCATATGTAGGGTAGATATTTGTAAAGATATGGTAGAGATATATATTGTAAATTATATTTCATGCTTGGTTAAATTTCAAATTATATTTAGTAAACTGAAACCATATGTATACATCCCTGGATTTCAAAAGGTATTTTGTTCGTTCTATGTATTTTCTGTTGGTATATATATATATATATGAAGTGATCAATAAAATCTTTAGCCAATATTCCTTCTTGAATTTTTTCACTCCTGCTTTTGATCGGGTGTGTGCATTGTTGTGCGATCCTAACAACTGATATCAGAGCTAGACGAGATTCACCACGAATTGTGAAGATGGAAATTACAAAGATTGAAATTGAGAAGTTTGATGGATCCGATTTTGGTTTCTAGAAGATGCATATTGAAGATTATCTGTACCAAAAAGATCTTCACGAACCTTTGTTGGGGGTGAAGTCGGATACCATGACCATGGAGCAGTGGAAGCTCAAGGATCGTCAGGCCTTAGGGTTGATCCGATTGACGCTATCCAGAAACGTGGCGTCCAACATCATCAAAGAGAAGACGACGTCAGACCTATTGAAGGCATTGTTGAATATGTACGAAAAACCGTCAGCTATGGACAAGGTGTATTTGATGTAGAGGTTGTTCAATTTATAAATGTCTGAAGGTGGATTTGTTACTGATCATATAAACGAATTCAATATGATTGTAAATTAATTGAGTTCGGTGGAAATTAATTTCGAAGATGAAATTAAAGCATTGATTTTGATATCATCTTTACCCGAGTCGTGGGGTACTGTTGTTGTCGCGATCAACAGTTCTCGAGGATCTAATAAACTGAAGTTTGATGAAATTCGAAATGTAGTTCTCACCGAAAGTATTCGCAAACGAGAAATTGAAAATTCATCTGGTAGTACTCTTATTGACCAATGGGGAAGAAGTAAGGGCCCAAACAAAGGGTAATCAAAATCAAAGAGCCGAGAAAAACCTCCAAATAGACCAAACATAACGTGTTGGAATTGTAGGGGAAAAGGTCACTTTCAGATAAATTGTACAAGACCAGAGAGGATTCTTCATATAGATAGTCAGGATGTCATGCAGTTGGAGAGAAACCCGATCTATTGTTCAAACAAGACACAGAAGGTAATACCATTTCACTCACAAGTTTGCGAAAGATGACAATGTGGTTGGAGAAAATAGAGGGTGCAAATAATCCAACAAACATGTTACAAAATGCGTGAATGTTGGAACATTGAGGTTTTGTGTGAATGTTGGAAATCCAACAAACATGTTACAAAATGTGTGACTGTTGGAACATGAGGTTTTGTGTGAATGTTGAAACATTAAGGTTAGCTAACGTGTTAGAGCTCATCATAGAGTTTTCATATCAAGTTCGGATCGTCTAACCCTTCTAAGCTTAACTCATCATTTGGGTTTGTAGATCCTAATTTCTCATCGTTGGGTTAAAAATGGATTTCGACCATCTAACTCTACTCTATACTATTTTTCAGTGTTTTTAAATATGTTAAATATAAAAGAGAAAAATATATTTTTATATCTGATAATTAAATATTAAAATAACTAAATATAATAGATATATTAAATAAAAATATATTTGAAATTTATATGAAACTTATATTGAGATATTTAAATATAATTTAAACCAATATTATACATGTATTAGATATTCAAACATATTATTGTATATTTGGCAAAAATTCCATCCAAGTTCATATAAACAAAGACTCTTGGGTTAACTTAAATGTGCATTAGACATTTTTCTCTTCATACGGCCCACGCACCCGCATATGAACCCCCAAGTGACCCATATACATATCTCTAGACTTGGTCTTCATCTAGCATGCACTCATGTTGTGGGTATATCATGAAGGGAAGGGATCACGCATAGTTGTACATAATATCGTATCATATCATCATAGTGTGTGCATCTGTATTGATCATAATGGAAAGGTATCCTGATTCACGTAAACAATACAATATGCATGAGGTCCTCATCGTTTAAAATAATGACTTGTATCAGTGATGTAATACATATCTTCGTTCATTTTATGTCATTACATAAGGTAAAAGTACACTACATACCATATTTTCTTCAATTTAAGTTTGCTTAATCTTTAGTTTTGTTTAATTTAAACAAAATCAAAGTCCGATTTGAAATCTTAAGTTCATTCCCAATATTTAGACTTGATTAATAGAGGTTCAGAATTAAAGATTAACGAACGACCCTTTAATTTAATATTTGTCATTGCATAATCACAAGAGAAATGACCACATGATTCAACCAAAACGCTAAGAGGCTAAAAATTAGTTGACGATATTAACGATCCCCTAATCGACTAATAATCGAGGCTCATAATAATACATCTCATAATAATACATCGTAAATAATACATAAACAAGGTGGCAAAGATGGCCACTTTATTCTTTATTCAAAAGTAGTTTTGAGAGTCTAGTTTGAGAGATAGACAATAAGATGAGGATATTATTCAAAATTAAAAGTTTCAAGCACAGTGCTTTGTGCAGAAGCACCGACGGCGGAAGCCCCTGCAATGGCCGCCGTCAAACCCCTCTGTCTTGCAGACACTGCCACAATTGGTGTCACTGAAGCATAGACCATTGAAATTGTGGCTCTGGGATTCGCATTCCCTCGCCTCTGCTACTATTGGCCCCATCCCTGTCCCACCAAGAGCCCTCGCCTCTGCTACCATTGGCGCCATCCCTGTCCCACCAAAAAAACAAATGACTTGTTTTAAAATTTGAAGTATAGCACATATTGTTTTTTTCTTAATTTTTTTTCAATATCCTTATAAAAATGTTTAGTTTCCTGCTCAACTAATCTGAGATCTCACCATCCACCCCATTTCGGAGCTCAAAATTCTCACCGACATTCGATCAACTCTCCAATCTATGTGGGTTCTCACAATCCACCTCTCTTCAGGGGTCAGTGTCTTCATTGGCACTGGCATGGATGGTAAAATCTCACATTGATTAGAGAGGATAACGAAAAGAACGCTCGACCACTCATGGGTGGATTGTGAGACCCCACATTTTGGTTGGAGAGGGCAACTAAACATTATTTATAAATGTGTAGAAACCTTTTACTAGAGAACACGTTTTAAAAACCTTGTATGAAAAATATTTCATTGGATAAACGAGACTAGGGACGGAGGTTGTTTCCGTCCCCACCCAATAAACATATTTTCATAATTCTTAAAAAAAAAAAAAAAAGTACTCATATTTCTAATCAAACATATATTTTCATAAACAACTTTAGACAAATACTTTGAACAAAAGTCAAAAGCAAGCATGATGATTTTGAAGGCGAGGAGACAATTTTCAATCAGCATGCCATAAACACTTTCAATGACCCAAAACTTAAAAGGCAATGCCTCCAAACAAGCACAAAGATTCATTCAACAAACACAGAAGCAAACCTGTGCCAAAAATGAGGAGCAACAAGAAGATTGCAGCTGAAAAGAGCTTCATGTTCAAGCTGTGTTCTTGAGTTATGTTGGATGAAAGTTGATACCCAAGTAGGGTTTATATAAGGATTAAGAGAGGTATTAAAATGATGATGATGATACACAAAAGGCATATAATGAGCACTTGGTTTGGTTTAACTCAGTTGTCTGATTCAATATCCCTTTGTCTCCCACCAAATTTCACTCTTTAATCAATTAGATAGCAACTGGTTTTAGACTAAATCATAATAACTGAGTCATGGGGATTCTTAAAGTTATACCTAAAATCTTGCCTTTATACTCACAAACCCACTTAATTACCTCTTGTTTTCACACATGAATTCAGTTAGATTGAGTTGGGCTCGAAAAATCTTTTGACCAATATAAAATTTTTGGTTAGTTGAATTGGTGACCCGAATAACTGACTTAATCCTCTATTTTTAGGTTTACTTTGTGTTGGATTAAGTTGGATAGTTGGATTTTTTTTTTTTAATTATTTAAAAAATCTTACTTATCTATTGACTATATATGATTAAAATCTCATAAAAGTTCAAATATTAAACGTTCACCAATCACACCTCATCACTAACATTAGTTACAAATAAATTTTTTGTAATAGCTGGAGCGCACCTCTAACAAATATTATCCGTTTTGGACTATTATGTATTGTTGTCGGCCTCACGATTTTAAAACGCGTCTTCTAGGGAGAGTTTTCCACACCATTACAATGAATGTTTCGTTTTTATATCCAGTCAATGTGAGATCTCACAATCTACCCTCAGCGTTCTCCCTAGCACAACTCTTGATGTTTGCCTCTAATACTATTTGTAACAATACAAGTTCATCACTAGCCAATATTGTCCGTTTTAGCCTGTTACATATCGTCGTCAGCCTCACAGTTTTAAACGTGTTTTATAATTCTAACACGTTTTAAAACTGTGAGGTTGACAGCGATACGTAGCAGGTTAAAACAGACAATGTTACTAGTGGTGGGCTTGGACCGTTACTTTTTTTGAAAATAGTAGAATTGGATTGTAACTCTATTTTCTGATTGATCAGGTTAACCCAACTCAACCTTATAATTGAGGTTGGATAATTCGAGTATATTGAGATTATTAAATCATATGAACTGATTTTGCGCGTCCAATTTTGAGAAAGTTACTGTTTAATCTTGTAGTTTGTACGTTAAGGTAAAATTCTCTTAACTTTTGTTAAATTTCATATACTCGAAAACACTTTTATTTAGATTCGGTCTCGGTTCATTCCTATCTCCTTCTTTTTTACTCGAGTATCGCGCCAAAGGACTTAATAATAATAATAATAATATAGAATTCATGATTAAAAATGTTAGGCAAAAGTGGGTTTACTACCTTTAAGATAAATTAAACATCGATTATTCTTAATTAATTTCAGACACAAGTGGGCTACTTGATCATGGTTAATTATTTAAAAAAAACAAGACACTTCCTTTCAAAATGTAATTTCGATGTCCAAAAGGACAACCTGCGATGTCGGCTGCTCCATTAGAAACAAAACAAGACATTGAAAATTAGGTCCATTGATTGAACGTGATACATGATTTTATGAACATTTCTATCTCTCGAGGATGAAAATCAAGAAATCCAACCCTTTTACGTTTCTAAACTCATGCATGTATTATTGTAATCAAAGATTTTGGAGTCCCATCATAAGATTTACGTTAAATATTCAAAATGAGATTACTAGAACGTCATAATGATTTAGGTACATTTTTTTTATACCGGTTTTAAATGTCTTCGTCGTGAGACATAAAAACTCGGACCCCATTTAAAAAAAGAAGAATAGTTTGAGTGGGTATAACATAAAAATATTGTGGGTTCTTGTTACTTCACTCATATTAGTGTGTAATTGGCTAAAACCTTGTCAAACCAAGTTACCTACGTGCTACGTGCTAACTACTGGAAGTAGTTGGGGACAATCTCCATCATGGTATCATCATAAACATAAAAGGAGTGACCTAATGTTTGTGTCTTGCCAACAAAGATACAATGTGGGTCAGCCATACAACATTTTATAAGATCTTTTGCTTGCATGGAACGATATGAGCTATGTAATATAAACTTGTAATGATTACTCATTTGTGTATATAGAAATTGCGTTGAAGTTGTGTGTATGAACTTGTGGCAATTACTCACATATGTGAGATCCCACGGTGTGGAAACCTCTTCCTGTTAAATGAGTTTTAAAAAACTTAAGGAGAAGCCCTTGAACGGAAAGCCTTGAAAACAATATTTGTTAGTGGTGGGTTTGGACGGTTACAAATGGTATTAGAGTCAGATAATGTGCCAGCGAGGACGCTAGGCTCCAAGGAGGTGGATTGTGAGATCACACATCAATTGGAGATGAGAACGAAACATTCCTTATAAGGGCGTGGAGATCTCTCCCTATCAAACGCGTTTTAAAAATCGTGAGACTGACGACAATATGTAACAGACTAAAACGGACAATATTTAATAGTGATGGACTTACATTGTTACAACTCATTTGTGTCGATGAGAATTGTGTCACCACTTTGTCATTGTTACTCATAGTGCCTACTCATGTATGTGCACGAGTTAATTGATTCAATTTGAAAAGGTTTCAGGTCCTTTAATTTTGCGATACATTTTTGTTATCCATATAAATATCTAACATCAACCGGAGACATCCTTTCAAAATAATTTTCTCATGACAAGGAACGTTGCTAGTTGCATCATGAACCCGGGTCTTCTTATTTTTATATTTAGCCTCCACACATTCGTATCAGATGGAAGTTCAACCATCCTCATTTATTCTTAATTCTATCGAAACAAACTAGAGTAATTGAGAGTAAAACTTTAGCTTAAAGCAGATGTGAACATAATAAAGTTTCACATTCTTAAAAGCATTAAAGTTTTGTTTTTTAGGCTGTTTGTGTAACAATGATTACACCCTGTATGTGAAAAAGGGTGTAGATGAGAATATGGTGGGGACTAAGGGAATTGAAAGACAGCTCAAAAAACCCAAATCATATGGATCATGAAGGAATGGAGATCTGGAGCTTCCACAACACTTAGTGCTCTATGACTCACTCAATCTTCAATTTCAATCTCCTTTTCTGGATCATTCTTATGCCAATTTAAGCGCCAAAGTGGTCTCCCAATCTTTATATAAACCGCTTTCCACATTCACTCACTCAACACAAAATCCTCTGTTTCTCTCTGTGAATATGAAGTTCTTTTCAGCTGCAATTCTGCTGCTCCTGCTGCTTCTCGGCGGCTCTGGTTTGTTTGTTGTTCTGTTCTTTGATCTTTTTGTTTTGTTGTGTTCTTTGAGCTCGGTTAGATGATTAAAATGGTTGATTTGGTCCAGGGATGGCGCCAATGGGTACAGAGGCAAGGACATGCGAGTCTCCGAGCCGCCACTTCAAGGGGTTGTGTTTCAGTAAGAACAACTGCGGCCATGTCTGCAAAACAGAGGGCTTCCATGGTGGGCATTGCAGAGGCTTCCGCCGCCGCTGCTTCTGCACAAAGCACTGCGTTTGAGTAGTCTTTGTTGTTTCAAATCAGTTGTCTATCAGTTGAAGTGGACACTGATGAGAGCGTGATAATAGAATAAAAGTGGCCATCTTTTGGGTATTGTTGTGTTGTGTAAGGGCTTTGTTTCATTTGCTTTGGTTATGATTTGGATTAATGTAATGTTATTCATATAATGGTGTCTTTCTGGCTTCGTTTTGGCTCACTTAAGCTATTCTTTGACACTCTCAGCTTCATTGTATCTTTTAACCTCCCTGTCTTCCCATACATTGATATCAAGCTAGAGTAAGCAACTACACATTTGTCAAACCCCTTCTCCTCCATTTCTGCTTTCGAGTACAGCCCGACATGGCAGTAGGCGTTGATCGCTGAGGTGTAACAGCTAAGCCTACCGTGATCCATTCCCATGGGAGCCAACGTTCTCTCTGGCACACCACCTGTTGTCTGCTTTTAATACTCATTGTAATAGCTCAAGTCCCACTAACAGATATTGTCTCTTTCGGACTTTCCCTTTCGAGTTTTCTCTTGTTTTTAAAACACGTCCGCTAAAAAATGTTTCCACATCCTTACAAAAAATGTTTCGTTCTCCTCTTCAAACAACGTGGAATCTCACACTCCACCCATTTGCCTCTTGGGAGCCCAACGTCCTCATTGCCGCACTACTCGGTATCTGGCTCTACCATTTGTAACATACAAGTTCACCATCAGCAAATATTGTTCTCTTTGGGCTTTCACTTGTCCGACTTCCCACCCGATCAGCTTCTCGTAAACCCTAACCCCTTCTCGGGGCGTAGCCATTGACAATTCCACAGAAAATGCAGTCAGACACTCCAATTTTAAAGCCCTTCATCACTTCCACAATCTCAAGTGCCTTCTCTAATGACCCTTGTTGAATATACATCAATATGAGCTTTAGAAACATTGCAGGATCTCTCAAAAACTTCTTGGCTTTTGCCTCATTGTAAAGATCTTCAGCCAGTTAAACTTACTGAATGCTTGCAAATATGCATATCAAACAGGAGTAAATGGTATAATCCTCTTCAATCCCTTTCTTCCTCATATCTCTAAAGAACTCAAGGAATTCGAACACTCGCCCTAATTTCGCTTATGATTCGCAAAGAATCCCATCAATTTTTGCCGAAAAGGGCGTAAAATTCATAATCTTAATCTCAACTACTAACCAATCTACAACAAGTATCAATATCAGTGCAAACACCATAATCATCAAAATCTCAAGAAACTAACAAAATCAGCTCCCATTTCACGTAATACTCGTAGATCTAATCCTTCAGGGAGTTCAAAATCTTGAAGAAGAGTCCAAACCGATCTCGGTTAGGGCAATGGGGGATTGTTCGGGGATTGGGGAAAGGAATTCAAACGAAGAGATCGAAGATCGAGAAAAAGAGAATGAGACTAGTGGCTGGGATGATGTGTTAGGAATCACGAATCTCCACAATGGTATGGTATTGTACTTATAAACTCACGATCTTCCACTAAATTAACCAATGTGAGCTCTCGAATAGCCTCCCCTTAATCAAGGCTCAACTCCTTTCTTTGGAGCCCTCGAACAAAGTTCACCATTTGTTCGACACTTCAGTCACTTTTGACTAAGTTTAGGGCATGGCTCTGATACGATGTTAGGAATTACGGATCTCCACCGTGGTATGATATTGTCCACTTTGAGCATAATCTCTCATGGCTTTGCTTTGGGCTTCCCCATAAAGCCTCATAAGATAGTATTCCGCACTTATAAACTCATGATCTTCTATTAAATTAACGAATGTGGGACTCACCCCAATAATCCTCAACATGATGGGATTACCTGAAAGAGCTCAATGGAGGTGGTGACCAGTTAGTAGAGTCGGTAATGGCCATCGGAGATAAAAGTCCGAAGGCATGAAAGGAGGATCATAATGCTATGTTGACTTCTGGCAATTGAGAGGAAAACATGACCGAAAAAAAAAATTGAACGAAAATTTCTTCAAGAAAAAGAGGGAGAATATTTGCCTTAATACTCAAAATGATTGTTATTTGATTCAGTTTCACATGTTTAAATAACAAACCCACACAATTGAGTACAAATTTAGCCGAAATGGCAAGCAAAAATTAGACTCTTTCATTGGAGGAAACATTAATTCAGATATTTCGAAAGTAAAAAACAAATTTAAGGAAAAGCATAGCTTTTCCATACATGATATGTAACTTTTCCATAACGTGTTGGTTAACATCTTGTGTCAGCCACTGAATTTGTGCCACGTGGGAAGTTTCTGGACACATAGGCCTTGAGGGATTTTCCACGTCAGCATAATGTAATACGGCCATGAATAAATTATAATGAATTCTCAATTTTATCTTGTAAATAATTAAATAGAAAATTATCCTATTATAAAAGATTACATAATTTAATTTCACAAATTAAATAGAAAATTTTAATTTTATATAAGAAAGTAAAGGAGAGTTAAGTTATTATCAACGTCAGGGGTACCCAAGAAAATAATTCGATTTTTGGGGTGCTATTGTTAATTTAAATTTCTATAGGGGCATTTATGAAAATTAGAAAATTCATCAAAACCAGGCAGGCCCTAAGCTTGCGAACTGGTGGACGCCATGGGCCAAGCAAATCTGGGTTAAGCCCTAATTGGGTTTCGTTCTTTTCATTTCTCAATTCGGTGCTGCTTCAGGTTCAGTCCCGATTCGGTCTGGTCATTTTCAGAATCCCTTCGCTTTTGAATTTCAGTCCCGCAAGCAGTTCGATTCGCAGTGGCGCGGTTGGTCTATGCCCATAAACCCTAAAACCTTACAGCTCTGGATTTTACCACCCATTACTCTAATATGAGCATCCATTGCTTTAAAGAAGATGAAGCTTTCCGTTGAAGTTCTTGCATTTGCTTCACTCTTCTCAGCGATGTTACTTTTCTTTCGCAGTCTTTTCCACGTTAGTCGCAGAGCCTCTTACCGAGTAATCTCTCTATCTTTGAATTCCTCGCATCCGGGTTGCCTTTCTTTCAATGTATTTAATGGCCCATCATCGTTAACGTCAATGAATGGCTACTACATTTCTTGCCCCTTTTTCTGGTTCACTAGCTTTCTTTGTATATTTCGGCTCCCTTTTGTTAGTTACTCGATTACAAATGATTCTTTTGAACTTTTAGACATTGGTTCCCTTCGTAAAATTATACAACAAGACCTCTGGAATGATCCTAAGATTGTTGTTTTATTTGATTCAGCACTAGCGCCCATTTGGGTTTCTAAGATTTTAGTTGAATTGAAAGAAGATCCAAAATTAGCCCTTAAGTTCTTCAAATGGGCTGGAACCCATATTGGTTTCCGCCATACCACAGAGTCTTACTGCATTATAGTTCACATGCTGTTTCGTGCGAGAATGTACACAAATGCCCATGATATTATGAAAGAAATGGTTTTGAAGAGCCGTACTGACTTGATTTTACCCGTTTGTAATGTATTTGATATTTTATGGTCGACTAGGAACTTTTGTGTGTCAGGAACAGGAGTCTTTGACGTTTTGTTTAGTGTTTTGGTAGAGTTGGGTCTGCTTGAGGAAGCTAATGAATGTTTCTCAAAAATGAGGAAGTTTAGGACTCTTCCCAAAGCACGTTCTTGCAATTTTCTCTTGCATAGATTATCAAAGTCAGGGAATGGACAGTTGGTGAGGAAATTTTTCCATGACATGATTGGGGCTGGTATTGCACCTTCAGTTTTTACCTACAATGTAATGATAGATCACTTGTGCAAAGAAGGGGATTTGGAAAATGCTAGAAGTTTGTTTGTGCAAATGAGGACGATGGGCTTTTCTCCAGATGTTGTCACATATAATTCTTTGATTGATGGCTATGGCAAGGTTGGTTTATTAAAAGAATCTGTGTATTTATTTAATGAAATGAAGGATGTAGGTTGTGTTCCTGATGTAATTACCTATAATGCTTTGATCAATTGTTTCTGCAAGTTTGAGAAGATGCCTCAAGCTTTTGAGTATCTCTCTGAGATGAAGAACATTGGGTTAAAACCAAATGTTGTAACCTATAGCACATTGATTGATGCTTTTTGCAAGGAGGGAATGATGCAAGGTGCCATTAAACTTTTTGTTGATATGAGAAGAGTTGGGCTTTTACCTAATGAATTCACATACACTTCTCTGATTGATGCCAATTGTAAGGCAGGTAATTTAACCGAAGCATGGAAGTTGTCCAATGATATGTTGCAAGCAGGAGTTAATTTAAACATAGTCACCTATACAGCTCTAATGGATGGCCTTTGTGAGGATGGAAGAATGATGGAGGCAGAAGAAGTGTTCAGGGCAATGCTGAAAGATGGAATATCTCCCAACCAGCAGGTTTACACTGCTTTGGTTCATGGCTATATTAAGGCGGAGAAAATGGAAGATGCTTTGGAAATATTGAAGCAAATGACCGAATGTGGCATCAAACCAGATTTAGTACTCTATGGCACTATTATTTGGGGTCTCTGTAATCAAAACAAACTTGAAGAAACTAAGCTTATTATTAAAGAAATGAAAAGTCGGGGTATCCGTGCAAATCCTGTTATATATACAACAATTATAGATGCTTATTTTAAGGCTGGAAAAAGCTCAGATGCATTGGATCTTCTTCAGGAGATGCAGGAAGTAGGTGTTGAGGCAACCGTTGTAACCTACTGTGTATTAATTGATGGCTTGTGCAAAACAGGTATGGTGGAAGTGGCAGTTGATTATTTTGGTAGAATGTCTGATTTTGGTGTACAGCCTAATGTTGCAGTTTATACGGCCCTCATTGATGGTCTTTGTAAAATTAATTGCATTGAATCTGCCGAAAAGTTGTTTGAGGAAATGCAATGTAGGGGTATGACTCCGGATAAAACAGCTTTCACTGCTCTAATTGATGGCAACTTAAAGCTTGGAAATCTTCAGGAAACTTTGAATTTGATTAGCAAAATGACAGAATTAGTTATTGAGTTTGATTTGCATGCTTATACGACCTTGGTTTCGGGATTTTCTCAATGTGGTGAGCTGCACCAAGCGAGGAAGTTCTTTAATGAGATGATTGAGAAGGGCATACTTCCCGATGAAATTTTATGCATATGTCTATTGAAGGAGTATAACAAGCTTGGACATTTGGATGAAGCCATCAAATTGAAGAACGAAATGCAAAGGAGGGGTTTAATTACTGAAAAGTGCAGCCATGAAGTTCCCAGTCTAAAAACTTGAGGAGTCCAATCCAATCGTCTTTGGTTTATGGAAGCAGAGTTTGTATTTCAATTGCAAGCACATGTGGTATTTAGTTGGAAGTCAAAGTTATATGATGACCGAAGAAGCTCGCCATTTCAATGGGTTTCTTGTTTTATCGAAAGAATTTGCAGGCCCTGCATGATGATGTATCTGATGTTGGTTTTGGAAGTACTGGTGCAAAATTTTCCATCTGATAAGATTCGATTCGATACTTCTAGTTTTTAAATGACATTTTGCAGAAAAATCCCATCATGTTATGCGTTCTTTGATCATCAATCTTCTATGAATGTGAGTGACAGTCTTTCTCATCCTCTTCCTCCTTTTTCCCGAAAGAAGATCTTTATTTAGATATAGGTTACTAGCATGCTATTTTTTGCATTTATATGAGATTATAAGTGATACCTTTTTCTTCAATGATTTTGAATGATGCTTCCCTCTTGCTTATCAACTAATTTTGCATGTCGGTTTGCAGGTCCAGAGAGGTTCCTTCATCCTGTGGCACGAGATATTGGTTCCCATGGAATCATTCTGGTCGGTTATTATTACAGATGGAAACCTATTCATTCAAATTGAAGGTCAGCACTTCCTATAATGAGCAAGGTGATAACCTCATTCTTCATGCTTGTTTATACTTGAATTTCAGTATTCAGCTATGTAAGCATATGGTCACTTTTGTAATGGGTAAAGTGGTTAGTAAAGCTGCTCTCTTCTCATGGGACTGGAGGTTCTCACAGGAACCAATCTTTTTTTTGCTGTTCTTTCCTCCATTGAGAAAGAGTGGAAGGTTCTTATGGAGATTATTCAAAGCTTTCAACCTAACCCAAGAGACTCTTTGAAATGAATTCTTGATTCTTTCCAGTTGTTTATGAGCATCTCTTTCTTTTCATTTTCCATGATTGGTCATAGTATTTGGCCAACAAATCTTGCCAGGAGGATTTGGATGGCCAAATTCCTATGAAACTCTTAACATCCCTCTGATTTCCTTCTCTCAATTCTATGAATACGCCAAGTCATGCTAACTTACCTTCCTCCTCAAATTTATGGTGATTGCCATGGACATCAATCATCTTTTCATTCATTGCCTGTTTGCTTACAAATGCATGTTTTCTCGATCTCTCTTTTGCCCCTGTAGGTTTGCCTGAGAGTATGAGTGCAATTGCGTTGGTTTTTGGCTTACAATTCCATACTGACATCAAGATTTTATAAGAAAACCAAATAGATCAAGTCAACGAAACAATAAGCCCATCTGTATTTGCAATTTTGAAACTATACAGGATAGAATAGACCAATACCAGTACCTAATTGACCAAACTGACCTGATTCAATCAGTTTTGGTTTTCATGGACATGCCTATCCGTCTCTTTCTGAGTTCTGAAAGACTGTGGTGCACCCCCCCCCCCCCCCCCCCCCCCCCCCCCCCCCCCCCCCCCCCCCCCCCCCCCCCCCCCCCCCCCCCCCCCCCCCCCCCCCCCCCCCCCCCCCCCCCCCCCCCCCCCCCCCCCCCCCCCCCCCCCCCCCCCCCCCCCCCCCCCC
>NW_019268518.1:2752180-2792397 GCF_002738365.1 Cucurbita moschata
CCCCCCCCCCCCCCCGGTTTGTAGGCTTGTTCTCCGGTGGTTGGGAATATTGTGTATCTTTTCGCTGGAAACGTAAGTGATCGAAATATGAGGGTCTTTCATGTTCTTTATACAGGGATTACAGCCCCCTTTTGGCTACAGTAATGTTCTTTTATTCTATTGGAGTTTCAGTTCATTTAGAAGGCGTTTTTATAGCCATTCTACTACTACTATTGCTAGCAACTGGACAACTTTTATGTAATTTCAAGTTGATTGGGGGCTTGAGAGTTGTCGTATATTTCTCTCCCTTTCAAAATGTTCTTTCCTGGAGTATAACTCAGTGACCTTTTTCTCTCCTCCAAAGATAGTTTCTTTTGTGAATAAGGAGCCACGTCTGTGGTGTTTTTATTTTAAATTATAAAAATTACCTTGAACTTTGTCTTTTGATTAAAAAATACCTATATCCTTCCAAAATTGTTATGTACCTTCGACCTTTCATAAACGATTCCAAACTACTCTTGGAATGGAAAAACAATTAAAATGTTGGACAAAAAGTCTTTCAGATTCAATCTAATTGTTCTAGTTATTGTCATGTTATTCTAGACTACTACCATGTCGGTTTTCTGTCTAACATTCTATTGGATTTCTACTAACATGGTAGTTTTGAAACGGTTATGAAAGGTCAAGGGTAATATTGCACATTTTGAAAGAATATTGAGTATTTTAAAAATGAAGAGCAAAGTTCTTAGGTAGTGTGTTTTAATTATCTATCATAGAGGTTGTTTTTATTTCTATTGCTAGACATAGTTTGCTACAGCATTATGATGATGTTGAAAAGCTACATTGCTTATCACTTAGCAGGGGTTAGTCATTTCAAAGGTGCTTTCCCTTCACAAATAATTTTTTCTGAGTGAACTGATTATCAGTACAATCTTCACTTCTGGACGTTGATTTTGGCACATCCATTCATTTAAGTTCAGCAGAAGCAACAACTAAGATGTGTCACATTAGCATAGTAAAACTTGAGTTAATGATGACTCGTTCCATAACTGTTCGTTATCGATCTTCAGGAGTCATAGTGTAGGCGACAAACCTTAGTACAGATGCCTTAGATCAGAGCTTAGTTTCACAGAGAAGTTTGTGTCATCGTTCGGATTGTTTGAAAATTTGTCAGATTTATCTATGGCATATATTACATATTTGTTTCTCCATTGGAAGCCACATGATGAAATGATTTTAAGATATGTTTGTTTGAAATTCTCAGATGCTTGGTTCAAGAGGGGGCTTATTTTGGCACATCAATTATAGAAGCCACCCATGTTTATGGGGTTGCCATACGCCTGCTTTTGAGAGTTTCACGTGCTATGATTGTGACTTGTTTGGCTCCTAATGTGTAAATGCAAGTTTCAAATCTCAAAAGCTCTGGAAGGAGGAAGCTGCACAATAATTTGTTGTAGCCTTGCAGAATGGAGCCCAGAAAGGTGAGAGGTGATGTAATGTACAAATTCTTTATGTTAAAAAATCTTCATAAACATTTCATCTCGTACTTGCCATTTACGGTTGAGTTATGCTTACTCTGGTGTTACTAACAATATCGAACTGAGCATAGTTCGGAACAGATAAAATTCCCTCCTTCAATGACTACGCTAGAGTCAGTGCAATACCATTGTAGACTATGTTATGGGTGCATATTCAAATTTGTCGAATCACTCATGTTATGATCTTCTACATTCTAGGTCTTTCTGTTCATTTGGCTTATGTTATTCATGTAGCATTCAGATCGAATGACTATAAAATTACGTCGATACTAACACATTACAGGTAACGTAGGAGACATCTCTATTTTTCCTTGGGAATCCTTAAAATTACCACTGCATAGCTTTTAATTTGCCTCTGACCATCAAATGAAATGTGAATAACTCGACCTCCTCTCTTTGAAACAAGGGATGCTTATGGGTCTGTCGGTGCTTGAAATAATTGAGTCTTCTCGATGCTACTATATCTCTAGAGTCAATAATTTTATATGAAGAACTACTAAACTCAACTACTTGATGTCGTTACTATACCCGACGTATATTGAAGCCATGTATATGCACTTTAGCCTCAGCAAGAACGATTGAAATTTGTTGTGCGTTGATCTTAAAACTGACAAGCCGAACATGTCAACCTCCTTTCTTAGTTGGTGAAGTGTGGCATCATGGAGGAAAGACTCATACTTCCACGTTAGGAATGGAAGTTGCAACCAAAAGAAAGAATGTACCCCAACAAAGATTAGAGGAGATTGTGGCACTTGGCTGACCCTTACCCAAAAGATTGTATTGTAACATGTACATCAGTTTGTTGTATGACTCTGGGCTAGCACAGGCTATGCAGTAATCATGCCACGCTTTCTTTAAAATTAGTGAGTGACCTTAATAGATGTCAATACGAAAATCTTCTTCATCTTCATTGTTGCCACCTATTTCATTTCTCATTCTCGTAAAATTTCATTTATTTTTGGAGAATTTAGTTTCTACGAGTATTTTTTTGCTGTTTATTATTATTTTAAATATAATAACTATTTTAAAGTTTTCATTTTTCAATTTAAAGTAGAATTATAATAAATTAATATATTAATTTAAATTTTAATATTTAACATAGTATTTAACCATTAAAAAAATATGCAACATAGTTTTTATTTTAAATATCATAGTTAGTCTTAAAATTAACTAATTTTAGTCGTGTGGGTAGGGAGGGGAGGCTAGGATATGAAATACTATTGTCTCCTTGTTTTTCCTTGACATCTCTATTCTCAATTTCAAGTTTCTAGACTGGTACAACATAAAAAAATAACACTAGTCTAAAGGCCGGTAGCAAGAGCCATAGGCTTATTTTCCAATGAAAGTAGTGACTTCTATTTGTAGGCTTCCACTTTTCTAGTCCAATCTTGATCCGAGTTGTGACCAAAAAATAAGTCGTCTATTTTCAAATCCAATCCAATAGGTTGAATAATACCAAACTTAATGGATTTAAGCAAAGAAAAAATATATGTATATATATATGTATATATTAAAGGAGAAAAAATGTGAAGAAAACTTGGTGAACAACACATTAATTTGGTGATAAAATTCGGATATATTCAATGACATGTGGGCATAAGCGTAAATTCACTTCATGCTTAAGGCTAAAAGTACAAAGTTTTTAAAAGTAGGCTAATTGTCCAAACTCAAAACTTAAATGGGCCATTTTTAAAAACAAAAAAAAAAGAAAAAACCTCTTGCTTTTGCTTTGGGAGGAGGTGTGGATGTCAGACTTAGGTTTCGGAACTGCCTTTGCTCGTCTCTGAAGCTCAGCTACGGTCAGCCTCGGGTACGCTTTCGTTTCCATCTCTCCCCATAGCCGTTGAAATCCTTTTCTTCACATTTTTCAAATCCCTTCTTCAAATTCACTTCAATCCCTCCCCATCAATGTCTTCCTCTCATCTTCATCTCTTCTCTATCACAGGCAATGAGCTTTACGCTCTACGGTTTTGGTTTGAACGCAGAAGAAGACAGTGTTTTCTGTGTTTGATGCTCGTACTTGCTTGGAAGATATGACTACAAGAGTTCCAGTGCAGCATTACGATCTGAGAACGGCGAATTCCTTCATCGGCAGTGCTCTTCATGATCTCAATACTGTAGATGGAAGCCCTTCTGACATTGAAGCCATCAGCGACGTTGATCGCGATGCCGTCACGGAAGATCGTTTGGACGACGACCAAGATTCCAGTGCTGTTGTGAGTGTTCTTCTTTCCCTTTATGTGTCTCTTTACCTTTTCTTCAGTATTTGTCGGATAATTGTTGCTGCTAGACGACTGCATACTTGTAGCCATGAGGTTGATTGTCCTTGTTTCCATTTCCTAGCCTAGTGAACATGGAAAAATCATAATCCGAGGTCACTGTTTCAACTTAGAGAGCTGAATTGCGCGTTTTCAGCTGTTAAATAACTGAAGGCTTCTTGCTTAGTTGCGGCTCCTTTTCTCACTGTTGTTCATGTGTTCTTCAATTTTTCTATAGGACTGCATGCACGAATCCTACAGAAGTCCACTACCCCTTCACACTGTGGGAGTGGAAGAAGATCGCTCAAGTCTTGATAATAGTGGGTCTTCCAGGTTGTCTTACAATTCTTTAACAGTAGAGGGTAATGTCCACATATCTGAAACTTATCAATTAAAAGGAATTCTGGACTTCCATCTCTGCTAAGCCTTCTTGGACTTTTGTTTAGATCGTTTATCGATTGATATAAACTGAGTTTTGGTTCAGATATTTCACCTATTGAAGCAGCACGAGCAAGATTTCTCCAGATCGTTGTGGATCATTTTATTGATGATCATGTACTTGAAGTGACTGAGACTGACAATGATTATATCTCTCAGTCTGGGCAGGATAAACTGACAAAGAGGAAGACAAAGGAGGTCCAGTATGAAGGGGATCCAAAATTTGTCTTACCCTTGATGTATGTAGCAAATATGTATGAAACGCTTGTTAATGATGCAAATATTAGGCTTTCTTCCTTGAGTGGCATCCGTGATAAAACTATTGGGGTAGCCCTTGAAGCAGCTGGAGGTTTGTACAGGAAGCTGGCTCAGAAATTCCCCAAAAAAGGTACAAAATATTGCTCTTTAGCTGTGCTCCAAGGGGCAATGTGACGCTCTTAACTCCCAAGGGTTACCATTTTTCTCTCCAATGATTGTTTTATAGTGGAAATTCCTGGGGAAAATAGTATGGTAGTATTTCTGGAAAAATATTGTTTGTATGGGAACTACTCTAAAAAAAAACTATATTTGTTAGAATAAAAGATGAACAAAGATGTATTTAGATGGCTGTTTTTTAAAACTTATTTTTCTTGAACAAATGAAGCCATCTAGCCCCTTCCTTTTTGTATCATATGGTTCATTGTGAAGAGTGCAATACATAGAAATTGGCTTCTTTTATTGAGTGGCAACCAGATGAAACTAGATTTTCTTGATACTTTGAAATTGTTTAGTAAAAGTATTTTTCTTTTTCCTTTTAATTATGTTACTTCTTCTGTCTTAATGACATCATATCACTAACAGGCCCTTGCACATATAAGAGAAGAGAACTTGCAACTTCTCTTGAAACAAGGACTAGGTTTCCAGAACTAGTAATTCAAGAAGAAAAGCGGGTTCGTTTTGTGGTTGTTAACGGTTTAGACATTGTTGAAAAACCCAATGGAATGCCTATTGAAGATGCTGAATGGTAAGTTAGAACATATAATTTTGCATAATCTCTCATTTCGTGTAAAGGTTCCCAAATATCATTGTTTCATTTCCATCAGTTTGTTTTCCCTGAATTTGTTTGATGCAATAGATTGTACACATTTTTTCTTTTGTTGTACTATACCAGCTCTTTTGATGAACAATAAAATCAACTTCTGGATCATATGACAGCTCTTTTGTTGTACTATATCATTTCTATCCTCAGGATGAATGTAACTCAAGATCTTAGTGATACCCTATTTCTTCGATTTGAATGATACTGATGATGAAGACTTAGCCCATTGCAAAGAAATTCAACTTCTAGATCGTATGACAGGAATCTATGACTTTGCAAATAATTTTTTCTCACTTGAATCTGATCTGCAAATTCGTTCAAGTTTCGTAAATTTAGTTGCGAATATAGGTCAATATATCGCTGATTAATGGCTCCACTGTGTAGGTTTAGACGATTAACAGGTCGCAGTGAGGTGGCTGTGTCTTCTCAGGACTACAAATTCTATTCACCTAGGCACAAATATAGGCGAGTTGCAGCAAATTCTGTGTCCAGCATTTCCAGTTTGAATGTAAGCATAGTAATTTTCCAATATATGTGATCCATCTTTTATATCTCCCGGAAACATTTTCCATGAATGTATTTTGCAGGTAATTTTCCATAATATATCATGGCTGTAGCTTTGGTGTTATCTAAATGGTGTCAGGGACGATGTATCGATTTTCCTTAATTTTGTTCGTTATAATAATTGATAAATTGTCGTTAAACCTGCATATAATTATATTGTAGAACTGAAGTATTGTTGGAGAAATAATGTTTGATGTATTATTTTCAGACATTTTCGAGTGGTGACAATTCTTCTACTCTGACTAGTGGTCAAGCATTCCGCTCTCTAAGCGAAGTAAGAATGAACAGCACCTTTTCTCTTTGGTGATTAGTCTATCTGTTTAATCTTGATCATTATGCCCCTCTAACAGAATCCACCATTACTTACTGATTGGCAAAAACTAGAGTTTTGAGTTCTCTAGAGTCAGTCCTTGCTTCAAGAACATTTATTCTAGGAAATGGTGGGAGTATCAACATGGCAAAGTGATTTATATTATGCAGATGTCTTGTTTGATCCTAAAAACTAAAAAACTGACTTTTCTTTCTTGTCGACGACCTTTAAATCAGCAACAGACACCCTGCAAACATCATATCCAACAACTGCCTCATCAACCTCAATTTCAGTCTGTTCATCAGTCCATGCACCAACATACTCCCCAATTTGCTCATAGTCATCAGTGTGGTCAACCTTCACAGTTACCGGACATTTCTCATACTCATCATTCTCCAACAATGTCACAACACATAGCTTGCTTACAACCTCTTTCAGTTGTTCATGTCGGTGGGCGCTTGCATCATGGGCTGGTAATTCCAAATCCCCCCTCCCACAACTAAGAATACCCCCATCCCAATTTTTCGTTGTTGTGTTTAAATTAGTATGTGGGATAAACTTTATAGTAATAAGCATTCTGAAAAACATGTTAATAGGAACAACTGGTCCTCTATCGTCTGAAAGTTAATCTTTAAGCTGTCTTACAATGCTTTATGTAATGCTTGGGCAATCTCTACTGCCAGAAGAGTGATTCGAGAATCTTAATTTTCAGCACCATTTCAAATGCTCCGGATTCCCCTCCTTATTTTCAATGAAGGATCCTGAAATCTGAATGCTATAAAATATTTTACTTGATGATGTTCTAATTCTATTTTGATAATTCGTATCCATTTTGTGTGTATTTGTGATTTACTGATTTATTTGCAGCCATCCAGTCCTGCCAAGTTCTGTGACGAATGTGGAGCTCCATATTTAAGAGAAAGCTCTAAGTTCTGCTCAGAATGCGGTGTGAAGAGGTTAGGAATTTGATGTGTGTTGTATAATGATATATCATTATTAGTCCTAAAGAGCTGAATGTTGTATTTAGTTCTCGTCAAGTCAGTGTGTATATCAAGTTTTCTGCAGTCTTTGTACATAAATTTAGATCTCCAAGTATACATAAAAACAATACAATGTGATGCTGCTTTTGGAAGTAGATAATATAAAATCACTCTTACCCGCCATATTGCACTGTTTTGTTTCATTTCTTAAATTTTCTTCTTATATGTTGATAGCATCAAATTACTAAAAGGATTGTTCTTGGGGGTTTAATTGTATGAATAACATATTAGATTTTTTAGAATGGTATATATATATATATATATATATGAAAGATTTACCAGATGATTCATTCGGATCGACTTGAGAGTCCAACTAGATTGCGTTCTTCGACTTGAGAGTCCAACTAGATTGCGTTCTTAGAATTCATGATGTATATTTGAAACAGGTTGACCTCCTTGGTTCTCTCATGTTACAATCCTCTTCCCGCTTGAGCCCCCTTTCTCCTCGAGTGACATTTCATCTCTAACTACAACTTATCCATTGATTCTTCAATATCAATCGGTTTGGACCTCCACTTAGCTTCATTCAAGCTTATATATATATAGACGACTAGTGCTTAACTAATGTTTTATTTTTTTAGGCATGTCCTAAGTAAGAGACTAGCTCGCAGTAAAAGGAATATCGGTACATATGAAAGTCATATATTTAGTATATTAGGAATAATATGCTAGTTTATTTAGCATTTAAAGTTTAATAATTATACTCTAAACAATTTTAATAAAATAATAGAAACTTTTAATTGTAGATAATTAGTTTACTGAAGAATAAATCAGGTTACATTTCAAAAATTAAATATCGTGGGAGAATAAATGATTTAAAATAAATTATCTTATCATTTTTATATAATTATGATAAGTTATTAATAAAACAATAAAAAAATAATAAATGATGTACATTTATTTTATTATTCATAATATAATAAAATAAATGTAAGAGATTAATGAAAAAGAATAAGAAAAGAATGATATAAATATTAATATATATATATATATACACACACATATATATGAACCCAAAAGAAAGATAAATGAATGTAAAATAGAAGGAAAAAGAAAGACAAAAATAGAAAAAAGCAAAATATAGAGGAAAATTGAGAAAAAAAAAAGGAAGGAAAATAGAGAAATAGAAAATAGCAAAAAATTAAAAAATTAAAAAATTAAAATTAAAGAATAAATTAAAACATATCTTAGACCACAAAATAAATTCTATTATTTACCTTTTAAAATAGAATCAAATTTACTGGAATTTCATTCTATTTTAATTTTATTTGTAATTTTAAATATGCAAATTTACTTGTCGAGAGAGCTTAATATTGGCCCGTTAACAGCTATTAATTCCTCTCTAATTTAATTTTAAATTATATTTTTTTAACATAAAAATTATTATATTTTAACTAATTTTGATTTAAATTAACTCTAAAAAAGTAAAAACTTATTTTAAATTTTTATCAATGAATTGAAAAGAGAAATTTGAAAATAAAAATTGATCTAGAATCTAATACTCAGCCAAAAGTTCAAGAAAAAAATAAAGTGAAAATTTATACTATTGCCTTTTTTTTCCCTTCTATTATTTATGTATTTATTTATATTAAAGTATAATTTAATAGTTTGAATTTATTATAATTTCAATGATCTAAATTTAGTTTATTTATTTTTATTAAACAAAAAAGTTAGTTATTTGAAGTTAATTTAATAATAATTTTCAAACAAAATATAAATGTGAATATATTTTAAAAAAAAGTATAGAGAAGAATTTAATAGAGGTAAAATAATAGACATTTAAAAATATAGAGAAAAAATAAATAAATTTCAAAATACTTGACTAAAATAATATTTTAATATTTATATTTAGGTTAAATTATAATTTTATGGTGATCTCTAAAGTTTAAAAAAAATGTTTACTAAATTTTAGATAAATTATTAAAATTAATTAATAGGTAGATTAAATATAAATTAAAAGTTTATTTAAAATAAAAGTCAACCAATTTTAATTTTATGTGTAATAAATTTGTAAATTTTAAAAAGCTCCAAAATTCACTAAAAACCAAATAACACAAATTTGAAAAAGAAACGAATATTTAAAATCCTTTCTTGAACGCTCTTTAGGCAAGTTAAGTAGGTAACTAAACGGCGTAGTTTTAGTAGTCGGAATTCCAACGGGGACGGCGGCGGCGGTTGGTGGGGATAACTTGCAGAAACAGGCTCCGAAAGTTCCTCTCTATCACATTCCAAAACTGTGCAGTTTCCCTTGTCCTCGAAATCGCCGTCTACCAAACTCAAATCTCCAAGATCCTCCGGCCACCCTTAAACCCCTTTCTCTCTTTCTCCGTTCGCCGCCATAGCCATGAGCTTCACATTTGCGTCCATGTCTTCACCCTCTTCTTCTTCTCTTTCATCTATCTTTATTTCTTCTAAATCGAAACCAGTTCCACCCCCCAATCTCCGCTTCGCCGCTCCCATTTCTCGCACTTCTGTTTCTGTGCATCGTTTTAGGGTTAGGGCTTCGTCTGTTCCCGTTTCCAGGAACCACCCTGTTGTTCAATGCTTCAAGAACTACGCCAGAGCTGCGATTCTTATTGGTGCTGCCGCTACCATGGTTGGAAAATTTTCGCATTTGCCTGCCAGAGCGGAGTCGCCGGTGGTTGTAGAGGAGGAAGCTTCGAGAATAGAGGAAGAGCAGCGGATTGTTGAGGACTCGGACCAAGACGGGCAGCAATCCTCACCGTTGAATGATTTTCTCGAATCGAATTCTGAAGCTGTTGAGGCTCTCAAATCGCTTCTGCAGCAGAAACTTGAAAATAGTGAGGATGAAGAAGCGCTGAAAATCTTGAATCAATTGGTATCTGCTCAGTCGTCGGTGACCGAGTGGAAATTTCTCAAGGCCAGATTGCTCGGCGAAATGGGCAAAACGGAAAATGCACGAGAAGTTTTCGAGGAGATTTTGGCTGAGAATCCATTGTCATTCGAAGCATTGTTTGAAAACGCATTGTTAATGGATCGTTGTGGGGAAGGGGAGGCAGTGCTCCTGCGCTTAGAACAGGCTTTGAGAATTGCTGAAAACGAAAAGAAAGCGAAGGAGGCCAGGGATGTGAGGTTGATAATGGCTCAAATACAGTTCTTGCAGAAGAATGTAGAGGGGGCCTTGACGAGTTACAAAGAATTGATCAAGGAGGATCCTAGCGACTTTAGGCCATACTTCTGTCAAGGAATGATCTACAGCTTGCTTGACAAGAACGAGGAAGCCAGACAGCAATTCAGCAAGTACAGGGAGCTCTCACCAAAGAAATTTGAGGTTGATGGGTACCTACGGACTCCATTGTCAAGGATGAAAATCTTCGGATCAGATGAGAACTAAAGGAGGGCTCTTAGAAAATGAGTAAGCGAATAAGGTGATACTTTTTTTTGTATGCTGATTTTTGTTGTTTAGCTCATCTTACTCATAGTTTTATCTGCCAACTGCTTGTAGTTCAATTGCAGGATGAAATAGGAGCAAATTGAATCTAATGAGGACAGGTTTTTTCCTTTCTTTAAGCATAAACTTCACTAATACATGCAGTTTTGTTTGATGATACTGTATTAGACCTATCAAATTAGTTGAATAAATGCAGAAAAGCGCTTAGTAGTTTAACATGTTGCCAGTTTGTATGTCTGCATTGTTCTTTTTTAAAAATTTGGACCATTTTTCGATTTGTGTATGTCATCCTTACGCATGGGTCATGCTAATCTTCCTACGTATCGTTCCAATTTTATCGAATGTCCCCGAAGGGACTGTCTGCATTGTTCTTTTACTTCCTTAGGATGTATAGAAACGATTGCTTCCTTCATCATGAAAAGCAAGAGAGAAAGGAATGAATAGTTCATATCTTGAGGGAATGTCTGATCTTCAAATGAATAAATGAAAGAACATCCAACTTAATCATCCTTATTTGTAGAGTTTCTCATAGATTTTTCTGCCTAATTTTAAGTGATAGTTGTAATGGAAGAGTTGAGAGGAGTATACTTACGTAACGGCCCAAGTCTATCGCTAGCAGATATTGTTTCTTTAGGCTTTCTACTTTTGGGCTTCCCTTCGAGGTATTTTAAAACGTGTCTGCTAGGGAGAGGTTTCCACCCCTTATAAAAAATGCTTCGTTCTCCACCCCAACTAACGTGAAATCTCATAGTTTAGATCTGATTTAGTGTCTTTCCTTGAGATCTGTGTGACAATACGTGAGATTGAGGAAATGAAGGTCAAATTATATGCTTCTTGCACTAATATGATCACTCCCACCTTCTCCGCCTTTGCATGCACTTAGTCTTTCTGTGATCTTAATTGAGTATCAGGGACAACTCTTGATGATTGAAAAAGAAGATTGCATTAGCAATCCAATCTTTGTTTTGGATAGGATCAATGAAAGTGATCATTGGTAAAAGGATACAGCGACGATGACTAGAGTTATTGTAGAGAAACGATATGTTCAAGAACCAAAAACCAAAAACCAAAATTCAAAATAGATATCCCAACTGGGTTTTAGCTTTTAGTTTTGAAGATGTGAAATGATGATGGATCTTGGGTGATTTTAACTTCGATTCTTTCGTTGAAGTGATATATACCACTTGTGTGTGCTATATCATATTCTATTGAATTGATATATACCATGTTCTGGTTGAGAAAGAACTGTGCATAGTTGTTCATATCTTAAAAATGTGGAGATCATCCGTCATAGCCTTCCAAAGTGTACTGTTTGTGGATTTGGGCACTACAATTGGAAGTGTTTTAAGGACCCAGAAGATAGAAACCTCATCCCATCTCTTTGATCTTTGGATATATATATATAGAAATGACGATGATGAGCTTAATATTTGCATTCAGTGTGCCTGTGGCTTAGTTAGTTCATAATCTTGGTCAATTACTACTTACCATGTCTAGTAGGCTTGCTTGCTTTCCATCAACCCTTTCTCTTGAGGATTGTAGTAACCATAGCTAAACTCTTAAGTCGATCTAGTAGCCTCTAACATTCGTTCTATGACAACTCGACTAGATAGAAAACGCTAGGCAAATAAACGTATGAATGAAATCAAGCACAATAATGCATTCCAATCAATTAAACCGTTGCAACAATCCCTAAGAACAATGAACTTAGCTATGCATATTCAAAGATCATAGGTCAATGATTTGATTTGCTATGTTGTTGTGTTATTAAATTAAATGCATTCAATCAAGTAAACCGTTTCAACCATCCTAAGAACAATGAACTTAGCTATACCTTATAGTGTGATTAAACTAAAAAATGTTGTGCTCAAATTATATACTTGTAGGACATCATTTTTAATTTAGCATATAGAAGAATGAGGTTGGATTGAATTGAGTTTGAACCTTTTTTTTTTTTTTTTTTTAACTCAATTCAATTGTTTGTATTACTAATTTTTTTAACTCAATCGATCTTTATTTAACAATGAGTTATTTTAAGTTTTAAAAGACTAAAAAATTTGTTTTAAAGAGTAATTCGAAAATAAATTATAAAAAAGAATAAAATGAGATATCATGTTGAAGGAGAAGCAAAAAGTAGCCGAAACGAATTGGACGGCAACTCCGGCACCCAATGGCACTTGAGTTCTCTTCAAATGGTATCAAAGCTTGGGCTGTTACAAATCGGACAATATTTGTTAGCAACATTTAGGTTACAAATGGTATCAGAGCCAAACATTTGTTAGCAGTGTAGTGAGTTTGGGCTATTACAAATGGTATCAGAACCAGACACTCGACAAACATTTGTTAGCAGTGCAGTGAGTTTGGACTATGACAAATGGTATCAGAGCCAGACACTCGACAGTATTCTAGCGAGAACGTTGAGCCCTCAAGAGAGGTGGATTATGAGATCTTATATCGGTTGAAGAGGGTGACGAAATATTATCTATAAGAGTGGTTGGAGAGGGTGACGAAACATTACTTATTAAGGGTGTGGAAACCTTTTTCTAGTAGACGCGTTTTAAAATCGTGAGGCAGACGACAATACGTAACGGATCAAAGCGGTGAATATCAACTAGGGATAAGTTTGAGCTAGTATTATATGCTAAAGAGGTATAGACATAGAAAGTATGAAATAATTGAAGAGTGTGAAGGTCTATTTTCCATTCAACCCAATTGATCAGAGTAGCCTCCAACGCAAGAACACCACAGGAATCCAATTATTGGTAACAGAATCATTTCAGCTCCTCCAATTATACTTTCATATCAAATATTTCTCTCACAATAATGTTATTTTTCCTCTCTCTCTCTCTCCCCCCATTACTCAAATCTCCCGACCAATATATCTGCAGCTGACACTTACTTCACTGTTAATACTCTCTGTGTTGAAGGAGCTCACAGACATGACATACATCAATATCAAACACTCTTTTCTCAGCCATCAACTCGATTCCGTTTGATTGGGCAGCAGCGAGACAACGGTTACCCCGACCAATCACCTCTACATCGTCGTCATTGTCGTCATCGTCTTCTTCTCCGTGTTCATATTTCCTTGCAATGGCCCTGGTGCTGGCATAAAACACAACCAAGGGCCAAACATCCAATTCTGACCAACCAATTCAAAACACAAGAACACATCAGAAATCACTCCCATTCTTCATTTTCTTCTCTTTTTTCCCTTCCTCTGTTCTTGTAGCTTACATTAAAACTTTGACTTGGGGTTATCTTTTATGTTACAGAGCTCAATGAGAGAATACAATCCAAAAATGAGAAACTTTTCTGTGTTCCTCGCACCTGCCCAGCATGTTTTTGTTAGAGATCTTACCAGGTTGTGCTAGGTAAAATTCTTTTTGCAAGATCTTCATTTATAGATACAGGAAGTGGTAGCATTTTGCTCAGTATGCCTGGTGTTTCTCTCATGCTGCATATGTTACAATTCAAAATCTCCATTAATATATGATCATTCTGCCCAAGAACTGAGTTTGGAAGGAACCCATTTGAAGATAATAAAATGAAACCTCCACTTACTCATTTAAGATAGCAATAATGTTATTCCTTGTCCGACAGAACAGGTCTATGTTATCCTGCAACTGCTTGAAAAGATAATACACATCACAATGCAGTAAAATGACCAATGGTAGCAAAACGAGCGGCCGAGCTGGATGATACGAATGAAAATAAAACAAAGCAAGTGGAAGAAAGCTTTGGAATATTATTTTGGGCACACTCTTTAGGATAGATTTGTCTACTACGAACGAACTCTTAGATAAGGCACAACCAACATAAATGAACTATCATAAGATGTTCGTAAGCTTCATTTAGGAAACGTTCAGTTTATACCGAGGTATTAGTTACGTGTCTCGGAAAGTGACAGAAAAGTGCATTCCTTCAGGAGTATAGTGTTGACATTATGCATTCGAGGTTTTAAGAACCCTGCAAAATTGTCCAAGAAGTCCTCTCTATCATTTCATTCCCACATCCTTATTCTCCAAGCAACATTTATAAGCTACTAGACAGATCCTTCAAGTGATTTCATAAGGAAAAAGAAGTAAGAACAGATGGGCCTTCATCTGTTTTAAGAGCATCCAATTTAGAGAGTGAATCTCACAATAATCAGATGTTGGTACTAAACTCATGGGAATTTGATACTCATCAGTAAAGAAGTAATCTAGACAGAAGAAATGTGACATAATACTTCAATATTAAGACAAGATAATTTGCTATTAGATATTCACCTTGTACATGGAAAGGTTGGCAGTAATTTGACTAAAAGCTTGAGCATTCTGTTCCAGAAGATGTGCAGCTGCACTGCTTATCTCTGAGACTAATGAAACGAAACGTGTCGATAAAAACTTGAATAACTCGAGGTGGTACGTGCTACTATGAAGAAGTATAGAGGGAAAAATTTCAAGATGCTAACCTTCAGAAGGCGAATTTACATTTCTGTTTATATTATGCATCATATGAGAATATGCAGCCATGCTGGGTCCAGGGGCTGAAGGTGTATTTATTTTTAAAGATGACTCCACCAGCTTATCCTGAACATCCATAAGAAATTGGTTCTTCAAACCAATATCAGATCATAAAGATATTAGAGGGAACATGTGACAACTACCACTACTATATCTTCAAAAACATTCTCTGTTCAACTTAGTGTCCTATAACTGTAACGGCTGTGGGCTTTCCCTTTCAGGCTTCCCCTCAAGGTTTTTAAAACGCGTCTTCTAGGGAGAGGTTTCCACAACCTTATAAAGAATGCTTTGTTCTCTTTCCCAACCGATGTGGGATCTCACAATAGGGTTCCACGTCAATTGGAGAAGGGAACGAGTGTCAAGGTTTTTAAAACGCGTCTACTAGGGAGAAGTTTCCAAACCCTTATAAAGAATGTTTCATTCTCTTTCCCAACCGATGTGGGATCTCACAATGGGGTCCCACATCAATTGGAGAAGGGAATGAGTGCCAGCGAGGATGCTAGGCCCCAAAGGGGGGTGAATTGTGAGATTCCACATCAGTTGAGGAGGAGAACGAAACATTCTTTATAAGGGTGTGGAAACATCTCCCTAGCAGACACGTTTTAAAAACTTTGAGGGGAAACCCGAAAGGGAAGGCCCAAAGAAAACAATATTTATTAGCAGTGAGCTTGGGCCGTTACAAATATTAACTTATGAAAGAGTTAATTGAAAGTGTATTCTCTCTTGAACAGGTTGTGCAACTAAACAGCCAAAAATATTGTCAGATCGAAGTCGAAATATAATGTTTTTCGTAACTATATGCCTTTCGATTTCAGTTTGATTCTTTTTTATGTGAGCTTTCATTTTGTATGCACCTTGCATTCTTTCTCTCTGAAACGAAAGGTTTGGTCTTATCATTCAAAAAGGGGGAAAAAAGTGGCACTGCATCCCAGAAAACTCATAGGGTTGTGTTTGATTCAGAAAATTTTTAGGCTCTGGGCATCAACATGAACCAAAAACAGGGAAATATCCAAAAGATTAACCAATGATCTTACAAATTCATGGAATCCAAGTCACCCTTACATGTTCTCATAATCAAACTTTGAATGTGAAGAACACAGGATTTGACAAGATTTTCAAGAATCTGATCCAGCCTAACATTAAAGCCATATGAACATCCTAGTATGCCTTTCTGTTCTTCACCAAAATAGGAAAATAAATGATAGCAAACACATATACATAAAAGTTCCGTACAGGTACCTTTCGATTGGTCACTTTCTTTCCAATATGTTCTTCAGGCTTCCTTCGTTTTCTCTGTAATGAAGTTTGTTAATCTTCTATAAGAACTTAAAGAAGGAAGCCTAGTGGTATCTTACACACACTAAATAACTCATACTTACAGTCATCCACCTACACCTTAAAGCAACATCCCGGACGGTTTTATCGCGTATCATGGCAGCGATCTTGATATACCTCAAAATGCTTGGTTCATCAGCAAACCTATCAAATGGCAAGCAAGAACAATATAGAGTATACTGTCAAAGGAAAGTTGATATCTGCAGTTAAGAAAGAAGGTATAGCCATTGATATCTATATGGTTTTATTCATAGAACAAGAAAGAAAAATGAACTAGACATGAGAAGAGCTTTCATTAATCAAGCAATCGAGGAAGAATGACTGACTTAACATAAAAGAAAATCCGACAGGAACATAAGTTTGAAGATTTTAAGAAAAAGAACCTACCTGACAAGACCTTCCTCCAATTTGAATTGTTCTTCCACAGACCATTCAACTGCTAACCCAGCATCATGCTTGAGACCTGGAACAGTATCAAGAAGCAGAGAGCCAGATGAATTGGCAGCTTGGCTGATAACAGTATGGTTGTGGTTGTGGTTGTTATTGTTGTTGTTGACGACACTCGAATTCCCCGAAAACATTATGGCGGGTGTGTTGTTAACCCCAAAATAATTCCCCATTGTCATCATCTCCGAGCTGCTGGTTGTTGCAGTAGATTGAAAAGATATGGCGTGCCGATTCAAAGCGGAACGCAACGTTTCGTCACGGTGAAACCCCGTGTTGGATTCTGCTGCCATGGTTACTAATCCTCTTATTTACAATAACTCTCACAGAAATCTCAGCTGAACCATATCCAACCTATAAATTCAGATTCATAAAACCCCAAGAAGGCACAAATTACAGGAAACAAAAGGGAAATACGAGCAGTATCAAAGATTATACGTCCATAATTCGCACTAAAATCCCACAATTCCAACACAATCGGGCAACAGAATCAGAGGAAATGCAAATTTGAATCAACAAGACCACACAATTAGCAAGCAACAAACTCAACACAAAGCATTCCTAAAGCTTCAAACTCCTCAAATCAAGAGATAAAACCCATGAAACAGCAAAATTACAAGAACCCAGATGAAAAAAAAAACCCCAAAAGGGGGAAGCGAAAGAGAAATTACTCACGTTGAATTCATCTGGGTAACGATCGAAGCCCTAAAAGCACCAAATGAAAAGGAGTTGCAGAGAAAACAAGAGAGAAAGAGAGAGAAATTAAGGGAAGGGGGTGGGGATAACCTTTATGGGTGCAACTTTCCGACGAAGCTCTGATTGGCTTTAATATTCCTTTATGAAATCCATTCATAAATGTAGAGAGAGAGAGAGAGAAAGAGAGAAGAACCCTTGAATTCTAAGCCACAGCTCCAAAAACAGATTCAAATACTGAAGAATTGGAGGCCTCACTGAGCCACCACCGAACCCACAAAGCCCTACGCCCAGTGATTTTGAAGTGGGTCATTTGGGTCACTCAATTTCAATCCTCCCACGGCTCCACCAATGAAAAACTGGGAGAAAAAGCACAAAATTTTAAAATTTAAAAGAAAGAAAAAAGGAAAAGAAAGAGAGAGAAGAAGAGGGGGTTTGTTTAATTTCAAATAAACAATGGATACGTTGCTGCAGATCTTGGAATTCAGGAACAGTGCGAATCCCCATAAGCATTTGATGCCAATTATTGTGGACTCTCCACCTTTGCTTTTTTAAAAATTAAAAAAAAAAAAAAAAGTTAGAAATGAATTTTGCTATAAAGGGTATAAATATGAACAAATTGGGTATTATTATGAGTGGAGTGGTGGATTATATACAGTGAAGGCATTTCTCATAAAACTAAGTAGCTGTTGTCTCACGCCATCATCTTCGTCTCTTAATTTTAATTTAATTTAATTTAATTTAATTATTTAACTTCATCCAATTATTCATTTTTCACCATTTTCACAATATTTCTCACCCTCTTTTATAAATATAAATATAATTTACAATTGTGAAAATAAATATGTAATTCCCCATTTAGTGCTTTCCCTACAGGCATTTTTAATTATAAGGGCTTTAATGAAAAAATCTATTTTTGGGTTCAGTTGGATTCTCTAATTTTTTTAATTAAATTTTTCATAAATCTCAAATGTCAAATATTCACCACTCACAATCCATAATTAATCTAAACATTAAATATTCTTAATTTTTATAATAATTAGGGTACTAATGGATTGTGTTGTGACTCTATTTTCAGATTGGTCGGGTTCATTTGACCAAAAAAATGTCAACCCATGAATCGATCCAAACTTTTTATTTGCCAAAAGTTCAATCCAACCAAAAAAATCTAACAAAATTTAATTTTTATGGTTTGAGTTTAGTCCACAATGTTATAGAAATTTATCTTACTATTAGTTTGAAAAATAAATATTTTTATTTTAATACATTAACCATTTAATTTTTTTTTTCTAGTTATTTAATAATAAAAAAGATAAAAAAAAAAATGAAAAGATTGTTTTTTTATTAGTATTTTTGGCTTAATTTTAAAAAAAAATAAATAAATTGATGACACGTGCAGGAAGTGAGATTAGGCACGGTGTGGGGCCCACAACGGAGAGTTTGAGTTAATAAATTAGTGGGTTCCACCCTGAAGAGTTGGAGATAACAACCCAAATTTTAAAAATAAAAAAAATGGTTTTTAAAAATTTTATTTTCATTTTTTAAATTTTATTTTCTTGATAAATTATAAAATCGAAACTCAACTTTAAACATTAAAAAGGCTATTTTTTTTATCGAAATTTTAATTTTATAATTCATTTTATTATTATTATTTTGTAAGGCCCTCTCTAGGAATTGTCGATAATAAATTCCAAATTTAAAAAATTAAAAATTAAATAAAAAAATATTCAGTTAAGAACTGATTCCTCTAGTTAGTTTTTTAATTAACAAAAATAACAATAAGATGCTTTTTTTTTTCCTTTTTTTCTTTTTTTTTTTTTTTCAAGAGAATAACACTAATTAACCATTTAGATATCATATTATATATTATGATAAATAATTTATATTATCCATAAACTTACGGTAAAAAAGAGAAAAATAATTACAAAGATAAAATAAAATGTGACCAAATTACATCCAATTTATTCTAATTTGGCTCTCAAAAGTTAAAAAAAAATTAAGAAAATGAAACTATATTTCATATAAATCTCATTTTCTTTTTCCTTTTTAATTATGAACTTAGAAAAATATGTATTTTTTATTTTTGCTATAATTACCCACAAAATACATCTATTTTAACCCACTCTAATATAAACTCATTAATAAAATAAGTCCCGAACATATATGTATATTTTTTTAAATAATTTAGATATTTTTAAAAAGGAATAAAGATGTCAGAATATTTTAAAAAATAATTTAGTTATTTTAGAAATAAATTACCTTAATTTTTATTATAAATACCCCTACTAAGGGTTTGAATCCCTAAATACTCTTTACTTATTTAAATAAATCTTAAATAAAGTAAAATTGTCTTAGACTGTCGTATAATATCTGTCCGACCGACTGATCTTAATAAGTAATAATTTTTATTTTTAAAATTTTGTTTAAGAAATTTAAAAATCATAAAAAAAAAAATAATGGAAAGACTAACTAGTAACTAATAATCCTGTTATACAGAAAAAAGTAGCTATCATGCCTTTTTCTGATGAAGCATAGAGTCCTTCGATTTCAGACTAATAAAGTTATCAAATGAATTGTAATGATGGTTGAAATGACCGAAAAAGATATATGAGTTAATATATGCTCTAACGTTGAAAATATCATTAAAAAAATAAAAAAAAAATTAAAAGAAAGGTCCCTCAATTCAATTATTTGAATTAATACGGGGTACGTGAATTAATTATATATAAAAATTTTGAAATCAAACGACTAACCACCAAAATTGAATGGCTAAATTACACAAGTATAAGAAACTAATATGTGATTATCTACAACAACAATAATGGGTTCCATGAAAAAGCACACAAACAAAATCCTTAGGGATTTTTGTCCGTTGCAATGGAGGAAAGAAGGGGAAAAAAAGTGATGATGATCAACAAGAATTCATGCTCCAATTATAGTTCTGATAGGCTATGTTGACTGGACCTCCATCTCCTAAAAGGTGTGTCAAAAGCCCTGCTTTATTCCCATCCAAGAACTTCATTATCCACCTCAATATCTCTTTCTCATTCCCAAAGTCCACCCCGAACCTGCAACCCATTAAAACCTCCTTCTTACTAAGCATCCACGTTACAAGTCAACTTCAAATAAGTCATCTCGACTCAGACCTTTCTATCTTAACTAGTTGAAGTAAGGTAGGACTCAGACCTTTCTATTTTAACCAGTTGAAGTAAGGTAGGACTCAGACCTTTCTATTTTAACCAGTTGAAGTAAGGTAGGACTCAGACCTCTATCTTAACCAATTGAAGTAAGGTAGGACTCGGACCTTTCAAATAAATCACCCGGACTGAAACCTCTATCGGGATCATTAAAGTAGAAGGAGTTAGTAAAGAAATGAGAAAGGAATGATGACAAACCACTTGATAATGCCCGTGAGAAGGACAGTTCTTTTATCCAAGTCAATCTCCACTCCACCAGCTTGGAAGAACTCCCTCGCAGCGCATCTTAGCTCAGCTTCGACGCCTTGAGGGCTAAAGAATCGCACTCTTGGGCTTGACTTCGTGCCACTGCACAGTCCAAAGTGAATCAAAGGATTCACTTCCCCAAACGCAAGCTGAAGAAGGGCTTATTACATTCAGTACTCTTTCAACAAAAACTAACCTAAACTAAGTATCATGAACTCATAAATTTACCTCCGCTCGCTTGTCACCGCTGCTGAAGGGCTTGGCAAAGGAATAGGGTGGCCGCCTATTGCCTCTTAGAATCCCATTCTTTATGGCAATGAGCGAGTATGGCTGCCCGCCGACCAAGTATTGGAAGTCGGAGAAGAAGGATTTTCTGTCTATTACGCCCTCCACCCGTCCAAATCTAATCAACCCATGGATCACCATCGCGTTGTACATGTTTAAGAAGAATGCTAGCTTTTCGTTGTGGGACAGTGCCTTGAGGTTCACGCGGTGGAGCTCTTGTGTTAGATTTATGTACCTGCCCAAGGGTATTAATGTTATTTTTGAACGTTCGTGAATATTTTAAAATTTTTGCCAAATGGGTACCTTCGAAATTCTTCACTGTTGCTAACAGCAAGATAATCGACGTGTTGAAGGTCGTTAGAGGCATAGGATTCTAATATGGCAGACATGATCCTGGCTAGTCTTTGGGCAACCATGGCAGCAGGCATGGGCTTGTTGTCGTTAACCGAGCCTCTGAAGTTGAAGCACCGAGATATGCATGACCCATGCTCGAGGAAACGATAGAAATGGTACCCATCTTCGAATTCATTCTCCCTAGAAAAACAACATACCTCTGCTCATTAGCCGATCAGTTAGACAGAAAATTGAATCTTTATGTCTAATAAGATTCTAAACTTTAAATTTTGCGTCTAGAACTTCCAAAAAAAATATAAACACTATTGCTCAGATGCAATCCAAAAAATATAAATACTATTGCTAAGATGCAATGATCGAGATAAAGATTTACCCAAAAACATGATGAATAAAGAACTTTTGAGCCATCTGCTTCCCAATTTCCACCGCCTACACATAGATCAAATTCAAATTCATCACCGAACAATATAAACATAGAAAATTTGTCGAAAACATATCTTTTTTTTAAGACCCAATTGAAATTTTTGGTCAAATTTAATATTTCTTTAGATAGATAAACACAAATTTAATAGAATTTGGATTAGTTTAGTTAAGGAAAGGAATATACCAAAATCAGTATATGGTCATTTGATTAATTCCCATAACTATAAGATCCATTTTTGGGAAGCGAGTCCACCTACTAATTACTCGCACAATTTACAATACCCTCTTCTTCCAATTATGATTCTCTACCCATCTATCATTTCACCCGCTTGTTAGTTGCTCCCCATCATTAATGTCCCCCGCCCCACACGGACACACCCTTCACCATGTCCCTCTTCCCACCCTCCACTCACTCAAGGGCATTCTCGTAATATCACTATTCTTGCCCGAGACGCTATGTTCGGTCCAGATTTAAACTTTTAACTTTTTGGTCCAAATTACACCGTAGGTGTCAGTCGAGCTCACGCGGTTAACGCTGTGCTCGTGTCAGCAATTTTAAACCAGTATAAGCTCCTTTCATTCATATACTCTCGAGCGAGCAAGATGGTAGTATAGAAAGTTACTTACATTGGATGGGATTTTTTGAATTGAAAAGCAATCAGGTGCTTCGCGGACCATGATGTAATGAGATGGTAAGTTAAGATGACCGTAGGATTTCAAAAGAAGGTTCAAAAGACGTCGATCCAACGGCCAGAAAACAGAGCATAGAACTTAATGACTATGGAGGAAAACATTGGATTTAACTAAGGATACTATAGAATCATACCTTAGTACGCCCACAATCAAGGCGCTGAATAAGCGCCTCCACCATATCGCCGCCGGAGAAGCAGTTCTTGACGATCTTCATCTTGATCAGACGGTCCTGAATCGGCAATCTCGATCTTAGAAATTTCACGATCTCCAGTAATCCGTCCGGCGATTCCTCCTCTGGATCGTCGAAACCGTACACCGGCGTAGCAGGTGCTTCGTCGGGGCATTTACTGCTCAACATATCTTTGATTCTCTGGTCAAATTCACCGCTGTTTCTCAGTGAGTTCAGCGCCACCAGACCGCCAAAAAGCTTCTCGTTGAAGAAAATTTGCGGCACCGATGAACTCCCCGTCCGCTTCATCAGCTCCTTCTCTCTCTGAGGAAAAACGTCGACGTTTATCTCAACAAATCTCAATCCCTTTTCATTCAAAAAACTCCTAACCGCTTTACAATCCCTGCAATTTGACCTCGAGAAGAAGCTGATTCTTCCCTTCAGTTCTCTGTTTTTATCCTCATCGCTCTTCATCTTCACGACGACTTTCAGGCCGGAGAGTTTGATTTCCGTAACGCCGGTTTGGGACTTCCCGTCGTCGTCGGTGTCGACGTTCTCATCTCTAAGTGACGAAATCCGTTTGAAAATCGCTACCGATAAACTACTGCTTCTCTCCCGTATAAACTTCCCAATCGACGGCATATCGACGGAGATATTCTCTGCCAAGCTCTGCGACCGTTTGTACGGCGGTTCACCAGCAGAGGAAATAGCAATTCCAGGTGGAGGCTCGGGTTTAGGAAGCTGAGAATGAGGCTCCAATACGCGTAGTTCGCCACTAATACGTTTCGAATCATGGTGAATCGGATCCTCTGTTTTCTCGGAATCAAACGACGAAACAGAGGAAGAAACAGAACAAGGGGATTCACTATCAGAGAGCTTCGATTGGTTTTCATCGGCAACGTAAAGTTTTCCGGAGAGCTCGGAATGATCAGAACCGTCCATCAAT
Organism: Cucurbita moschata; assembly: GCF_002738365.1. Classification (NCBI taxonomy): domain Eukaryota; kingdom Viridiplantae; phylum Streptophyta; class Magnoliopsida; order Cucurbitales; family Cucurbitaceae; genus Cucurbita; species Cucurbita moschata. Next base: position 2,776,091 of record NW_019268518.1, read on the forward strand.
GGAAGTCGAGAAACAGAGGAATGAACGTCAACCACCATTAGAACAGAGGAATTCGTTGTAAGAAGAAAATGGAGGAGAAAGGAGGGGAAGGGGTTTAACGTTTTGAAGGGAGGAAGAAGGAAGAAGAAGTCAAATGGGACCCACAGAGACCACAATTTTTTACAATTAACCAAAAATGAAATAAATAATTTTAGAGACGGTTAGAGGGGGAGACGGGGGAGTGACCGGGGCCCACAAAGGTCACGTGATGTGAGGGGAGAAGGCATGTGATGACGTTTTTTTAATAAAAAAATTCCCTAATTCCACGTGGCAATCTCTTAGTCCAAATAAGAAAATGGATATCTATTTTAGTTTGTTCGGCGTCAAAACCGAAGACGACGACGCTTGTTATTGTATCTTATGCCGCTCCCTCGCCACGTCACTCCACGAATTTAAACCTTTTTTTAATTAAATTAAATAAATAACTAATGATTTAATAATTTTGTCTTTTATTTTCTCAACTTAGTTTCTATCTATTTTAGTTTTTTTTTTTTTTTTTAAGTTTTAAATATCTTGTATTTTTATATATAAATTCTTAAACATTTTATTTATTTATTTTAATTGAAATTGAATCCTAATTTGACTAAAATAAATCATTTATTTTATTCGAGTGGAATGGATAATGGGCAGTTAAATAAATAAGAAAATTGGAGGAAAAATAATAATATTATTATTATTATTTTAAAAAAAGGTTTTTACTTGTTCAAAAAAGGGGAAGTTATTCCCATGAATTCAACATAAATGGATAAGCTTTTGGTTCATCGTATTACATAAACTCAACTTTCAAACTATATATATATATATTTTTTGGACCAATTCTTAATTTAATTTAATAAGCTTTTGAATTATTCTTATAATTTTCTCGGGTTTTGAATTACGTCTCAATATTGTTGAACATGTTCCACTTGTTTGTTATCTCGTTTTAAAATATATTTTATTTTTTAAAAAAAATTAATAGGAATAAGATGGTTGGATGGCTTTATACATTTAAATTTTAAATATTAGAGATTGATACGTTTTGGATGATGTTGATTTAAACATGTTATTTTCATATAGATTTATAATTGTAATAATTTATGTCACCTTGAGTAAAGAATTGATACATAAATGAACTGAGATCATGTTCGAATCAAAGCTATCTTGAATATAGAATGATTAAAAATGACTTAAAGGAAATAAAAGTTACGACGTATATCACCAAGATGTGACTTAATTATGGGAATTTAATGGTTAAGAGTGCTTATTTGGAGCAATTCTATGTTGGATGACCTTGTATGAATGCTTGTGATGCAGGTGAGTCAGAACAAAACATATTGGAATGACTCGTGTTGGTCTGCGGGGATAGTTTTCACTCTTAAAAAATGTCGGAGTCATCTAATGTCAAATCTGGATTCCAAATCCTGATTCGAATCATGGGAATGGATGTTTACATAATTAAACTTCTAAACGGTTATAAATAAATTAATTTAAACTATCTGTTTCAAATGCAAAGGAGTACACGGAACAAGAGATCTCCACAGTTAGACAAAAAATTTGTCAGGGACTAATGCCTATCAATAACAGACAAGCTTACAAGTCAACCACGTGTGAAAATTGATGTTTGAATGATTACTATATTTGTAATTGATTTAATTATCCATTTTAATTGTAACTTGGGTTAATGACACGTAAGTTTGACTTTTTCTAAAAAGTATTTAAAAATTGAATTAAACAAGGTGATAGCATGGAAGAGTTGACGTGGAATACACATTAATAATTAAAATAAGTATAAGTTGGAATGAGAAAATGTTAGAACCAAACTTTGGGTTAAAATTAGGTGATATATAATTATAATAAATAGAATTCGGGTTTAGGGTCGAGATGTGACAGTGACGTTGAACGCTAGTAAAGTTGTACATTAAAAAATCTTTCCATCTAATTCAAAATTTTAGATGGATTGAGTTGGTGACCCGAGCAACGGCTTACAACCCAACCCAACCTAATCCTTATTAATTATAAACACATCAAATCAAATTGGATAGTTTTGGCAATTTCCAACCACAAAACTCAATAATATTACTCCCATGGACCCTCCCAATCACATTACTTTATCGGTTAATATCGACCGTAGTTCAATTGGTTAATGTCTTTAACTGTGAGGTTCGAGATTTGAAGGTACCCAGTTTCACGAATTGAACTAAAAAGACATAACACGGTTAAAGAAATTGCAAATGCCCTTAAGTATACAAAATTACATTAACGTTAGGAGATAATCTATGAGATGTCGACAGACCGTTTTTGTCCATACATTAATGATAAGAATTTTTTTTTATAAAGATAGAGCGTATTAATGTTACTTATAAAATTTTATGTGTATTTTTTAATTACATTACTAACGTAAAAATATTTTAAATTTTTTAAAGTTAGTATTTATTTTTTAAAAGTTAAAAATATATAATTAAAATCATACATCGGCCCAGCTTAAAACGGGAATTTCCAGGCTGGGGGAAAATGGGCCCAACAGTAGAAATGGGCCTGATGGATCAGCCCAGAGATAGGGAAAGCTAGAGTAGTGGATGACGTGGCAGATGTGCTTATCCGTGAGTGGAGGAAGGAAATGGGTGGTGGGGCCCGCACTTCACGTGTCAACTCTGAGTCCCATGTTTTTTTCCCAATTGACAAAAACACATAAGCTTATATATTTTCTTTTTAAAATATTTACAAAAAATTAATTTATTCTCCTTTTGTTTTGCTCAATTCTTCTCATTTTTGTCTTTTTTATTTTTATTTTTATTTTTTTCCTCCAAAGAACAAGCAAGCCAAATATAAATTTTGGCAAAATCTTCATGCCTTACACTCCCAATAATTGTAAAAAAAAAATGTAATAATTAATTCTAAAATTAAAAAAAATTGAATTTGAAATAAAAACTAAAAAATTAATTATAAAATATTTGAATTAAGTAATTAGGACCATTCTTTAGGTTAAATTTTTTTAAAACCAAATATTTTGGTCAATTTGGAAGTTGACTTTGTTAAGTCAACTCCAGTAATATTAACCATATTTGACATTTTGGATAAAATATTTGACATTTGTAACTGATGTTAGTGATGATTATGTTAGTGATAGCGTGGAGAAGTATAATTTTTTAAATAATTAAAAAATGGTAACATAATGTTTTAAATTAATTTTTTTAAAAAAATGGGAAAGTGGCTTAAAATTTTGGGAGGCTCCGAAGTTAAACAATTTGAAGGCAAGTTGGTCGAATTATTCACGAGAATTTTAAATAATTTTTAAAATTATAATTGCAAATAATAATGCTCACAGGAAGCGTGGAAAAATATTAATAAAATAAAAGCTTACACGACATCGCCATCGCCATCGCTCCAAACGAATCCTTCTCCATTGCCCCCACAAATATGCTTCTCTTTCCCTTCCCCCTCTTTCACTCCTCTTTCTCTCTCTCTTTCTCTCTCTTCCGCCATTGTTGCTCTGCAACTTTCCTCCATAGCCATGACTCCGCAATCCACCTATCTCCAAGTCCACATCGCCGCCCAGCATACTTTCTTTCTCAGCGAGGTGTTTTTGGCTTCATTTTCTTTTTTCCATTTCTCCTTTCCGATCATTTCTTCCTTTTTCTCATCTTGTTTTGTTTACATTTTGTTTTGCAGAAGGTTATTTCGGCTTATTCCGCAAGATTCCGGCGGATTAGCAAGCAGCATAGGCGAGCGAGAAGGCGAACAACCACAACAACTGCCTTTGGTGCTAGTTCCAGCGATGATTTCTCTAATTCTGCTATTGAGATCGATGATTTTCCTGGAGGAGTGAATGGATTCGAACTCATCTCAAGATTCTGCTACAACCGCGCTCAAATCGACATCACTGTCTCTAATGTTGCATTACTCCATTGCTGCGCCGTGTTCCTTGGAATGACGGAGGAGGTCGCCGCTGGGAACCTCATCCTGCAGACTGAGAATTTCCTCGACGGAATCTTTTACTGGTCGTGGAGTGATTTATTGTTGTGCCTTCGGAGTTGCGATTCCTTTTTCGCTTTTGCAGATTCGTCAGGGCTTTTGCAGAAGCTCGTTTGTGCTTTATTGGCCAAGATTGCACAGAATTCCAATGCGAGCCTCGTCACTCCTTCTTCCTCTTCTTCTTCCTCCTCACCTGATAATGCGTCTGGTAATTCAAGATTATCTACCAAATTGTGGTGGTTCGACGACATGTCGTTATTGCCTGCTCGGATCATTGAAAAAGTCGTACAGGGGATGGGGAGCTACGGGAGCAGCAATAACAGTTTGATTCTCACCAGATTTCTCCTCCATTACCTCAAAACCGCTGCTCAGAGCACTGTTGGGTACGTGTTACACTAACATTGAATCCAAAAGCTTCAACTATGAATATTAATCACATAATCTTATGTTTCGATAACAGATTAAACTCGTAAGCTTAAGAAATTGGTATCAATGTTCTAAGTTCTGATCACATACATATCCTTATGATTGAACTAATGAACTTGAGCCTTATCTTTAGGAATGAGCAACTATTGATTGAGGGTCTCTGGTTAACATATTAAACTGCAGTATATTGAAGGTTCGATTCATATGTTTAACAGGTATGGAAGTGGGCGGCCGAGGGGAGAGTACGGCGGGCTAGCGGACACCGCAGTGCACGGGGTGGTAATGGTGGGGAAAAGTATGTTTTCTTGCCGGGGGCTGTTCTGGGTGTTAAGAGTGGTGTCTGGTTTTGGTCTGAGCAAAGATTGTCGGAGTGGGTTGGAGAGGATGATCGGCGGGATGCTGGATCAGGCCAAACTGGATGATTTGCTGATCTCCGGGCACCACAAATGCACTTACGATGTGAATCTGGTGATAAGATTAATCAGAGTATTCGTGAACAACGATGGAGCTTTGTCTGTGCACAAGCTGAAAAAAGTGGGGAAACTGGTTGATAAGTATTTGGGGGAAATTTCTCCTGATCAAAACCTCAAAATATCCAAATTCTTGGGAGTTGCCGAGAGCTTGCCGGACTGTGCTAGAGATTGCTTCGATGGAGTTTACAGAGCAATTGACATCTACCTAGAGGTGAGTAGAACAAGAATTTCAAGCTCATAAACCTCATTATCATTCCATTTTTGTATTGAAAATCAGAGGTAGAATGAGTTGCCAATTAATCTGAAAAGGATTGTTTATTGTGTGTATTGTGTTCCAGTCTCATCCAAATCTTCCGATGGAAGAGAGGTCGAGGCTATGTAGATGTCTAAATCACGAGAAGCTGAGCCTAGAGACATGCAAGGCCTTGGCAAAGAATCCAAGAGTGCCGCCAAGGATAGCAGTGGAGGCACTGAAGTCTCAAGCAATGGGAGGTGGTCGTTCAAGCAAAGAGGAAACGACGGCGACCGCGTCGGCGATGGCAATGGTAGCAGCAGCAGGGGAGGAGGATAATCGGCGCAGTACTGAGTATTACAGCAGCGAGTGTCAAAGGGTTTTATCAAGTAGCAGCTTTGAGTCAGAAGGGTGTAGTAGCAGCACAGGCCAAGACACCAACAACAACAACCAAGACATGAAACTAAACCTGCAAAGGATGCAATGGAGAGTGGTAGAATTGGAGAAAGTTTGTAGGGAAATGAAGAGTAACATGTCCACTTTGGTTAGACAAACTGCCATCACTTCACCACCTACTTACCACAGAGCCTTGCCTAGACTGTGTTAAACTAAATAGACTCATCTCAGTATCTTCTTACACACCATCATTAACTTTTTGGTCGAACGACATGTACACATACCTATGCAGCCAAGTAATATCACATACACATTGTATTTGTATGTATAAATCCATCATTTGATTGCTTCATACGAGCACGAAACTCATCGACCCACGAGCGAAGTTTGAGATCGAAAAAGAAAATGCAAGTTGAGAGGAGTTTTAAATTTAGAGTGAGAATCTTAGTGAGAGTAAAATAATGGGAAGTTGAAGCATCTTGGTGAGGAAGAGAAGAAAGAAGTCAAAAAGGGACAGAAAATGGTAATAAATGGAATCAGATTTGTCTGGTGAAGAAAACCAGTGGCCAAAACCGAGCGGATTTAGCAGCTTCAGCTATGGATAACCAATTGGATGCAGACACGTGTACTTGCACACATGAGCTTACCATTTCGGTGTCCTATGTTTATTTAATCATTGTCCCTCAATTCCCAAAATAACTATCTATTAAACATAGATCGGATTAGGTTTTCAAACATTATGCAAATTTATAATCATCCATTTTGCACCCTCCATTTCAAATGGATGAACGGTCTAGATTTCGTAAACAGCGTACTTAGAGAATTGAGAGATCTCTCATATATATATATATATATAGTCAAAATTGAAAAATTTTATTTACACCAAAAATTAGGAATATAAAATGATTTTTATCCTAAAATAAATTCAAAAGTCTACCGATTAAAATAAATAAAAGTATGACATTGTTTACTTTGAGTATAAGGTTGTTATTATTAGGAATCATGACTCTTCACAATGGTATGATATTGTCCACTTTAAGCATAAGCTCTCATGACTTTGCTTTGGGCTTCCCCAATATTGTCCACTTTGAGCATAAGCTGTCATGGCTTTGCTTTCGGCTTCCAAAAGGCCTCATTGGAATGGAGATAGTGGAACTCACCCCATTAATCATCAACAAACTTACTAGTTACTATTACTGTTTTTATAACAAATAAAATAAAAAGTTCAGCAGAATTATTACCTAATATCAATCCAACCCATTTCATGAATAAAATGTGACCAATTAACCAACCAACAAAACTATTTGTTACAAATAACATCTTGTTGTTGCATCGAAACATAGAAATGCTGACTAATCTGACTAACATTGAACTTGGTAAAATAAAATGGTTGAATAATTGAAAAATGAGATTATTCTGGAATACACATTGAATGCTAAGATTGCTATCATCAAATACATATAAACATTTTAAACTTACTTTTGAATTCATTATTAGGTTCGAAACAATAAATATATATTTGAATTTTTTTTAAAAAATAAATATTGAAGTTTTAAAAAAAAGTATACTCTTTAATTCCTTGATAAAATTATTTAGAGATAATTTAAATTTGAAAGCATATTTAAAAGATTTAAAAATTTTGGACGGTAGAAAGAAAGAACAAAATTGGTTGGTTTATTGGTGATTTTGGAATATTAAAATAAGAAATATTAATTCCCGTGAAACGATGCGGTGGGTGTTTGCGGTTGACCGGACCATTACATTACAAGGAATCAACACATCTTTATTAATTAATCGCAATTTGGCGACTAATTGGGCGCCGCTTCTCCGCTACAAATAATAATAAATAAATAAATAAATAAATAAACGAGATAACTCTGGAGAAGTTTCACTTTGATATCATTTGTGACGTTTTATCCATAGGATTCGAACAAGATTTGTCCTTCGTGGCCTTAACATCGATGTGACAACGTTACTTAGTTGTCTTGAGTTGTTTCTAAGAGTGAAAACTATTATAAAAATCGGTACATGAATTTTTTTTAGCATATTTTATTCTCACTCACACGTTATCAGCTCGCATTGACTACGTCCTTGCCCTTTGTACACACCACCCGTTGCTCCTATCGATTGAATGGTCCGATGAAGTGTTCAGATCGTGGCGACGTGGGCAGTTCGCTGCCTACGATGTCGCGAGAAGTTCATTGAACCTTATCATTTAGAGGAAGGAGAAGTCGTAACAAGGTTTCCGTAGGTGAACTTGTGGAAGGATTATTATTGATGCCTAAACATCAAATGACCCGTGAACGTTTACAAACTTTTCTAGGATGTCGCACCATCAAGTGCGGAATGTCTGAGTTTCAAATCTCGATTTACATAATAAATCCTATTTATCAGTAATAAATGTTACATTACTAATTAAAATTTTATATTCTGGACCGGACCAATAAAATAAAAATACATTCTGGCAGAGTGAACTAAATTTTTTATTTTTAAAAAATTCAACGAAATCTAAATGAAAAAAAAGAATATAATTCAACTCAATTTTTATGGTTTGGGTTAGATAGTCTAAATTCATCTAATTATCTAATCATATAAACAACAATAAAAGGGTTAGAATATCAAAATTATTAACCAAAATTGGTGTGAAAAATTCAAATTTTAAAACAAGGTTTATCATACCAATAATAATTAAATGTAATTTAGAAAATAAAAGGTACAAAATAGGGTAAAAATAATTTAGTATAAATTTTGGGATTTAAAAACTTTATTTTGGGCTTAGGGCTCAAGTGGCCCAAATCCATCCTCTTTGGGACGGCCTTGAAACTGGCAGGCCTACGATTCTCCTATCCTCCCTCGCCATTTCTTAACTCAATCGCCACCGCGAGCCTGGCGGTAGAAACCCGCCGTCCGTCCAATAAACAGTGGCATAATCCGATTTGGGATTGACATCTTCAACAATGGCGCCGTTCCTCTCCCCTCAGATTTCCTTCGCCGTCGAATTTCGCAGCAGTTTCATCTTCTCTCCTTTGGGATAGTTTCTATGTGTACTCCGGTGAGGCTTTCGCTCTTCTTCTCTAATTGATAATCGACCAAATTGAATTCTGCAACCATTTAGAGTATGTCCGATCAAACTTCCGATAATACCAAGCCGCCATTGAAGTCCCTTTCCTTACAAGATTGGGAATCTTTCTTTGAAGACTTCCACAGCGGTGGACCTCGTCTTCACCGATGGACTTCTCAATTTTCCATCACATCTTCTTCTCTTATCGACTTGGTTCTCTCCTCCATCCTCAAGCGGGATTTCCCTCTCAATCTCAAGCTTCAGCTCCTCCATTTCATCGACGAGTTCGTTTCCCTGTCCGATTCCCCTGACTCTGCTGTATCTGAATCCATATTAGAGCGTTTGGTTGATACCCTTCGCGTGGTTGTCCAATCTCCGAACTCCGATGGCCTTCACTTTACCTTCTCTCTCAAGGAGCAAATTATGGTCTCCACCACATCCATTTTCATTTCCCTCGATGCCTTGAGGAATTTCGATGTTCGATTGCTGGAGAGCTTGATTGAATTGCTGCTTACCGTTGTTAATCGCCCAAATCATGGGATTGATAGACAGACCCGCGCAATTGCGTCTGAGTGCTTGAGGGAATTGGAGAAGGCTTACCCTTGTTTACTGTCACTTGTTGTGGGACATCTATGGAGCTTGTGCCAAAGCGAGCGCACGCACGCATCGCAGAGCTATATTTTGCTATTCACAACCGTCATCAGTAATATTGTTGCTCAAAGATCAAGCGTATCGATTCTCAGCACGTCCGTTCCTTTGGTTCCTTTCAATGTTCCGCCATCTGTTCTTGCCCCAGATTCGAGCACGAATAGGGAGGTTTCTCCTGGATTGAATTCTAAAGAATTGAGGAGGGCGATAGCGTTCTTGCTTGAATCGCCACAAATTCTTACTCCGCCTGCTATGGTTGAATTTATGACAATGATAATGCCCGTAGCTTTAGCTTTGGAGTTGCAGGCGTCAATGTTGAAGGTGCAATTCTTTGGAATGATATATTCCTTTGATCCTATGCTGTGCCATGTTGTTTTGATGATGTATTTGCATTTTTTAGACGCATTTGATGAGCAAGAAGGCGAGATTGCTCGCCGTCTTTTGTTGATTTCTAGAGAAACACAGCAACATCTGGTTTTCCGTTTGCTTGCACTCCATTGGTTGTTGGGTTTATTCAGGACTGATAGTCCACTAGGCAAAAAGATGACTTCAGCTGCTGAAATGGGTTTGAACTTTTATCCGGCAGTGTTTGATCCGCTTGCTCTTAAAGCTTTGAAGCTCGACCTTCTTGCCTTCACCTCAATACGTAATCAAATGTCCAAAACTGAGACTGTTTCAGACCAAGATTCAGATTCTGGAAAGTCAGTGGTGAAGCTTCTTCAAGATGGTCTGGTATGCGTATCAGCTTTCAAATGGCTACCTTCAGGAAGCACAGAAACTGCTGTAGCTTTTCGTGCCTTCCATAAATTCTTGATAGGGGTGTCATCTCATTCTGTCTCCGACTCGAACGCCGATAAAATTCTTGTGGATTCCAGCATCTTCCGTATGTTGCAGGTTCTACACTGCTCTATTTTCCCATTTCTGTTGTGTTTAGTTCTCCATTTTCTAAACTAGCAAGTTATAAAGTTAATTTTTCCATGTCGGTCTGCTGATTGTTGTTCTGCTGGAGAATTTTGTCTTAACCATGAAAAGTGTGACACTAGAGAGCATCATTTTCAATCTTCATTGTTTCATACTGCTTATAAGGCTAAGAAGCATTAAATTGGGTTTAGAACCATGAGCTAATATAGCAGTATGCCAGTATCCAATAAACTTTAGAGTCGAGGTCCAAAACACCGCACATGGTCTGCCTGTAACATTCACTAGTTGTAACGAATGCTGAATTTAATTTCCAATTCTAGTGATATCTCTCTCTAGTATTTTGGTTTGAGAAATTGCTTCTGGTTTCCTCCAATGGGCTAGAAGGTTAAAATATGTGTGAAACCTGCCCCTGGAGGATTTGGAGGAGGAAATTAAGCCTTAGCCACGAGAAGCCCATTTGTTCGTGACAAACCACTGAAGGCCTCTCTCTTTCTGCTTAACATATTTGTTAGAATTGGTTATAGGGGTCGACAAAAAAAAGAGAATCAACTGTATTTTGATGTTTACAATATTTACCTTCCAGGAGATGCTTGTGGAGTTAATATTGGAAAATCAGAGATTGGTTCCCGTTATTGTTGCTTTCACTGACCGGTTGTTAAGGTGTCAAAAGCACAGATGGTTAGCAGAGAGCCTGCTCCAGAAATTTGACGAGCATTTGCTTCCAAAAGTTGCAATAAACTACAAACTGGTGTCTTGCTTCTCAGTATTCAATAGAATGGCCGAAAATGATACGATACCTCCCAGTGGATTGCTTGGACTCTTTGCTAAGTTCATGCTGTTTCTTGTTGAGAAACATGGACCGGACACGGGGCTGAAGTCTTGGTCTCTTGGAAGTAAGGTACTTGGGATTTGCAGGACGTTGTTGATGCACCACCAAAGTTCTCGATTGTTCCTTAAAATGTCTCGTCTTCTTGCGTTTACTTGCCTCTATTTTCCTGACTTGGAAGTTCGTGATAATGCAAGGTACATAAAATCAAGATTTTCTCACGTTCTTTTCATTGTCTTCCTTTGATCCAGCTTCTTAATTAATGAGTTAATTTATTTATTTATTTCAGGATCTATTTACGTATGCTGATTTGTGTACCTGGAAAGAAGCTTAGGGACTTGCTAAAACTTGGAGACCAACCCTTTGGCATTTCTCAATCTCTTCATTCTGGTGCTTTGTACAATGTCCAGTCTCCACGACTTTCTCATGATCTCAAAAAGTCCAGAAACATCTCATCCTATATACATTTAAAACGAAAAATCCCCTTACTTGTAAAGCAATCCTGGTCATTATCTCTATCAACTCTAGGAGTTGAAGATTATAAGCTTGGTTTGTCAGAGGGTATCAGGGACGGCGAACCTGTGGTTGAAGAAAGGGTGACTGAGTTCTCTTCTAACATTGAAACAATTAATCTAGCTCAGGAGCCATTGCGTGTGATGGACTCGAAGATTTCCAAGATTTTGGATATATTACGGAGACATTTTTCATGCATTCCTGACTTCAGGCATATGCCAGGGCTTAAAGTTACAATATTTTGTAGCTTAAGTTTTGAATCGGAGCCATTCAGTCGCATTTGGGGAACTGATACATTTGCTAAGAATTTGGATGATACGGATAACCATCCTGCAATGTATGCAACTGTGCTCAAGTTTTCTTCATCTGCACCTTTTGGTTCTATTCCATCTCGTCATATACCTTTTATTTTGGGAGAGTCTACAGGGGATGAAGGCAGTCCTAGTAAAAGGGTCTCCTCATTGGACATTGTTCCCGTTCAGAATGGTTATGGAAAAGATGAAAGATTTAAGGCTCTGGTAGCAGTTGAATTGGAACCAAGGGAGCCCACACCAGGACTCGTCGATGTCTCAATTGAATCTACCGCAGGAAGTGGCCAGATCATTCGTGGTCCTCTTCAGAGTATCACAGTAGGACTTGAAGATTTGTTTCTTAAAGCTGTTGTCCCATCAGATATCTCAATGGATGAAATCCCTGGTTATTGTTCAGATTTATTCAATGCTCTTTGGGAGGCATGTGGAACATCTTCCAATACTGGGCGAGAGACATTTTCACTGAAAGGAGGCAAAGGAGTTGCAGCTATTAGTGGAACCAGATCAGTCAAACTACTTGAAGTCTCAGTGGCTTCTTTGATTGAGGCTGTTGAACTCTACCTGGCTCCTTTTATCGTGAGCGTTATAGGTGAACAGCTCATTGAAATCGTGAAGGATCGAGATATTATCGAGAATGTCATCTGGGAGGACATGGCATCTGAGAACTTCTCACAACTGACCTCTTCAGTACCTGATCTTGATAGAGGCCCACTACGTCTTACATATTTTTCAAATGAAGATGAAATGGGAAGCAACATCAGTAGCTATAAGAGAAACATGGGCCACTTTCATATTTTGATATTTCTTCCACCAAGGTTTCACCTTCTTTTCCAGATGGAAGTTTCCGATTGTTCAACCTTAGTTCGAATTCGAACTGATCACTGGCCTTGCTTGGCTTACGTCGATGATTACTTGGAGGCTCTGTTTCTCGCATAAGAGGATATCTATCAGTTTATCTATCACCTCGGAAGAGTCTATCTAGTTTTGTTGTAGACACTTGCAAGATGAGGGTATTTTTTTCTTGGAAACCCTTGGTAGATATACAAAATTAGTAAATACTTGTAGTTTCTGCTCAAATTGTATTCTTTCTGTGTACGGAAGAGGGCACTTTCTTTAAGTCGGGGATCATTATAGCAGAGGCTTAAAAGTTGCAAATGTAAACTTAGTCTGTATTTACGATGCATACAGGTTAAAACCACGTGATATGATTTCTTGCTTTGAGACTTATGAGCATACATTTTTCTCATTATATTTATATCTCAGAGAGTGTTTTCAAGTGCTGATAAGAACGACATTGGAAAACACAAAAGGGATTGCTCGTTCTGGCTTGAAAAATCAGGTTAGTATGTGTATAAGTTTTGTTTTGATATTTGGTCAAATACTCCAAGATCTTATTGAAATCTGTTTGTAACTCGTTTATGAATTTCTTTTTGCCAGGTTCAAGCGTTCAGGATTTTGCGCTCGCATTTTCATGTCGAGAAAATTTGCTAAGGTAAGACACTAGAATGAGCTCGTTTTTCTGTGAGTTGCTCTCTGTAATGTTTATTGGAGGCAGTATACAAAGCAAAACAGTACACTTTTTGATACATAGTTCAAATTGTTCATTTGTGTTGAGATTTGTTGGTTCTGGTCTTCTTCCACAGCCTCTTCTCAGGCAACCAGCTTCAATGGTCTCATCATCTCATTGTCTTCATGATCCAATATCTGCAACAATCATATAGTAATGCATGTTAGTTATGATCTACGGTTGCTTTAGAAACATTTAGTCAATAATATGAACTTGCTACTTACGTGACAATGGTAAACATAGCCAGGCTCCGCAGTTGCATCGAACGGGTATGATGCGTTCGATTGTATGTTGGAAAACCTCACCAGTATCTTTGTCACATATCCAGGCATCATCTTGTAGACATTCTTCCACCCTTTCTCATGACTGCTTACCTTAATCCGTTTTCCACGTGCATGTTGTTCAATTTTGCACTTCACTGCATCTTTTTTTTTCGTCATGCAATCCTTAAACTCTTCCAGCCGAACCAGCTCTGTCTGGTCGAGTGCGGCCAGTAGCCCGATGTGAATGTGTAATGGATGATTGTCCTCTGTTAGATTGATCACGTACCATATCTCTGTGCTCCCTACCTTTGGCTTCTCTGTCACTGGTGCTTCATACCTTTTTCCGTTTATGTATAGATGGATTGGCTCGTCGATGTCACTCGTGTATTCGTACATGGCAATGTACCGAGTGTGCGATGCATCGGATAGTTTTGGTTTCGGGTACTCTATTAGTTTGCTGGGAACTCTCTGCGTTTCAACTTCTTTCTTTCTGGAAATATAAAATTTCATCACTTTGTTGTTACCTTCACTTGCGGGATCCCCGGATGGATAAGGGTAGGCTGCACCGTTGGCTAGGATGACTGTGTCAATCATTGACTTTGAAAAGTCAACCACCACGTCAGCAATCTCTGATGGTGCCAGTAGGATCGCCTTGGAAACTACAGGTTTTGCAAGGTAGGCCGAGTCCGATCCTACATGTATGAATCTAAGGCCATTGGTAAAGAAAAATTTGAAGAATCTAGCGTTACTAGCATTGATGATGCGGAATCGATACTTGCGACGTTGTACTGTCATACGTGGCCAGGCTTTACCGTTGACGACGATAACGTCGCCAAAGTATTCCGGTTGCCACTGGGGATGTATAGAGGGATTATTGCCGGTGGAATTCATGAAGATGGAGCCATTGTGGAGAAAGCTTCGATCAAAGACGACCAATGGATGGTCGAATTCGCGACCGTGAGGGAGTCGGAGAGGAGCCTCAACATGGTGGTGACGGATTATATAGGATCCAATCAGGCCAGCAAGAAGGTTGACTCTAGTCAACCCCATGGCATGATCATGGTACCAAAGATTCCCAGGGTGCTGGTGATTGTTATAGTGATATGTCTTGTTGGTCCACGAGGGTCCTTTCTGCTTGAAGCCATTAGTAAACCATGAGGTTGCATGGCCATCGCTGCCAGGCTCGGTGATGCCGCCATGGAGATGAACCACCGTCGGGATGCCACGATTTCCGGCGGGTATGGCGGTCGGAATTGTGGGATCCCATGGAAGAATATGCCGGTCAGGGAGGTGATTTTCCCACGTCACATACGTTGAGATGCCATGGATGGCTTCGATTGTAGGGCCAGGAACTGTTGCAGAGTCCTTGGAAACACCGTAAGCAAAAACAGGAGTCGGGGGAAGATCTCGATGAAATTTCTGCACAGACAAAGGAAAAAAACAAGAAGAAAAATTACTTTTTGGGTTGAAATCCAGATTCTTAAAAGGAAGAAGAAACATACCCATGTCTTGAGGAACATGCCAAGGCGGAGATGCTTGGAATGGCGGCCATGGAAGCCGGAGAGTGTGGGGATTTCCGGCAAGTCGTCGACGAACATCGGCAGCTTCTTGGGATTTATAAGCCGTTCAGAACCAAACCCAGTTGTTGCAGAGAAACAGCAAAACAGGAACAGAATTGGGAGCACCATTGTTCGAAGAAAACTACGAACAATGCTTGAATTTGGATATTGGAAGAAAATGAAGAGGGAGGGGGGATTATATGTGGTCTGAGACACAGTGGGAAACGGGTCTGGAAGTCAGAGAGACAGCGAGTGTGTCAACTTTCAATTGTTTTTGTTGGTTTGTGCAACTTTTAATTCTCCACCTCAGTGTGCTTTTTTCTCCACTAATCAGAATAAATTCTGGCAAGATTTTTTAGTTTCCCCCCCTTTTTCTGTTCCTCTCCCGACCACGGATTTAGATCCATTAAACAGAGTGGAGGAAGAGAAGGAAAGCTAAAAAAAAAGCAAGTAATTATTAGAAACCAAACCCCTTTTGGTTTGAAAAAACCAACACCCATTCATGGAAACCATCTTGTTGTTCTATTCTGTTCTGTTCTGTTCTGTTCAGAGAGTAAAATCAATGAAAAGAAGAAACAGAGCCATGTTTTGATGAACATCGGTAGCTTAGAATGTTTAAGGATGTTGCCCATGGAAGCTTCTTCACAACCAAAATTCACTGGTTTGGGATGGCAATGGATTTTGAGATTTTGGATTTCGATTTGTTTCGTTAAAAAAACGACAAGGGTCTCATGGTTTTCAAAAGAATCGGTGATGCGATCGACTCGACTCGATAACCCATTTGAATTTGATTCAATTAAATGAAAATTGTGGGTAAAAAACTTAAAAGAATTGAAAATTATTACTTATTACTAACGAGACACCTTAGTCTCTAGTCAGGCTAGACTCTCTTAATAGTAGACACGTTTTAAAACTTTCACGAGAAGTCGAAGTCTAGAAAGAAAAGTCCAAAGATGATAAACACGTTTATAGCGCTCGGTTTAACCTATTAAAATAAGTTTCAATTTGACTCTGGGAAGAAGTATGATTTTTTTCCATCCAAATTTTTTCTTTTTAAAATCTTTATTAAAGTACAATGCTTTTTAATAAAATATCTGTTTTTTTTTTTTTTTTTTTTTTTT
>NW_019268518.1:2792631-2794487 GCF_002738365.1 Cucurbita moschata
CAAAAAAAAAAAAAAAAAAAACTAATTACCATACAAAAAAAAATATTAGTATTTATAGAAAATTACAAAAGTAGCCTCTCATAAATTCTAACGAAGTTATTGGGATTTAATTATAATAGTTGAAGACAGAGTATAGCTCCGTAGAAATTCTACCATTTTTAGAATTTAGAATGTAGTTTGTATTCTATTTAAATGTTATGAACATTAATATCGGACTTTCCATCCCATTTGTGTTTTTCAAACTTTCAATCACACTTTTGTTTCTCATTCTTACTTGCACAAAATTACTTGAACCGTCACGAGTAACTTTTTAGTAATGATATATATTTTTTTTAATCATATCCGAAATAATATGAATTTTAAAAAAGAATTTATAATTAGTTAAAAATATTTTAGAAAAAAACAATCAATTTATGCTAATTAGTCGAGAAAACTATAGATAAAAATAATTACCATCTATTTATTTGATGTTATTTTTTACATTTAAATAATATTATGTACAGATAATATTCAAACATTGAGAGTTTATTTCTATTTAATAATTTAAATCGACAAAGATTTAAAGCAATAAAATTATTTATTTTACTTCTTAAATGGTATTAATAAAATAAAATAAAATAAAAGGAGTGCACACGATTATGTCCGATAAATCGACCAACATGAAATTTCGGGTTGGTTAGGTTGAGCAACTCGAATAGAGTTCTCGACCATTTATTTTCGAGTTGGGTTGGATTGTCTTATTATTTTTATAATTATTAAAAAAAACCATATCACTCTAAATGTTTCATTAACTCTATAAAATTTAAATATTAAATATTTATAAATTAGAATTTATTAACCTTGATTACAAACATTAAATATTCTTTTTTTTAAATAGGGTACGATTAGGTTAAGTTATAGCCTCATTTTTAGATTGTTATGTGATTGACCAACTAAAAAATGTCAACTTCAAATCAGACCAAACTTTTTCGATTTTTCAAAAATTCAACTCAGTCTAAATTGAAAAAAAACAAAAAAAAACATCTAATTCAACCAACTCTTCTTATAATTGGGGCGGAAAAATGTAGGTTGGTCAGACGTGAACATGAACAAAAGTATATATATATACACACACGCATATATATATATATATATATATATATATATATATATATATATATATATATATATATATATATATATATGTATGCGCGTGTGGAAGTATTCTCCACTTTTATATTTATATTGGAAGTATTCTCCACTTTTATATTTATATTTTTATTATTGTTGTTATAAAAGACCTACCAAACTTACCATTAATTTAATTTATTTAATAGAACTTCTGCCCTCCCCGAGATAATTACTATATAATAAAAAATAAAAAAAAAAAGTATTTTTTTATTTAGACCAATTCTTGATAAAAACATTAAAAAGTATTTTTATTTATTTATTAATTCTTACTTTTTTATTTAGACCAATTCTTGATAAAAACATTATATTTATTTATTTATTAATTCTTTTTTTTTTATTTAGACCTTGATAAAAACATTAAATTTTATAATTTTGGAAAAGATTAAGGAATAACCAAAATATTTGTTATTTAATTAAAATTTTAAAAATTAAATTTCAAAATCCATCTTTGGTAATAAGTAATTGATATGTTGCCAAATTTATTAAAACAATTTAAAAATTCCTTAATTTTTTTTTTTAATCTCTAAACATTTAAAATTTTATTTTATTCACATCTCTCTATTCATAATATATTTCTTTTAGTTTCTAAATTTAATTTAATCCTTAAACTATCTCTCAAGTGTAAAAAAATATGTATTGGGTACATAAAATTTTGCAAAATAAACAAAAAAAAAAAAAAAAAAAAA
>NW_019268518.1:2794900-2804700 GCF_002738365.1 Cucurbita moschata
AAAAAAAAAAAAAAAAAAAAAAAAAAAAAAAAAAAAAAAAAAAAAAAAAAAAAAAAAAAAAAATTCGATATAAAAATGTCTATTTAATCCGTGTCCCGCATGAGCCTCCTTCTAAATAAAGTAGTGAATATCCACTAAAACGGGGAATGAAGAGAGATTTTTTAATATTAACTGAATGAGGCTAGTGACGGAGATTATATTTTCCATCCTTGTCTCTACTCCCGTCGCTCAAATATAAAAAATAAAAATTAAAAAATAAAAATTAGAATCAATATGTTATTAAATATTTGGTTGAAATTTGAAATATTTTATGTATAATTTAAAATTAAACTGGAACGAGTGCTTATTGTTTTATTAATTGATTTCAAGAGTGTGTCTACCATGGTCTCACAAATTAAAAAATAAAAAGACTTTATGAAAAGATTAAAAAAATTATTTATTGTTTGGTTTCAGCATGATAGTTTCTTATTTATTTATCATTTACTTTAATTTTTTTAATAAATAATATGCATTTACTACATTTGCCTAACTATTAAATATAAAATTGATTAGTAAAATAAAAATAAATAAATTTGTGGGAGGGGTAAAGAAAGCAAATTAAAAATATTTACCTTTAATTTTTTTAAAATTACATTAATATTCTTAAACTGTTTTTTAGAAACTTCAAAAACACCTTCCAATTAAAATAATAATAATAATAATAATAATAATACATCTACCGTATTTTTAAAAAATATTCATAAATTTTTTATAATGTTTCATAAATTTTTTAAAATAACATTAAAACGTTGGTAGATAATCTGTGAGATATTATAAGAATTTATATAATATAAAAGTAAAGGTATTAACACTAATTTTAAAATTTAAACATAGTATTAACGATAACATATTTTTGAACATTTTTTTAAAAAGTTAAAAGGTATTAATGAAACTATTTAAAATTATGGTTTTTTTTAAGGAGTAATTTGTGAAAAGTTTAGAGGTATTTTGGAGATAAAATACAAAATTTATGAGTATTTTTTAAATTGTTAGACAAAATAGAAAGTACTGATATTTTATACAAGTGTTTGAAATTGCACGAGAATACTAATAAAATTTCATATTCAATGTTTAATAGTAAATAATTAGTATAATAATGAAATTGAAGACTTAATTATATTGTTATATTTTAATAATCAAATGTAACTAATGACCTTGACATTCTCCTACATCTCTTGCAACACGATCGTTTTACTTACTTCTTGGTTTTAAGAGTAAAGAATATCCTCACTGATCACTAGAGATCAAAAAGTCATTTAACATAGAATTGTTCAAGAAAAACACGTTGACGAAAATGAGGTTGCATTTTTTTGTATTAGTAATTTTCAATTCTTTTAAGTCTTTCTTACTCATTCAGAGGTAGTCTTCGGTTCATTTGTATACTCCTCCTTTATTCAAGTGATACACATAACTTTTAAATCCTTCAACCAACCGGGTGTGAAAATAGAGATAATTAGTAAGAAAAGATGTGGAGAAAATGGGCAATAATAGAGGCAATAAAGTAGATGGAGCCGAACGTGTCACGAGAAATTCAATTAAAACAAAATTTTCAAACCACAAACATTAGAGGATCGTTTAATATTTGGTGGCCTAACGGGGAGTGTTAATAGATTGGGTTGAGTCTGACTAAGACATTTTTTTAGAGCCAACATAATTGTTCGAATATTTTTTCGGTTCAAGTAACCTTTATAAAATATTGAACTTAACTCAACTCAATTAACTATGACTATCGAGTTGGATTGGTCAGGTCATTTATTTAAATTTTTATTTTTGATCTTTTTACTTTTAGCATGCTTTCTAAACCATAAGTTCGAACTTCGGGATCAATGTTCTTCAGATGTTGTTGGTATAAACTTAGTTATAAAGTTTTTTTGAAAGAACACGAAGTTAGTTGGGATAAACTCAAACACAATTTGAAGGAACTAGAAGAAAGCAGTGATATACACACGCAGGAGTTGAAAAATAATAGTTTATGCACACGTAAAATTTAGAAGGATACAACAATCGTTACATAGTCCGTTTGCCAAACAATTTTAATGTTATATTTTGTCGTACCATTTTATTGTCATTCCATGTTTAGCTTATAGTTTGATATAATTAAAATCAATAATAACGATATAAATAACCATTATTGTATTCATAAAGTGAAAATGAGGTGACTCGTAACTCGTAAGTATGTATGTATATAGTCGAACCAAAACAAACTACAATGAAATACTTATCCATCTTATCGTATATACGAATTTTACAACCGTGAGGTCTTTCTCTATCTTTGTAATTTAATGCTTTTATGTTACTCGTAAAAATTAGGTTAAGTTAATTAAAATATATAGAATTACTCCAACTTTTTAAAAGTTTAAAAAATATCTACTTTCAAATTTTTATTAATACTTAAATTCTTTAAAAAAAATACTTTTTAAAAATACCTTAAAACATTAATATCTTTAAACTTAAATTAAAAAAAAATTAACTTTATTCTCTCGTAATAATTTTTAAACATAAACTAATTGGAAATACATATTTTTTATTTTTTTAAAAAATAGTATTTTTGAAGTATTTAAAAAAGATTAAGAATATTAATTAGGATAGATCATTCATACGTCAGTAATAATAATAATAATAAATAACAACAGAAATTGTTAAATTGTGGTATGTTTAAGATCAAAGTCACCAAAATTCTCGACATGTATCTCAGTCAAAAACACTAAAAATAAACAATTTGGACATCTAATCCTAAAAAACAGCCCCTATTTTAAGCAGTTCATCGCTACATAATCTTCCCCATACCAACCATTTCCTCATCACCTCCTCCATCCACTATTACTCAACCCCCCCAAAAAAAACGAAAAAAAACCACAAATCTTTCTGCTCAAAACCCACCATTTATCTCTTTCCCATCTTTCTGGTGGAAAAGAGCTTAATTCAATCTGGGTTTTGATCACCCATTTGCAGAAGAAACCCTTTCTGTATAAACAGGAGGTGACAACAAACAACTTAATAACATGATCGGGAAGGTGGTCGTTTCGGGTGTATCCTTTATTCTCGTCGTCGGTGTAGCTCTTGCCGTCGTTGCAGTCGTTAACAAGAGAAATGACACGGCAGCTGAGATGCAGACTCTGTCCCCAAAGATGAAGGCAGTCGCAGGCATTTGTTCGGGAACTGATTATCCAAAGGAATGCCAATCTACTCTTTCCACAACTGCACAAAATTCCACTTCTGATGATCCTAAACAATATCTTAAAGCGGCCATTGTTGCCACTATTGAAGAGATTACAAAAGGCTTGAATTTAACAGATACCCTTCGAGTGGAGGCTGCTGATAATACCACCATCCAAATGTCTGTTGATGATTGCAAGGACTTATTGCAGTCTGCTATTGACTCGCTTCATGCATCTCAGTCCACTGTTGGGGACCCTGATATGCACACTGATGCAGACCGTGTCGGTGATGTTAAGACATGGCTCAGCGCTGTCATTTCTTTTCAGCAATCTTGTCTCGATGGGCTGGAGGAAACTGATCCCGATCTCAGACAGAAGATGCAAGGCGAGCTTGATTCTGCTGGCAAGCTTACCAGCAATGCTCTTGCTATCCTCGATGAAGTTGTGGGGATATTGGAGAAGCTTGGCTTGCAATTGAAGGTTCAACCAAGTGGGCGTAGGCTTCTTGGGACGACAGAAGTAGGAAGCGATGGGTTCCCGACATGGTTGGTGGGGGAAGACAGGAAGCTGCTGGCAGCTAGAGGAGGCGCCGGGCGAGTGAAGCCCAACGCCGTGGTTGCTAAGGATGGTAGTGGGCAGTTCAAGACCATTGCCGCTGCATTGGCTGCATACCCAAAGGTTCTAACCGGAAGATATGTGATCTATGTGAAAGCAGGGGTGTATGATGAGTACATCATTGTGACTAAAAACATGGAGAACATTTTCATGTATGGAGATGGCCCTAGATCAACTATTGTCACTGGCCGTAAGAGCAACCGCGATGGCGTTACCACCCAAGACAGTGCCTCCTTCTGTAAGTAATTCGAGAAACCCTAAATCCCCAAATCGCTAAATCCCTAAAACCCTAAATCTCTAGATTGTTGAGAAACTAACAAATTGAACCGTAAAATTACCTCGCAGCGGCCATAGGAAAGGGATTCCTCTGCAAATCCATGGGATTCAGCAACACAGCCGGCCCCGAAGGCCACCAGGCCGTAGCCCTAAGAGTCCAATCCGACAAGTCCGCGTTCTTCAACTGCAGAATGGACGGGCACCAAGACACCCTGTACGTTCAAGCCAACCGTCAATTCTACAGGAACTGCGTGATCTCTGGCACCGTGGACTTCATCTTCGGCGATTCGAACACCATAATCCAAAACTCGTTGATCATCGTCCGGCGACCGATGGACAACCAAAAGAACACAGTGACCGCCAACGGACGTGCGGACAATCGCCAGAACACGGGTCTGGTGATCCACAACTGCAGGATCGTGCCAGAGCAGAAGCTGTTCGCGGATAGGTTCAAGATCCCGACATTCTTGGGTAGGCCATGGAAGCAATACGCAAGAACGGTGATCATGGAGTCGACATTGGGGGATTTGATTCAGCCGGAGGGATACATGCCGTGGGCTGGAAATTTCGCATTGGACACTTGCTTGTATTTGGAGTATGGAAACAGAGGACCTGGAGCGATGACGAACAGGAGAGTGAAATGGAAGGGCGTGAGAGTGATAGGAAGGAACGAAGCCATGCAGTTCACTGCTGGGCCGTTCCTTCAGGGAAATACTTGGCTTCAGGGGACAGGTGGGCCGTTCTTCGTGGGATTGAAGAACTGAGAACAACTTGTCGTGATTTGATTCCATTCGATTTGATTCCATTCTTGGGAATTTGTTTGGGGCCCTGTGTCTGTGCATTGTGGTTTGATTTCGTTATTTGTTATATATATAAATATACCATTTTTATTATATCGTCTTCACTTTTTTTTTTTTTTTTTTTAATAATATTAATAATAGCCATCATACAAATAATAATAAATCTATGAAAAACCAAACATCATAATCTATTAAATGTCAAAACTATGTGTCTAAAAATAGTGTACTTCATTTGAAAGTCACAGTGCTAATATCTAAAGCGGTGAACCATATATCTACTACAGGTCAAACAACTAGGAAAAAGTGTAAAGAGAGTTGTTGAAACTAGCATATTGGGAGATCAATTGGCCAAAATAACCATGCATAGCAGATTCATTCTACGTGGTTTCCCTCTACGTGGTTTCTCGGCAGTTGTGGTCTACGTGGTTTCCCGGGTCAAACTAGCAGTTACCCAAGTACTATGCATAGCACTGCAATGAATATGAACAATGAATATGAATAGGGAGCTCAGGAACCATGTAGGGAGCTGAATATGAATAGGGAGCAGGGAGCTGGTGGATTTCCACACTGCACACTGAATATGAATAAGGAGCTGGTGGATTTCCATATGAGCTGGTGGATTTCCACACTGAATATGAATAAGGAGCTGGTGGATTTCCACACTGAATATGAATAAGGAGCTGGTGGATTTCCATATGAATAAGGAGCTGGTGGATTTCTCTCAAACTAGCAGTTACCCAGGAACCATGCATAGCACTGCACTGAATAGAACCATGCATAGCACTGCACTAAATGGAGCTGCTAAGCTGAATACATGAGTGCAGCTATACCTAACATGTGGAATGGCTGAATACATGAGTGCAGCTATACCTAACATGTGGAATGAGTGCATAAGGATGTTGTTCTCAACCTGTAGGCCTCACAGGAGGTTCTATGTAATTTGTCTAGGAGAGGATTGTTGAGAATTGTTGGGAGGGGCTCACATTGACTAATTTAAGGAATGATCATGGGTTTATAACAAGGAATACATTTTCATTGGTATGAGATATGATTCAACTAGGTTCATGTCCAATACGATGCGAGCACACATGAGGTTCATGTCATATATGATATTAACTCATGTATGAGGTCACTCCTCGTAGACATGTTCGACATGTGACGTGAGATTATCTATTAGGGTCATGCCCTCCCGAACAATATAATTTTGCTTCTTATTTTATTGTGACCATTCTCGAGACCAAAAAGACTTGAGCCGAGGGAAGTTGTGACAACGAGCTAATCCTCTTATAAAATATTAAACAAGTCAGCATCCTCTTTATTCTCATTGGACTTAATAAGTCTTTGAGCTTTACAATTTTTTTATAATTTCAAACACAAAAATTAAACTTTAGAATCTTACACATATAGCTTTAATTTTTTATATATTAAATTTATGAATTTTTAAAATTTCAAAATTTATTAGACACCAAATTAAATATTTAATACGCATTTTTAAGTTAAAAAAAAAAAGAATTAAAATTTTAAAAATTAATCGTTATTTGACCAAGCCCACCTAAATGGCCCAGTTCAAAGACCAAAGCCCAAAGCCTAAAGCCCAAAGCCTAAAGCCCAAATCTTAAAGCCCAAGTTGCAGTCAATGCCTTTTTTTTTATTCCCTTTTTTTTTTCTTTCTAAAAAGCTAATTTGAGAAATCAATCCATCCCCGTCCTGTTCTGTGCTGAACCCTCAAACTTCTCCTTGTAGTTCATCACTATCCGCGCCTCCTCGCATTTGCGCATCGCCGCCGCGAGGTCGTTCGGTGTTCGTCGAAATCGCAGAGCTCGATTCACTGTAAACTTCGTTGTACCTTTCTTGATACTTCAATTGCTTAGTCCCTCTTCTCTCTGTCTCTGTCTCTGTGACTCACATACGCTCACATTTTGTGGGTCTGAAGTATGTTGAGCTTCTTGATTAACTCTTTTATGCTCCTCGCTTTGTTTATTTCAAATTTCTCAATCTGAACCATGACAAGGATAGATATATATATATTTTTTGTTTTAATTTTCTTATCTTTTCTCCGTTTTTGCTGTTTGTTGCTGGGAAGGATTTGGAAACTCAATATTGTTGTCTTTTTTTATAGAAATCCTTAGCTATTCAGATCTAGTCCTGACTCCACGAATTCTGCCATGTTAATTAGCTACTCTTTGTTCTTTTATTCCTGGCCGGGGTGGGTTTGTATGACTTGATGATTTATGTTTCCTTGTGTATTCTGGGGCATATGTGGGGAAATTTGACAACTAGACTCAATCCAATTCAATTATCGTTGGGTTGACTTTAGATTCCTTTTTGCGTTCTTCTCGTTTTTACATGATATATTGTTAAAAATTCTCCCAATGCCTACTTGATTATTTTTTTTATTGCATTTCTTTGTCCTCAATTGAATTTCTTACGATGATACTCCTGCAGAAGTTAAAAACTCTAAGCATGGCTGGTCCTAAGCCTGGTAGCTCTGCTAAAACTCCAAAAGCTGGTAAATATTGTTCCTTTAGTACGGTAGTTGTTTGTGCAATTGCTTCGTATTCCCTTGTTTGGCTTGTGTTTAATAGTTCTTCCTTGCTAACTGGGCAGGCGGTAAAAAGAAGGAGGTGAAGAAAGAGACTGGTTTAGGTCTCACTAATAAGAAGGATGATAACTTTGGAGAGTGGTATTCTGAGGTGCTGTTTCTCGCTTGATTTTTGTTTTCTTCATTACAAAGTGACTTTGTGTTGGGTAAAGTTATTTGTCTGATTGTTTTCATCACACTTTAACTTGACAATGCTCGAACACTTTCCTTTAACTTAGGAGAGAAATGTTCTATTTTGGTTCATAAGGTCTTGTTTCTAGTTCTTCTATGCCACTTTTTTATTTTTTTCTGTTGTAAAATGTTGTCGATTAGTGGAATCATATATTATGTTAAATGAACAAAAAAGGAAATGAAGATTTCAAAATTTTTGTTTTGTAGCAAGCTCCCCAGTAATATTACGAACAGGCTGTTTTCAGTGGCTTGAATAATTCGTTTTCTAGTTTGTCTAGGTGGTTGTCAGTGGAGAAATGATTGAATATTATGATATCTCTGGCTGCTATATTCTGAGGCCGTGGGCTATGTCTATCTGGGAGACTATGCAAGTAAGGATGCTTTTCTTTCTATAATCAATTTTACAATCTATTCTCGCTTTGAAGTTTGAGGATTTTATTTGTCATCGGTGCAGGTATTTTTTGATGCAGAAATTAAGAAAATGAAAATCAAGAACTGCTATTTTCCACTTTTTGTGTCTCCCGGTGTCTTACAAAGAGAGAAAGATCATATAGAAGGTTTTGCTCCTGAGGTGACGTTTTAATATTAATATATGCAATAATAGAGAAACTTCTCCGTCTGAATTTGAAACGCTTATTACCTTTCCATTCCTCATTTTCTGTTTGTTCATTTTCAATTTTTAAGCTGATAAAGTGAACTTGGTTTAGTGCTGACAAATTGGTATTTGGCATCCATTTGAAGGTTGCATGGGTGACAAAATCTGGGGAGTCTGACTTGGAAGTGCCTATTGCAATTCGACCTACAAGTGAGACTGTGATGTATCCATACTATTCTAAGTGGATCAGGGGTCACCGTGACTTGCCTTTGAAACTTAACCAGTGGTGCAATGTTGTGAGATGGGAGTTCAGCCATCCCACACCATTTATTAGGCAAGTACTCTTCCGTGTGTTTTTTTTTTTCGTTTCTTTCCCTTTCACTATGTTGATGGACTACTTTGGACCTGTTAACAGTTAGATGTTTTATCATTTTGTTTAATGTTCTTGATTAAATAATTTTGTTCAATGTTCTTGCTCAAATAATTTTGTTTAATGTTCTTGATTATATAATTTATTCAATGTTCTTGATTAAATAACTTTGTTCAATGTTCTTGATTAAATAATTTTATTCAATGTTCTTAACTAAATGTGTCATATTTGCATAAGTCACTATAGTATTCTTGAACCTTCTAAGGATTTTTCAAGAACTTCATTGTTTTAAAATTATTTGTAACCATTTTGAGAAAATGACCAATTTTTATGAACTACTGACTGCAGGAGTCGTGAGTTCCTTTGGCAGGAAGGACATACTGCTTTTGCTACCAAGGATGAAGCAGATACAGAGGTATCAAACAGATACAGAATTTCAAATTACGATATGGAAAATTGCTTTTGTCATGGTTGGATGTAGAGATTGAAACCAACTTGTCTTTTCTCAGTTTCTAGTGATGAAAATGAGTCAAATATTTTTGGGATAATGGTTTGAGTGGAAACTTAGAACCTTTAAATGGGAAGAGTAGAGATTTGATAAATTGAATCTTTCTTTAGTTGTCTACTATCGCCTTTGGGTTGACTGTTTGTGTGAAAATAAAGAAAGTAAATTTTAGCATTCTTTTCATCTTCAGCTTCTACTTCAATACTAATGGATTTTTAAGAACATAATAACCTTGTTTGATTTGTTTGATGTCACAAGAAAGTGCTGTGGAGTCTTAAGATAAGGTAACTGTGAAGGTGTTGATCTTTTAGAACTTTTGAGATGTACATTGTACTAATGGCATAATTTAAACTTTTCTTTCTTGATCAAACTTGGAGATTCAAGCATGCAAACTCCCTTTAATTTGAAGCTGAGTGTGGCCTAAATTGGCAGAGTTCTTCAAGTGATCACCCTCAAGTTCTTAGAACTCAAGGAATGAGTTTTCTTTCGTTGGAAAGCTTGATGGTTCAATTTAGATATCAATTGTGTCATAAATTTTAGATTTTATATATTCTTGGATAACTTTTTAACGGTCAAAACTGATTTTTTTTTTTTTTTTTTTTTTTTTTTTTTTTTTTTTTTTTTTTTTTTTTTTTTTTTTTTTTTTTTTTTTTTTTTTTTTTTTTTTTT
>NW_019268518.1:2804845-2806570 GCF_002738365.1 Cucurbita moschata
TTTTTTTTTTTTTTTTTTTTTTTTTTTTTTGGAAAAAACAAATTCAAGTTTGGAAATTATTAGCGATTTATATTTGGAATTTTAAGTCATGTGCTCATATTTTTCCTTGGCATTACATTCTATCAATTGATTTGTTGACGATGAATCATGCCTATTGTTCATAGATAAACTATCCATAGCTGTTACGCTTCTGAATTGCCTTGTCTTTTCTTTGGGAAAAAAACAAAGGGGTATAAATAATTTTAAGAATAGAGAGGGTAGAGGGAGTGTTAAATCTCCATCTTCATAATCAATCCAAGGGAGATCACAATTTGCAACTCTTTTGTGTAACTTCGGTTATTCTTTAAAGGTTACTTTCATTTCAGGTTCTTGAGATATTGGAACTGTATAGGCGCATATATGAAGAATACCTTGCGATTCCTGTTATTAAGGGCAAAAAGAGTGAGATGGAGAAGTTCGCTGGTGGTCTTTACACCACAAGCGTTGAGGTATATAAGTTGACTAAATTTTATGACCTATTTTCAAAATGGTGAATCAATATCCGTTGCTGGTTCAAGTTGTATAAAACCATTTTTTTCATGTGTGGTATGTGTGTGCAGGCATTTATCCCAAACACTGGTCGTGGAATTCAGGGTGCAACTTCACATTGTTTGGGTCAAAATTTTGCGAAAATGTTTGAAATAAACTTTGAAAATGAAAAGGGGGAGAAAGCTATGGTCTGGCAAAATTCATGGGCCTACAGTACTAGAACGGTAATATTTGATACTTACATTTGGCTTTGGTAACTTGTCATAGTGAATTTCTGGGTTTGTTAAACAACAAACTGTGATGAAGGCATATATTACCTTTTATGAATGGTCATTTCTTTTAGTCGCTTATCTAGTCAAATTGTTTGCAGATTGGTGTGATGGTTATGGTTCACGGGGATGACAAGGGATTGGTGCTGCCTCCCAAAGTTGCATCAGTTCAAGTTGTTATAGTTCCTGTTCCTTACAAAGATGCAGATACTCAGGGGATTTTTGATGCTTGTTCTGTCACTTTGGATACATTGTCTGAAGCAGGAATTCGTGCAGAGGTAGACGCTAGGGATAATTATTCTCCTGGATGGAAGTATTCTCACTGGGAAATGAAAGGTGTTCCACTCAGGATTGAAATAGGGCCTAAGGACTTGGCAAACAATCAGGTTACATATTCTGTCCATTAATATATTTTTCGGTCACTACTTAAATACTGTTTTCCCTTAGCTAATACTTTTTAATGCCTTGGATTATGTTGATACATTGTGCTAATATATAATTATATACTTCACTTCTAGGTACGTGCTGTTCGCCGTGATAATTCAGCAAAGAAGGACATACCTAGGGCGTCCTTGGTTGAACAAGTGAAAGAGTTGCTAGACAGTATTCAACAAAGCCTGTTTGATGCGGCAAAAGTAAAACGAGACACATGCATTCAGGTTATTAATACTTGGGAAGAGTTTACTGAAGCACTCAGTCAGAAGAAAATGATATTAGCTCCATGGTGCGATGAAGAGGTATAGTTTCTTGGTGTTCTTATTGCTATTTTGATTCTGATTGGGAAGGATGGCTGCTTTTTGGTTCTGACTTTTCATGAGGCCACTATAATTTTATTTGATTAGTTAAAGGGATTCTTATGGTCATTGTTTTTTTTTTTCAATATATTACTCGATATGCTTTCATCTGCTGTTTTTTTTTTTTTTTTTTT
>NW_019268518.1:2807244-2812973 GCF_002738365.1 Cucurbita moschata
TTTTTTTTTTTTTTTTTTGTGTATGTGTGTGTGTGGAGCTCGTGTATGTATCTTTGAAGAGCTTCTTGCACGTTTTGGCTGCTGTAGCTTTAAAGTAGTGTCTCACTTGGATGATTTCTGTGAAATTTCGGGGGTAGTTATCAAATGACATTTTGAACTCCGTTGACCACTGGCTTGAGTACATGCATTTTCAAGTGTTTGTTCTATGCCAACCTCTATCATCTACTGGTGTACTTTTCCTTAAAGGGTTTCGTTGTTATGTTCCTCCAGGAGGTCGAGAAAGACGTGAAAACAAGGACCAAGGGTGAGATGGGAGCAGCTAAAACTTTATGTTCTCCATTCGAGCAGCCCGAACTTCCAGAAGGTAGTAAATTTCTGTCCAAATCTGGTTTCTTGTAAAAAAAAAATTTTGATAATAGGACTATATATTATCTTTTGACATCTTAGGGAATTTATGAGCTAAACTCTTCTTGGTTCCTTGAATTAATATGATGTTTGTGTTCAGGTACTAAATGTTTTGCATCTGGGAAGCCTGCCAAAAAATGGAGCTATTGGGGCCGAAGCTACTGAGCCTACACAAGCTCATGTTTATCACCCACGCTATACTTGGATACTTGTCAAGTAATCAGCTTTAGAGTTCTTGAGTACGAGTGCTTTCAATTCAGTTAATTCTGAGTTCATTAGAATTTCCAATTGTTTAATCATTCACCAAGCAAGTTAACTATAGAATCTTGTTTTACACTTTCTTTTTTTGATAATTTATGGGTTTTGCCTTACAATCTTGTTTTCAGTTCTGTTAAATTATTAGTCCAACGCTTAGAAGCTTCTAAATTTCATATTTTCTTTCTTTCATGTTCTCGGGAACTTGTCATATGATTTAACTCAGTTATCATCACCCAATTGCGACTTTTAAATGATTCCTTTTTGTAGTCTCATTCAAAGTATCAGTATTGATAATGGCCAAGCTTGGAAGATTGGTACTGAATGAGTATCAATGGTACCTACC
Source organism: Cucurbita moschata (assembly GCF_002738365.1). NCBI lineage: Eukaryota > Viridiplantae > Streptophyta > Magnoliopsida > Cucurbitales > Cucurbitaceae > Cucurbita > Cucurbita moschata. The sequence goes on from NW_019268518.1 coordinate 2,808,251, forward strand.
TTCATGGAGATGGCTAAGCCACTGGAATATTTTAGTGAAAAAGTAAGCCCCAACAGCTATCGACTAAGGAACTAAGGGCTCTGATGGTTGATGCTAATGGGGATGAGTCCCCCAACAGCTATCGACTAAGGAATTAAGGGCTCTGATGGTTGATGCTAATGGGGATGAGTCCGAAGTAGTGCCAAGCGAAGGCAGTGGTGGGATTAACTTCGATTGACACCATCGAAGTGAAAGGATCGACCGATCTGCTAATAGATCGTCTTGATCCCATGTTTTCTTTAGTTTCTGTAAAGGGTTTAGGGTTGATGGAACAGACCTAATTGAAACTTTCTTGGTTAGAAATGTAATTGAAATTTGTAAGGCACTGAATGGAAAAACATTACATATATTAGGAACAAAATAGAATTCTGCCCTTGTGGGTAAAACTAAAAATAATCTCTAATGATCTTGCTAGCATGATGGTGCCTGTGTACGCTAGTGTTTTACATACCTAATCAATGAATTATTAGTGGGATTGGATGACTCGAGAATGAGCTTCAACGCCACCAAGTGTCATATTTCGAACGAGTCAGAATTGGTAGGTTCCAATTCTTAACTCAACTAGCTAAGTGAGACCAATATCCGTCAATCCAAGTAGACTGTGTCTCTATTAAGCATATGAATATGATCAAATCATGATCCTAAGAGACCTTATAAGGCTACCATGTATGGCATGGCTTAGGTACCTAAGTTTTGAGAAACGTTATAAGGGCTACTATGCATGGCATAGATTAGATAAGTCAGATTTTGAAAAGTCAATATTTGTACATGTGAGACAGTCTCCAAATTCCACAACTATCATCTCATTACAATTTCTGCCATAATTCCTTTCACAACCCTATTCAAATCTCTCTTGTTTGGAAGGACAATTAGGTCCTTCATTTCCCATTTCCCATTTACCCTTTTTCATGATTTAGTAAGATTAGACTCTGATAATTGGAGAACGAGGATGTATTTGTTCATGGATCCATATATTATACAGCAATATAAGAAACTAAAAGGATAATAAGAAGAGGAGAGCTCAACTGACAATCGTTAAAAAAATTAGGATTATAACCATTACTGGCAAATAAACAAGACAAAATCAACCTAAAACCTTAATTTCCATAGGCCTAGGCCTAATAGAAGAAAACAAAGGAGCAGCTACTTGTACACTTTTTTGGACAGAAAACCAGCTATCTCAGCTGCAGCTTCATAGGCACCCTCCACACATCGCCCCAGGGCCACACCACAAACGTAGTTTCCACCCAAAAACAATCCTTCCATTCCAGCTTCTCTCAATCCAGCCTTGGCGGCATCCAAAAGATCAAGATGACCAATCAAGAATTGTGGAATGGCTTGCGGCCATACCCTCACACTCAATAACAAAGGATCCTCTGCATTCGTGTTTATGATGATTTTTCTTAAATCCCGATCGACTGCTTCGACAAGTTCACTCTCCGTCTGTTATCGCACAAGCACTTAAAGTCAACAGTAATAATAATCTGAAGTCTTTGAAGGAGGAAACCAATGTTAGAAAGAAACAAGGTAGGCTTAGAAGAAGGAATTTAAATGGTATTCAACCATTATATGAGCAACAATCTGTAGTAAATCCTTAAGTCAAAGGATGAGCAGAAAAGCAATAATAATTCAAAGGTCTAAATTGTTTGGCGACTCCCGTGAGTAAAATAGTTTTATTATGGCATCAATATCCCAGCAAGGACAGATGGTATCATCTTAGATCTGGAGAGCTAATGAAAATAGGAATTAATTATGCAACTATGAACAATCTTCTTGCTCAGTGATCTGTTCTCTTTTAACCAGACGAAGAAAAGAAGAAACAAAAAGGATTCTACTACTACTCGTGGTTGTAGTAAAGCACGGTATATTGACAGACTTATTTGAAGCTCAGCTAAAGAGAGATGAAGCAAAGCGTTTAGGGCTAGTAGGGTGCTAGTTGCTCAAAATTCACGACTGGATACAACTACTCTTGATCACTTACGGGTGCTTAAAATTTTTCAAAAAAAGAAAAGAAAAGAAAAAAAAAAGGCCTAATGAGGTTCTCAGCACAGCTGTGATACAGGAAAAATACATAGAAGACATGGGCATGGATCATGGAAGTTTCAACCCATTTGCTTAGCCAAAGACGACATTTGCTCTTCCTTTGGAGGTGGCTATCGAAGTACTTGAGTTTGAACATTACATTAATAATCGGTCAAGGAACAAATGCAATATGAGAAAGGACAAATATATAACTTTAGATGAAAGTTAAGCTAGCTATTGTTTGAGGCAGTCAAGGATGAGAGAGGCATGATCAGGGCTGAGCTTTCATTAATAATCGGTCAAGGAACAAATGCAATATGAGAAAGGACATATAGAACTTTAGATGAAAATTAAGCTAGCTATTGTTTGAGGCAGTCAAGGATGAGAGAAGCATGATCGAAGTACTTGAGTTTGAACATTACATTAATAATCGGTCAAGGAACAAATGCAATATGAGAAAGGACAAATATATAACTTTAGATGAAAATTAAGCTAGCTATTGTTTGAGGCAGTCAAGGATGAGAGAGGCATGATCAGGGCTGAGCTTTCATTCCAAAAGATGGGACAAAATTGAAGTTTTCCCCGGCCTTTCGTAACCAAGTACACAAATTATAGCAAGAATGGATAGAATTGTTTGATTCCAGCAAGATGCGGGCATAACTAACCTAGGAATCAAATACAAAATAGTACAGCACTTTTTTTGCTACACTTTATAGGAATGATTTGGATGGGTAGTATAATTCGCCACCTTTGTCAAGGTGATCTCTATCAAGATTGATTAATTTGACTCAAGTAAGAAAGTCATTTTGTCGGGATGATATGTGAACTTGTTGGGATGGGGTATGAGGGCTATAAATAAAGGGTTAGGAGATTCGAGAGTTTGGCAAATATTAGGTGAAAGTGGAGAAGAGAGATGACCATATCGATAGGTTATCATCCTTGGCATGTTTTAACATAATCAAATTCAATCTACAAACTAAATAAATAAATAATCAGCCTACAAGTGGCAACTTTGCATATTTTCTTTCCCAAAAGATTATGGAGATCTTTTGTTGAAACTATGCGGCACCTAAGTTTGTCAAGATTACTTAGAGTCAGTGACTAGAAGTTCTGAGGCAGAGGCTTCGTTTGTTATTTATACAAGTAGTCATCTAAAAAAAGTGAGTGACAAATGGCAGTTGAAACTATCCTACAGGTAGCACCATCATTTCAACACTACTATGCATATAAATATAGATACAACAATAAGCCGTTTGTATTTATTTTTTCCAACGAAACCATAAATAGATCAGAAAGATCGTTTCTAAACTGTGGTACAAAAATTACCTTGGCAAGAATTTCAGTATTTGTAGACCCTCCAATGTAGTTCAAGAGTAACACCCTTCCATCTGGTGCTCGATTGGGAAAAAGAGATGAGCTGTATATAGTTCCTGTAACATTTGAATGCACTTCAATTACTCACACCAACAGTTACAGCTGTAAGGACTGCATACCTAATCCCAGATGAAATGTAGAGAATGCAGATTTACCCAAAGTTGTCACCCCCTGGCTGCGAGGGTGCAATTGACCAAACCCCTTTAGTTCACCATCTACCAAGCGTTCTTTCCTAATTGCTTCTTTTGGATATGATATAGTAACTGATGCAACTGGTGGATAATAAAACTTGGAAAGTGCATCTGCAGCTGTCACCTGCAGGCAAGGAATCATCAAAGAGAAACGAACTTAGAACAGAGACCCAACCAACTAACAAATCCTGGACTTCCTGTGCTCGCACCAGTTGCACGACTTTACAGAATTCGGAGATTTGTGCATTCTGCACTAGTAAGTAAACTGAGTTTCTTAATAGTTGAATGCATATACTTTATACAAATTTTAGAAAGCACTAGATGGGTGTGCATGCCGCAAACAGAAACCTCAGAAAAAATTAACTAAGTTGCCTCGGAAGTTTTTTGCTCAAATCAGGCCAAAAATTTAACAATTCAAAGGCATACTAATTTCAAGGAGTTGAGAAAATAAGCAGCAACAACTCAGCATGCACAGCTTCTTCAATCAACCTACCCTTTTTTTCCCACCAACACATGCAAAGATAATGGGAGATAACTCATAATTCTGCTTAATGAATAACCATAATCACAATGGAATCAGCAAAGAAAAAGCTCTTTATGCAAAGGAAAAGTTACAGGTTTAGGCTATGTTTTCTCAGATGATCCCTAGAAAACAGGTTTTGGGCTACCCTACTATCCTCTTTCAACTGGCAGGTCGCTTTACCGCAATACATTAGAGGCTTCGTTGACTTCTCTTGCTTAGCCACCCTTTCACTAACGAGAAGAAAATCCTTTGCCTCCAACTTATTAGATCCTTTTTTGTAATCTTTTACAGCTAGAAAGAAACAATGGAACCTTCAATGATTAAAAAAACACCGTTGATAGCTTTCTTTGTAATGTCTTTTTTGTAGCCCTATTGATGAAAATAATATTCTTCGCTCAAAATAGTTATAGTTTATGGATCTTTATACCAACTAGAACAATTATTTGTAATCTTCCTTGGTTTGCTTTCGATCTTGGGCTTTCCCACCCTTTTTTGTAACTGTGTCCCATCTATGAAGTGGCTTCTTTTTTTTTTTTTCTTTTTTTTTTTTTTTTTTTTTTTTTTTTTGAAAAAA
>NW_019268518.1:2813567-2832677 GCF_002738365.1 Cucurbita moschata
CTTTTTTTTTTTTTTTTTTTTTTTTTTTTTTTCTTTCTTTTTTTTTTTTGAAAAAAAGAACATTGGAAATTCTAAATAACATATGCAACCTTACCCCAACAACAAAAACGTATGGTCACTTTTCTTGAAGTTCCAATGTAAGTGAATCTATATCTTCAAAAGAACATTTAAAAGTACCAATAGCTTGACCATATATACTGATTGAGGTTTTCTCTTCTTTGATTCTACCTTAAACATCTATTTTCCCTACCTGATTGATGTTTAAGTGTGTTTCCATAATGTCAATTCCATGATATTAGACACTTAAATCCACTGTAGATGAAGCAAATCACATAATAAAATATACGTTACTAATTTTTACAAATCCATTGAGTTTTTTATAACAGGTGATCTGGGTAATAAAAGGGTATGGCTACAATTATGAACACTAAGGAAAGCAATGGAAAACATATGGAAACTAACATCACAAAAATATTCATGAAAAGGCCTTAATGAAAAATCATATAATAAATCATATTCAAGTCACAAGAAATTAAATTACCGAGATTGGACGCAACAGAGTGCTGGCAACATAAGAAGGAACTGTCATGATGACACTTTTGCTTAGAATAGAGATTAGCCCTTCTGGTGTTTCATACGTCAAACTATAACCTCCATCATCCATTTTACTGATACTAGATAGCTTCCAAGACAATTTTACTTTACTTCCCAAGCTACCATCAATAGAAAAATTGAAGAATTGAGACTGATAGTCACAACACTTGCAAGAAAAATTAGGTTTTCAATTAGTACTTACCAAGTAGAAATCGCATTTGGCAACATGGCAAGTCCTTTCCTAAAAGATCCAACAGTTTGGCCCTTAGGCTTTGGCAGACGCCTAGAATGTAAGAAGTTGGTTATTGAACAAGCTTTACATCATGAAGTGGCGAGGGGGGAAAAGAAAGAAAAACAAGGAAACGCTGTGAAGTTAAATCATTACGGATCTCTTGGAGGCTTGTTAGCTTTATTCCTTTCTTGAAATGCTTTGAAAGTTCCACCAATAATACTACCACCATTTTTCTCTAGCTTCCAAACCTTACCAAAAGCTGCTTTCATGCTTAGTTTTGAAGGGTCACCAGCATATACGCCTGAACAAGACAGTTTCAGGTCATAATTGATTCGATGAGAAAAGCAATCCACCAAAGAGGTAAAACCTTGAAAATCTAAAATTATTACAACTTACCTGAAGAGTACAAACATTGTAGACATTACCATTAATATTACTCATCAGTCATTACTATTATGCTTATTATAGTAATATAATAATAATCTATGTTTGGATTCTGCTAGGGGGTAATAAAAAAATTTAGTGCTCCAGTATGGTTTACAATTTATAAAATTTGGTTGTATAAGAGGTGGTCTTCATAAGTTTGGGTAATGTAGTCTATCGAATCAGTAAACCTGCATATCAAGCCTAGCTTGAGAGCCAAAAACTTACCCTTAAGAGGCAAATATAGTTCTCTATGGTGCTTATAATTTTTATTTTTCACTCTTTGTAGTACTTCACTATGAGGCTTATATATATATACATTTTTTGTTACTAGGTCAACTTGTGCGCACCTCAACTATTCTCATAGAACAATTGACTACTATATTTTAAAGAAACTCGTAGAATATTAAATTCCAGGTAAGCGATCACTATGACTTAAACTCGATCCTTTTCTCATGACCCTTATAATTGAAGGGTTACAAAACATTTTCAGCCCTTCGTCTCCCAATCAACCCTTGCAGAAACACTCACGAGATTCTTCATCCCATTTTCAAACATAATTTCTACAGAAGTCCATCTTTTATAAGAGATATTTTCAATAGAAGTATACCCTTTATATTTTATCATCCAGGAAAATATGCAGTCTCATAGAGTGAACAAAAGGGATTTGACAGACCATCTGCAATCCACACAATGACGCTAGAGCGCGCACCAAATTATAATAGTTGGCAAAAATTGATTCAAAAGTTTTATCTCTATACCTCCAGTAAAATCAATTGAAAGTTTTTCTTCTTCTTTTCTTCTTCATTTTCTTTTAGATCAATTCAACACACATAGTCAGTGTATAGGTAATTTATAAGCATTAAAGAACACAAGAACACCTCGGAGACCACATTTAAATGAAAACTTATGAATGAATGAGGGAAAATGTGAGAGGACATTATTATTCTTTCTATATACAGGACTACTCTTAGGAAAGTGTTCTATTCCTTGTAGACTTTTTCTCTTCCTAAAATTACAACTGCTTATGCACAGTATGCAAGTAGAATGAGTGACATTCAAAGAATACTTTCTATTCTCCAAGTAGACAACAAAAATTTCCATCATAGAAATTATGTTGAAGATAGACCTTATCACTTGTATATTTAGTCTTCCTCTGATCCTTGGCGTTCAGAAGCCTTATCAAGGATGATAGATTGCAAAGAAAGTTTAGAGGTTGGTCCCTTTCGCCCTCAGGTTGTAGATTGTGTTAAAAAAGGGCAACACTATTGACCATCCTTTTCTCCATCATGAGTTCGTTTTTTTCTCATGGAGCTTTGTTGCTGAGCTGGCTGCTGGGTATTTTGTTTTGTTTACCCAAGGAGGTGGATGATTGGCTTTTAGAAGGGTTAGATGCTTAGAATCTAAGAGGTAAGGCCAAGGTAGTTGGAAATTGTGCCTTTAGAGCTCTTTTGTGGCACTTGTGGAAGGAAAGGAATGCAAGAACGTTTCAAGATAAGTCTTTACACTATGATATCTTCTGTAATTTTGTACAAAATATGGCCACATGATGGATTTCTTTACACAATTAATTTTGTAATTACAGCCTCTTAATGATTTTAAAAGATTGTTAGGCTCTTTTGTATAGGCTGGCTATGGGGGGATGGGGTGCTCTCTACCTCCGGCCCTTGGGTTGTTCTCGCTTCTATTGTGGAGTATATTCCTTCATTGTTTCTTAACAATATAATATATATATATGCTCAAAATAAAATGGATATATGGAAGTAATTGAATATAGTGAATTACCCGAACAAAATGGCTCTATCAAGCGTTCAAAAACTTCATCACCAAGGTTCCGACGAACAAATTCTTCCACTGATTCCTCTCGACCCTGTTACCTTTGTCAGTATTACAACATATGAGAACCTAAAACTATAAATTTTTGTTTTTCTGAGATTGATGGGGCATGTAAAAGTGACAATGTACTTCAATATAGAGAAAGAGGATTGAGAACACAAACTGGAGGAGGAGGGCGAATGCCCAGTGCACCAAAGCCTGCTCTGATTTTTCCACCAAGGCTCATCAAGTCAAAGAAAGGTAGATCATTAGGCTTCGCGGGCACTGGTCTGAGCTTTCCATCCCACAATACAAAGCGAGGTGCATCTGGATCTCCCAGAACTAGATCATCTTTCAAGCCACTATCTACCTGTCATAGTATATGAATCAACAAATAAACAAATAACACCGGGAAAACGCACCCAAAGAAAAATACTCCCTAAAATAAACTTCCATACCACTTACAAAATCATAAGAAAATAAATTCCTAAGTGATAGATAGTAACGAATATGAAGATCCCCTCCCACTACACTAATTGGTGTAGTTAGTTGGAGCAAAAAAAATCCCACGGAACTACAATCAACAAAACTAAGCAACTGAGAGTGGGTACCTTCTTCAACACATACTCAAGACAGATTGACATTTTCTAGAGTGCCTACTTATCCGCAATAAAGAATTTACATTCACAGATTTCGGAGAAGATTTTCGCTCATAGACAGAGGGACCCTTTATTTATTTCTTTTTAGAGGAACGACATGAATAACTAGGTTCACTAGTATGCTTGGAAAAATTTATCACATCACAAGTAAACTCTTAGCATGGACTGATGAGAACAAGTATGACCAGAAGAGCCTTAGAAAAGGTTACGGTAAATGGCATAATAGAAAAGGTTTTGTCAACTGAGAGTAATAATTTGCTTAGACGATGGCTGCTTGAATGAAAGAGGAGATAATTGCCCACCTTATTTCGTCTTAGATTATAAAAATTACTTCAAAAGGTTGAAAATTTAAACGTTTCCTCTCTAATTTAACCCCAAAGTCAGTAAGAACCTACAATTTTGCCCATTCCCTAAATAAATTTGGGCTCCCATGCTCAAGAGAAGGTCAACAAAATCAGCTTCAATCCACGAGTGAAAGGAGAGTGACATTATTTATAGCAATTCAGCACACAACCCAAAATGGAGAAGACGGGAAACAAATAACGAGAATGATACCAACCACCATAGTGAGAATAGGATCAGAGGGCTGGAAGCTATTAGGACCTTCTTCCCAGAGATAGCCATCCCTCTCAACAGTAGTAATGTTGCCTCCAACGCGACCCCTCGCCTCCGTAACGAGGATGTTAGGGGCAACATCAGAGTGCTTGGTCGCAAGGGCCTGAGCAATACAGAGGCCGCTAATTCCACCACCGATGACCACACAGTCCACAATGGAAGAGGGAGCAGAACCCTTGGAAGGCGAAAGGGCGGTGGAGCCCTCGGCGATTGAGCATCTGAAGTTGGGGCGAAGGCGATTGATACGGATAGAGATGCGGAGTGGGTGGAAAGAAGGAATGTTTGAGGAGCGGAGAAGAGTGGAAAGGTGAGGGCGCCGGAAGGGGTGGTCGGTGAGAAGCGTGGCGCCGGTGGCCATGGCGGAGAGGTAATTGAAAAATTGATGGTGAAGAAAGGCTGCAGAGTTAACTGTGGATTCGTTATCTATAACAACATTTTGGAATGACCTGCAAGTCCCCGAACCTGTCGGGGGCCATTGACACAAATGAGACAAAATTAAGGGGCATTAAAGAAATTTGGATGGTTTTTAATTTCTTTTAAAAGTTTAATTGATAAGCTTAATTTTTTTTAAAAAAATTAAACACAAAAAATACAGGAAAAAATATTATTAAATTGAAACGTTTGAAAGCACCTAGACTAAAATGGAACGAGCCCTGCAAGGTGAGTAGTTTGTCTCGGGTGGATGCCTCTTAAGAGTAACGAAGGTGTGTGAAGGTAGGCTCAAGCTAAGATTTTACTCGTGAGCGTAATGGTACAAGCCTACCTGACTATGAGACGGGTTCGTCGAACAACTTTTTCGATTTCGAGGCGTTCATCCTGAAACAAAACTAAACCTCATTCCCTCTGTCCATTCAATCTGAATCTTACCACGGTTTCTACCATCGTTTACATGAGTAACACCAATACTAAACCTACCAACTTTTAAAATGATAATTGATATATTCATTAAATTATGACAGAATTCTCTAATCACATTTATCGCTAAATATATTATTTTATTACGAGAAACTTTTATTATACTTTTATTTTAAAATTGAGTAATATGCACTAAATTATGTAATAAGAAATATTATCTGCCCTCTTCTAAATTTTAATTAGGTAGACTTTAAATCAAGACTTTATTTAATTATATATTTTTAATTTAAAATGTAATAGATATTCTAAAATTACATTAAAAAGCTACTTTTAATTAATTTTAATCATAAGTGGAACTAAATATCAAAAAATGCTTTGTAACTAAACACTTCTATAAAATTGATTTATAAACTAAAATACTTTAGCTTAAAATATTTATTCTAAACTCACTCTCAAATATTCTTTAATTAATTTTAATAAACAAATAATAAATTAGTTAATTTTGCTAAAATCACTTTCTAAAACAAAACATGGTGCAAGTATCTTATCCACGAAACTATGTAAATAAATAGCTACATAAATGAACCGAGAACATGCTCGCATGGGAGCTTGAGGATAAGATGACTAGGATAGGTCGAAAGGAAATGGAAACTATTACCTATACTAATAATGTGGACCTTCCTTCTCGATGGCTCAATCATAGAAATTTCATAGTTAAGCGTGATTTTTTAAGAGCAATTCTGTGTTGGGCGGCCTCTTAGGAATTTTTTCTTAATATATGTGAGTGAGAACAAAACATGCTTAGAGGACTTGTGTTGGTCTGTAGAAATAGTCTTGACACACTCTTCTACTAAAGATAGTAGATTGTCTCAATCATGCTCATAGAACTTCAATCAAAAGCCCTGAGAAAAGGAGACCAATTACACGTCCTCGCCCTCGACCTCCCTATGGTCAACCTCTCAAGGAGGCATGCATCCTCGCTAAATTCAGTTTGGTTCATCTTTAACGTAATTTGCAATATAAACGTAACAAACTCTAAATGATTCTCATAGAAATACTTATCTTCAACTTAAAGAACGTAGGTTTTTGTTTCATTCTCTAAACTTTTTTGTACGTGTTCTTTCCTTTGTTGCTTTTAGGTGAATGTTAGGTACGTTTCTTTGTCTCAATTTTAAACTTATGTTTGATCAGTTTGACTATGTTTGAATTAATACAAGTGTGAGACATAAAGACGTCACGAACACGAAAGACATTTAGACTATGGTCAACTTACACAATATCTTTTCTCAACGAATCATGGCAATGCAAGGAATGTTAGTATATACTTGGCACATTACTCACTTCTACTTGAAGCTGCTACCATTGTTGCTCTTTCAACTAAAGCTCCACTCCACCTTATTCTCATATATACTTTATTGATTCCAAACAATTTGATTTTTTTCACTTTTTTTTTTTTCCTACTCTTTTATTTTTTATTTATAAAAATAAAGTGTCTAATAAATCCATAAATTTGGAATCTTGTATAAAAAATATTTCTAATAAATCCTAAATTTTCAATTTTGTGTCCAAAAAGTTCATGAATTTTCAATGTTAACTTAAATGTGTAATTTAACCTAAAAATATTACAAATATAACACAATTATAAGCACAATCCGAGTAAAAATATCTCAACATGGTCAGTTCTCAACGAATGTGTCCAAGCACAAGATGGCTAATGTGTCTCAAGACATGGGATGACATCACGATGCATGAGTCGTGTTATTGAAAATGGAGAAGACAATGAGATACGACATTATTGTGTCGCAGATGATTGAATACACACACGAATGGCGTATGTTGCTAAACAAGCTTGGATTCTGCACAAGTTGTGTTCGATTGACGGAGATAAACCTCATCAAACATTCGACGAAGCCACAAAGTTCAGTGAAAAATCTGAATAGGGATTGAATTCTCCTTAAAACTTGTTGTGGGCGTATCAAAATCACGACGCTGCACAGTTAAAAAAGTACGACGTGTCATTGCGATAAACGACTATCATTTGATCTATGCCATAGACATCTATCAATAAAGGCATTCATCATTAATAAATTTATAAATATAGTAGATCAGCTGTCAAGATAAAAGTGGTAAATAAATAAATAAACTTCCATTAGTAATATACTCCATAAATGGTATATCTTTCATGCATGGATTAAAAAGGAAATTGCATAAAATGTCTACACAAACTACAAAAAAACATATTTTTCTGGGGACGTGTGTGCAAATAAAGCATCCAAATTTCCCGTCCTGAATATAAAATTTTATCCCTCCTTTTGGTAACCACTATCTTTTCCATTTGTGTGGCTCTAAGCTTATGATATGATAAGATAAAATAATGGCCAAACTCATCAGAGATCTATGAGATTGCATTACAAGCTTACAAGTTTACAAGTAACAGAAGCAAAGTGAATTCTTCTTCATCTATGTAAAGAAATGGGATCCTTGTTGACATCCACCTACATCTATCCTGTCAAAATTACTTGATGTATCAAAGTTCTGTTGGGATTTCCTTTTATATTATTCCCAACCCCATTTCTTGCATCATACAAACATTGCATTCTTGGAGAATATTTTGTAATAATGTTCCTTTTGGAGGCCTTTGGAAGCATATATCTACTTGCATGAACTCATATCCATTTTTTTCAACTAAAGCCAATAAACAGGGCATCAGATCGACATCAAGCTATATATACTAGAAGCATTTGTCATTTTGAACCAACCAGCCATTCCCATTTTTCTTTACCTAGTTCACTAAGGTTTATGTTCTTACCTCATTTTTCCGGTTAGCATGAGCATTGACTAACCTCGGTTTGGTCGTTGTTATCTCTGATCTTATTGTATGCTTTTTCTTAAAGGTATTCTTGCAAGAGATGGATGCTGGCAGGAACAATGGAAGCTCCACATATGAATGCTTGTTATTTGGTATTTTACCTATACACATAAATAAGAGAAGTATATGATTATGAAATGTTTTAGAATTGAGTTGTGAGGAAAATATGAAAATATAATATGTTGTGACTTGTTTAATAAAGCTGATAGATGTGTCTACAGACATGGACGATACTTTGTACCCTAGAAGTTGTGGGATTAACCTGGCATGCCGGAAGAAAATTGAAGGTAAAGTTTAACACAAATGATTTCAAGTTGGAAAACACATAAAAGTCGTACTATTAACGGATGATGTTATTTGTTGGGATGATAATGAATGCAGAGTTTATGTTGAAGTATCTGCATATGGAGGAAAGTGAAGTGCCTAGGATCTGCTTGGATTTGTATGTGGAATATGGAACAACAATGGCCGGGCTAAAGGTGAGTTCGAGGTTATTAATATCTTAATCAGTTGAGCTATGTTTAAGCTGACACTTCACTACGTCTAATGACATGAAGATAATGATGATATGCGTGATATTCTTACTAGGCTTTGGGTTATGAATTTGACGATGACGAGTATCACGCCTGTGTTCATGGTACCTTACCTTATGAGGCACTGAACCCTGATCCAGTTTTGAGGAACCTCCTACTTTCCATGCCACAGCGTAAAATTGTAAATAAACAACAAAAGTCATAGCAATTGATAAAAACATACCTGTATTCGTATACTTCTTTGTGATCCTACATAACTTTGTGCAGATCTTCACAAATGCTGACAAGGGCCATGTAGCTCAAGTTCTTCACAGGTTGGATTTAGAAGATTGTTTTGAAGGGGTTATATGCTTTGAAACTCTTAATGACCAATCTTCAGAAAGCAAAAGCAATGGCATCCTCTGCAAGCCCTCCATTGAAGCCATTCAAGCTGCCATCAAAATTACTGATATTGACCCCAAGAAAACGGTAACAAGACCGACTATCAATATATTTATTTAGCTTTTCCCTGTTCCAGAGAATTAAAAAAAATCACTAAAAAAAGTTTTCTTTTTCCATCCTCAGATCTTTTTCGATGACAGCATCCGAAATATTGAGAGTGGAAAAGCAGCAGGCCTTCACACAGTTATAGTAAGTATTATATTTGTTTTGGTTGGCATTGGACTTAATCAATTGATCATGATGCCCTGAATCAATCTTCAATGCCATCCTGAAAATATCGCATCACCTGCAGGTTGGAAGATCAGAGTTAGTCCCTGGGGCTGACCATGCCTTAGGTAGCATCCACAATATAAAAGAGGCATTACCAGAGTTATGGGAAGGTGAAGACGTCGACCAGCCAGAGCAGGCTAAGCAGTCCCCTGCAGTTGAAACTATGGTCCATGCATAATCCTGCCCATCCTCAATTTTGAATTAAGCATCTTCATGGCTTAATAAGATGAATGCATTGACTATAAACTTACAAGAATTTAAAAATATATTTACAGGCAGAATGCAAAATAAGTTGTATAACATGGAAAAACCATTCTGTTCTGCAAGCTTTGTTACTTAATGTGGAACTAATTCATACCAAAGAACTGTACCTCACGCCCACATGGGTGGCTATTTAGACGAATTTGTACTTCATTTGTTTCTCTGTTACCTATGAATATGCTGTAGCAGTTCTCAATCTACTAATAGCTTACAGTTTTAACTATGGTATTGCTGCAATCATAATACATTTCTCGATACTCATAGATAACAGCACTGAGTCTCACGTGTCGACCACGCTAAAAAAATTTAAATGTAGAACAGGAATTTTAAAGATGAAAATAGATCACAAAGATACATCAGTTACTAGAGAATACAAGAGGCCTTATCATCCCTCAATATATATGTGATTCCCAACAATCAACAATTCCATAATATTCTCTACTCAGAACTAATAATGTTAATCGTGTGCATACCTAAGCCTCAAAAAACTTAATAGCTACAGTTACAACAGGGCTAATCAATCATCATCCGTCAGCCTTTAGTTCTCCGCAATTAACAATTCTGCATGGCAAGCGAGGAATATCTAATCTGCTTGTTTCTTGTGATTCAATTTTTCGCACAACATCCATTCCTTCGATAACGTGTCCAAACACAACATGGCGATTGTCCAACCAAGGAGTCTATTTGATGCAAAATGTAGATGCATTAATTATTGACAGAGACGTGGAGTAAAAGAAATCTATGTTAACAAAATGTTATGCTGAGACAAAAAAAAAAGCATGCTTTGAATTCAATAATTCATATGATTGCTTTCAGTTCAAGAATTCAATGAACATATGAACATCAGTTCAGCTTTCCAAGATATTTCATGTCTAGAACTCATAATCTAATTTGCCATCCAAGAATAGCAAGTTTCCCTTATTTTGATATATAATACATGGAAACCAATCATTTTTTCTAATAAGAAACTATTTCTATTAAAAGAAGAGGATATATAAAAAGAAAAGGTCTCTAAACTTGAATCATAGAGTTTGAAAACATGGAGTAGATTATGAATTTTTTGGCAGGCTCGAAGGAGGAGAAAATCAAATACTATCTGCAAACTGAGGGTGATTTATACGAAAGAAGCCCCTATATACCTTCACCACAGTATGTCCATTCCCCAACACTGTAGAACATAAAGGACATCCTCGACCAAGGAACAGATGTTCCTAAATCTGCTCTAGTAGTTGATTGTCTAGATCATTAGCTAATTCTTTAGTCCTAAAGTGTTTTGAACAGAAGATCTCCTTAGTTTGGAGGATAATAAACAAAAATAACAATCCACTAATAGACCCTTTATAAATCAAGCTTAGATCAATCTCATTCATTCTTTTGCAATCATATATGACCTGATTTTCAACAAGATAAAGTCCTAATCGATGCAACAAATAACCAGCATCCAATCCTCATACTAAGTCATTTTTTTCAGGGTCAGATTTTTACTCGTTATGATTAGTAGTTTGAGTTTCTTTATCAAGTCCCACTACAACTCTATAGATACTTTTCTACAATTAAACTTTGTGTCTTAAACAGAAAAGAATTGCAAACCAAAGTTATTGAAATGAAAGAGGAACAATTCCATTCATGTTCAAAGCAATAGGCTGCAGAAGTTGAATTACCGAAACAGTGCAGATGAAGAATTGGCTTCCATTAGTATTAGGTCCGGCATTGGCCATGCTAAGTACACCAGGCCCTACATGCTTCACTGCAAATAAGTCAAATAGTATTAGGTGCCGTTGCAGCTTTATTTTTATTTCCTGACATACTTCTACCCAGAAGCTGATACCAAAAGGTTAACCGTTCCAGAATCACAACGGTCATATAGATAAATAGTCATGACATACATGAAAAATTCTCGTCTCGAAAACTGGGACCATAGATACTAATACCTCCAGTTCCCTGCAGCAAAAATAACAACAATACAGCTTAAATCAGATTGGAGGCTTCTTTTCCAGAAAGCCTAGGATTCCATTTGTGTGTATAGGTATTTAGTATATACACATATAAGTACATATAAGTGTATATACGTTCAGAGAGAAAGAGTGAGTACATCTCCATTAGTGAAGTCCCCTCCTTGAATCATAAAATCTTTTATCACCCTATGGAAGGAACATCCTTTATACCCATATCCCTTCTCTCCTGCACCATGATACTTTATTTGATTATCAATGAACCAAGTGGGAAAATTATTCTCCAAGAAGAAGTCAAATTTTTTTTTTTTTTTTAACAAAAATCATTAAGAAGAAGGTGGCGTTCCAACTTGCCTGTGCACAAGGCTCGGAAATTCTCAACAGTTCTTGGAACAACATCTGCAAAAAGTCCTATCACGATTCTACCTGCTGGTTCACCTCCAATTTCTACATCGAAAAAGCACTTAGTTGATACTTCTGCTTGCAGCTCTACGTCCTACATTGTTTTATAGGAAACATTCAGATACCAATTAAGATAAACATCCTACATTCATAGAAAATATAACATTTAAGATTAACAAAACAGATGACTAATATGAGGACATAATCAATAACAACAACGCAGAAAATTTCTGAACAAAGAATCAACTCAATCAACAAACATTAAAATATCTAATCCCTTCTAAGTTGAAAAGCTATACGTGTACAACACATATACTGCACTAGAAAATCTTTATTTCAATCTAAACTCATAACATGAGACGGAATAGTTTCCCCTTTTCTTTCAGCCAGTGGACAGAATAAATTCAAAACTAAGAAGGAATCGAGCATAATAACTCATTTACTTTTGCCGCGGTGTTTGCACAGACGAGTCTTCTGTTCTTCACGGGAAACGCTTCTCTCAAGATAGGAAAACTCGAGCGTCGAGATCCCCATGTCAGTGTTCTTACAGGGGAGTTCATAGATCGAACTTGCAATGAAATTGGTACCAAACTCGTAGAACTACATATCAGTTGAGTTTTTGTAGACTTCAACGAGGGTAAGCAATATCGCCCCTGTACATGAAACAAATCAACATTGGGATGAGAAGAACAGAATTAAACAAAAATAACACGAATCAGACGACTTCATGTTACGAAGAACAGATGAAACTTGGAATCTGATATGAACAACGCAAATGCAGGTGTAGTAAAGTTGGAAGCACAGTGGGAGATGGAAGAGAACCTGTGAGGGAGAAGGCAAAGTGCCCAACACACCCATTGGAACGGCGGAGGCCATGGCTGTCATCTGCAAGAAATTTCACCGGATAACTTCAATATGCCGTGGCTTTGGTTGTGTTGATCAATATCTGTTCACCTATTCTATCTCTTTTAAAAATAACAATAATAATAAAAAATACATATATAGTTTTGAAAAAAATATTATTTATCTTTTTAGAAACTTAAAAAATAAAAATTAAGAATACTAATATATATATATATATATATATATATATTATTAATCTTTTGTAATAGTATTAGAATTTAGGCTATAAAATATATCTCAATTTTTTTTTTAAAACTCAAAAATAGGTTTTAAAAAAAAATCATTTTAAAAAAAATATTCCAAAAATATTTTAAAGTTTCAAAAATTTGACTGATTAAAAACTTTTAAAATACTTTAAAAAATTTAATAATTTCAAAAATAGTATTATTATTGCTTGTACATTTTTAAAATTAATATTAATAAAAGTCATAACTACGAGGTGAGGTGATGATATATGATTTTTATCTCGAAAGAAAAAACTTTTTTGAATTTTTTTATTGAAAAAAAAGATAAAATTTGTTAATGTTACTTTTAAATTTTCATGCTTATTTTTTTTAAACATATTTGTAACGGCATCTTTTCACTTTTTTACGAAGTTGAAGATATTTTTAAAATAAAGTATTAATGATTTTCATCCAAAACTAATGGCAAAATTTTTAAATTACGACAAAGTTTAAAGGTACTTTTATTAATTTACCCTAGAATTATTTATTTTAATAATATTTTTTTTACAATTTAATATCAATTATGAGATAAAAAAATATATAAATTTATTAATATAATCTTAGAATTATTTATTTTAATAATATTTTTATTATTTTATTTACCATTTAATATTAATTATGAGATTAAAAAATATATAAATTTATTAATAGAATCTTTAATAACTCACTATCACATCCAGCAATAATTTATTATATGAAAATATTTTTTTACAAAGTTTACATGATTTAAATTAAAACCTAATTTTATTTTATCTAAGTTATTTTGAAAAAAAGGCTGAGGAAAAATAATTGTTATAAAAAATTTATTTTGGTTATTAAAAATAACAATTTTAATTTTTAAACTTTTAAATTATTCATTTTTTTATTTTTATTTATTTGCTAATTTATGATTTTAAAATTAAATGAAGCCAATTTTTAAAGCTTAAGGATAAAATGAAATAAATATTTTAAAAATAGATATTTGTAAAATGTAAAAGAAAAAAAAACTAAAATAGAATAATAAAAAATTAAAGAGAATTTGAATTGATAAAAGAGTTTGGAGGCGACATTGGAGGGAGAATTGAGATCAGATTTTGAGAAAGAAAAGCCTGAAACTAGGGCTTTCTTCCGGTAGGATTAGATGAATCAACCGTCCAAAAAGAAGAATTTCCGGAGAAGAAATTGTTGTGATTCAGAAGATGGAGGAGATGATGCAAACTCCGTCAGCACCAAACTGGACGAGGAGGAAGAACAGCACAGGTTGGCATTGGAGGAGGTAAAATTCTTGCAGAAACAGAGGGAGAGGAGGGCAGGAATTCCTGCAATTCCTGCAGTATCGACGCAGACTAGCACTGCCGGTGCTGTCGGCGGTCTTGTTCGGAAACCCACTGACGCTAACAGTAATATTGGTGGCGGCGGGGGCGGGGGCAATAAGAATGAAGGTGCTGGAGGCGAAGGCGACAAGGATGATTTGGTCCTTCAGGATACATTCGCTCAGGAAACTGCCGTCATGGTTGAAGATCCCAATATGTAATATTCTCCTTAATTGTGTCGTTCTCAACGAATTTTTTTCTATTTGATGGATTATATTCTAGGAATTGAGGTGAGGGATGTTTTAATATGTTTAAAATTGGGGGTTTGATGAGTTCTCATAATAGGTTGAAGTACATTGAACAAGAACTGGCGAAGAAAAGAGGAAGAACTGTGGAGAATGTAGAAGGAGCTGAGAATGACTTGAAACAGGCAGAAGATGAACTATACAAAATCCCAGAGCATCTTAAAGTGAGTGAGTAGTCAATCTAGTGTTCTTAGCGTTCTTGTTTCACATCTTTCAGTTCTTCTGTTCATTGCTATTTCACTGAGTGCTGCATTTGATTTTTGTTAGAATGATCGAAGCTAGTATTTAGATTCATCCGGTTTGTATATTCTGGGACTTGTTTATGCTTATCATTTTTTGGATTTTGTCAGGTGAAAAGACGAAATTCTAATGAAAGTTCCACTCAGTGGACTACAGGGATTGCAGAGGTTCAGCTTCCAATTGAGTATGTCCTTCCCCTCCTTTTTGAAAGAGTTTAATTCACACATCCCAACGATGTTCGCTTCTTAATACTTTCTGTGAACTGGGGTAATCAAAAGCAGGAACAAAAGTGGAACGAAACCAATTACTTAGAGATTAAGCTTTACTTGGCAATTACTTAGAGATTAAGCTTTACTTGGTAGCTTATGATACTTTTATTGATCAATAGTTATCATCCATGTTAAGAATATTTAGCCTTGAATTATGGTTTAACATATGTATCATATTTGACCCTTTATTATAGACAAAGATGTTGTACGATTGAGGATATTTAGCCTTCCATTACGGTTTATCATAGGTATCATATTTGACCTTTTATAGGCAACTATCTTGTATCCACTTATTTCTCTTTCCATTTCCTTTGTACTTTATTTGGTTCCGTAAATGATTATAAGTAGAGAACTTTCACCACCGTTTAGGTGTGGTGGTTTTAGCAAATATTCTCAATCCACATGAGTATATTTCATATTTGCATTTGGTGAGGATATTTTCCTCTGACCTTTGTGTGGTCATTATCTCTATTTGAACAGATTCAAGTTGAAGAACATTGAGGAGACCGAGGCTGCAAAAAAGCTTTTGCAGGAAAAGAGATTTGTCGGTCGTTCAAAATCCGAGTTTAGCATCCCATCTAGTTATAGTGCCGATTACTTCCACCGTGGCAGGGATTATGCTGAAAAACTTAGAAGAGGTGCCTCGTCTCTTTATATTACTTTACCTTTTGGGATGATATTGCACTGTTATTTACCCGGATCTGATTTAAAATTTTGGTGATAACCTTCCTATGATGATAGTTTCTTACAAATTTTCTGCATTTCAAATGTTAGAGTATGTTAAAGTCTGGTGGTACTCTGTTGATGTTACTAAAAGCATGCCTATGATCTAAATTCTAGATATTTGTTGGATTGTTCAATCATTAAACCAAGAACCCTTGTATCCGGAGAAAGGGATGAACATATAATCGTGTGTTAATTAGATATTTTACTGTTCTGACGATGAATAGAAAAATATGCAGAACATCCTGAGCTGTACAAGAATAGAAATTTGCAAGATGATGGTTCAGGCTCCAAACCAACTGATAGTGGCACAGAGGCTGCAGGACAAAGGCAGGCTGCAACCGATGAGTTCATGCTAGAACGCTTCCGGAAACGTGAACGCCATCGTGTGATGCGAAGATAACACACCCATCAGGCTGCTATTTGTCCACAATTGGAGGTAACGTACTCGATTAAAGAAGAATCAAGGATAAAGATTTCTGTCCTCGAAAGCATCACGGAGTCATCTCAGGACCTTGGGTTATAGCGAACAACGACTTAGATCGTCGATTGATTTGTCATTCATAGTTTATCGTGGTAAAGTCGGCCGATTGAATTATAATCCAAATATACTTTTGGATATACTGATATTGATGATGTGGTTTGCCTCTATCTGGCCTATCTATTTGTATCTTAATCTAGCCTCTGCATTTGCAGTTACATTTATCAGTTTTCTTGTACTTAGCCAAGTGCAGAGCTACCCAAAGTGCAAAGTGAATGGAAAAAATAATCCTTTTAGGTGACACTGAGATAGAAAACATGAACAATATTGGTGTTGGAAAGTTATAAACAAGTTATTTGATGATGCGTTAGCTAATTAGTTCCAGTTTTATCATCTTACTCTTTACTATTGTCTGGTTCTCTTTTTCAATCTGCTGCTTGGTATAAGAACTCTAGGTTTTCATTAGTCGTCAATGGCTATTCGAGTCTAGAACTTGGAGCAAGGGCTGCCTACCAAAAGTTTGACGTTCTTATGAGTTATTTTGATAATCACGTGTGATAGGGTTGTGTGATAGGGTTGGCAGTTGTCTTGTGAGACGAGTCTAAGTGTAGGTCAAATGATTATCTTGTGAGAAGAGTCGAGGTGTATATAAGTTTATCTGTCCCATATAATTGGAGGGAACGATGTTGAGAGCAGTGAAGATTTTGCCATTTCTAGCCTGCATTTAGAACCGATGAACTCTAACCGTTGAGGTAGAGGTGTATATAAGTGTATTTGTCCCATATAATTTGAGGGAACGATATTGAGAGGAGTGAAGACTTTGCCATTTCTAGCTTCGCCAATTAGCACTCCAGCCTCTAGAAATAGCTATCCAATCCTTAGAATTCGAACCCTCCTACTTCTCCAAGGTTGGTTATCATATCAAATCGAGTTCGTAGTAGTCTCTCTTCCCACCGCTTGCAAGTCTAATGCTTCCATTTCAATGACATTCAATTTATTGTACATACAATTCAACCAACACGACACAATGTTTCAAGTCAAAACATGAATAAGTTTCATTTTCTCTTATATTTAATTGTCTACGGTATATTTGAAATTTAAAATATATAAGTTATAAGTAATATTGAATTATTATAATAATTGATTGCTAAATAAATTTTAAAATTTATATCATGTTATTCATATTTATTATAGAATGATTAACTAATAACAATTAATTCTCTAAATTAATTCTCTAAAATACCTTAAATGTTTAAAAAAATTTCATAAACTTGAAAAAAAAAAAAGGTTAAAAATATTCTTACGATGAAAACCGATCATATTTTGCTTTTACAAAATAAAACTTTTGAAAGCATTTCAAAAGTTTTATTAATAATATATATATATATAAAATAATAATAAAATCTTCAAAAACATCCTTAAATTTTTTTTAAAAAGTAACAAAAAAAAAAAAAAGACGACATTATTACATTAGTACTACGTTTATAAACTTTCAAAAGTAACACCAAACCGTTTGGAGATAATATATGAGATGTTGATAGATTCAAAAGTAACGACAAATCGTTTCGAGATAATATATGAGATGTTGATAGATAATTTTCATTTATATATTGACGATAATAAGGGTAAGAATATTTTTTTTTTAACTTTTTATAAAATATATATATATTATATATATTGAACGATATTTTTAAAACATTATTAAAAATTTAAAGATATTTTTTAAACAAAACTAACGAAAAAAAGTATTTTTTTTAAAGTTTAAGCATATTATTAAAATTTATTATATTTTCTAGACAAATTATAAAGAGTATTTTTATTAATTTGAGAACATAAAATTCTTAATTAATTTATTTATTTTTAATAAATTTAATAGATACGAAAATTTTATTAACTTTTAAAAAAAAAAATTCTTAAAACTTGCTTAATTTATTAGACAAAAAAAAAAAAAAAGAATTTTCTATATTCTGTATTTTTAATCAAAGCAATAAAATTTTAAGCTTTTAAAAATATTTTTTCATGTGCTCTCTCTTTCAAATTATTGATTCGTACATCGTAATTTAAAGATAAGGATAATCTCTTTCCTTCACTGCCACGACACAAACGTGGATTAAAGAAAAGAAAATTAAAATTGTTATTATCTTTTAGTAAATAAATTAAAAAATATATTTTTAATTAAAACTTTAAAAAATATTAACATAAATATAATTGAAAATATTAATATAAACTTAAGAGAGGGTTTTAAATATTAATGTTAATAATTATATATACCTTTCATTTTAATAAAATGTCCACCGGATATTTAAAAAAAAAATTATATAAATAAAAAAAACATAAAAACTTCTTTTATTGAGTATTTCGCGTTAAGTCAATATCAATCACATGTATGTATATATATATATATATATGAAACGTGGATAAAATTATTTATATAAAAAAAGTATAATAATCTCGTTTTATATTTTATAGGGGTGTTCGTGGGTTAAGTTAGATTGGTAATCCAACTCAATTGTTCGGGTTGTAAATTTTTTTAATCCAAACAATTCTTATTAATTAAAATGCTAGTCTGTAAATTTGTATTTATTTATTATGAAATATTTAATTAATATTTGTAATTTAATGTCAATATATAATTTAAAAATGATTTTTTAATGGTTTGGAGAATAAATAATAAAAATAATAATTATGAAATTAAATAAAATTAAAATAATTATATGTATTATATCGAAAGCAAAAAAAAAAAAAAAAAAAA
>NW_019268518.1:2832925-2851732 GCF_002738365.1 Cucurbita moschata
TCGAAAAAAAAAAAAAAAAAAAAAAAATGTATATATATTATTTAGAGGATATTGTTTTAGAAATTGGTAAAATGGGAGAATATTAGGAGCCACACATTTGCAGGCACTAAGCTCCAAACCAAAACCCCCCAAATTGTTCATCGCTTTCTAGAACTCTCTACGTCTTCCCCTTAAACCTCTCGTAAGGGTTTAATTTCATTCTGGAATTCGCCTCTTCTACCAACTCTTATCTTTTCACAGCGCTTCATGGCTCCAGTTTTCAGCAGAAGCTTATCCACTGTTGCTCTTTCTTCACTTGCTTCTTCTTTTTCTTACCCTCTACCTACCAGTGGTACGCGCTTGAGCTTGAGAAGCGCTTTTCTGCCCCGAAATGGGCTCAGAAACGGGTTTTCTTCTGGTGGGTTGAAGTGGAAGATTGAGAAGAAGGTTAATCGGATTGCGGTCAGGTGCGAGGCGGCCGTCGCCGAGAAAGAAGCGGCTGAGACTCCCGGTGAGAAGTTTGAGTACCAAGCTGAGGTGGGTGTTTGAATTCTTCGTATATGTTGGTGATATTGATTGATTTTGAACTGATGGTGAGCGGTGAGAAGGGCAATGATCGACCTATTAAGCAATTAAGTTTTCATTTTTGTTGAAAGATAGAGAGCAGTTGGGAAATGAGGTTTCTGTAATTTTGTTAAAAGATTAGGAGTTCTCGTTGATTTTGTTTTCTTTAAAGCCAAATTTATGGAAAACGAAGTATTGTTCTCTTGGTATTTTTGAAACGTTAATTTCCGAGCATGTATCGGGTTTATGTGGAGGCTTTATGAAGTATTTGGTATAATGACTGCAGGTTAGTCGCCTCCTGGATTTGATTGTTCACAGTCTATACAGCCACAAGGAGGTGTTTCTTCGAGAGCTAGTGAGGTAATAATGTTCATTCAAGGAAGCAAGAAAATGGCTATGCATTGTGGTCAATTTCCAGTGAATGTGGTTCAATATGTTTTTGTAATCTTTATGTTAATTTTATTTTTTAATCGTTCTCTAGTAACGCGAGTGATGCTTTAGACAAGCTAAGATTTTTGAGCGTGACTGAACCCTCTCTGCTTGGAGAAGCTGGTGACCTTGAAATTCGTATCAAACCTGATGCCGACAGTGGTACTATCACCATAACGTATGACAATTTTCATGGATCTTGTACTGTTTTACTTATCATTACTGAGCATTACTGAGTGAACTTAGTTATTTAACAATTTCAATTTTTTTTTTTTTTTTTTTTTTTGTTTTTAGAGATACTGGTATTGGAATGACTAAAGAAGAGCTCATTGACTGTCTCGGAACTATCGCTCAGAGTGGCACTTCAAGATTCTTGAAGGCCCTGAAGGTTCCCCCTTCCTCTATTTCCACTTGTTTCAGTATCATATTTTGCACACCTCCAGTTTCTTCGGGCTTTTTATGGTCATTGGAAGTGAAATTTAATGTCTGAACATGACAATTCTATCAGGAAAACAAGGATGCTGGAGCAGACAATAGCTTGATTGGTCAATTTGGTGTTGGATTCTATTCGGCCTTTCTTGTTGCTGAAAAGGTCGAGTAATGTTTTCCCTTGACAAAATAACTGTTCTCTTTGATGCAAACTTCTTTTCTGCTAAGTTACTCATTATGTCTATCTTCTATGTTAATGTGATCATATGCAATCAGGTTGTTGTATCCACCAAGAGCCCAAAATCAGATAAACAATATGTTTGGGAAGCAGTAGCCGATAGTAGTTCATATGTTATTAGGGAAGAAACAGATCCTGAAAAGCTTCTACCGCGGGGAACACAGATCACACTCTACTTAAGGGTATGCAGTATATCTTCTATAACACAATATTTCGGAACTATTCCATGCCTGTTAGGAACTGTTAAGAAACTATAAATGTTTAGGAGTGATTGGTAGAACAACTCAATTTAGATGAATACAATTATTGCCGCATTTACCTTTACGTGTTATGGTAATATTTGTTGTTTTATTTGTGGATAGTTTATTAGGGGTTCATGATTTGCATTGTTTATGTGGCAAGTTGCAAGTGATGCCATTAAATTACAATCTCTGAGGTTATTCAATCATTTTATAATCTTTTGTTCCATTTTGCAGGAAGATGACAAGTATGAATTTTCTGATCCGACCAGAATTCAAGGTCTGGTAAAAAATTATTCACAGTTCGTTTCCTTCCCCATCTTCACATGGCAAGAGAAGTCAAAAACTGTGGAGGTATGAATGCTATGCATTTACTTGTAATGAGACTTTTATGCTACCCATGCAAAAAGCTCTAATAGTTTATTCTTCTTAATGAGTTTGAGTATATCTTACTCTTACTATATGTAAGGAAAATTGGTTAAGCGTTTCTTTTCTAAATTTAACAATTCAGATTTGTAGTTAGGACTTCTGTCCAAAATGATTGTATAATCCCTCAATTTCTGATATTTGATTTTGAGTCATTATTTGAGTTTTTTTCTAGTTTATTACTTTCTTGATGTGATTATCAATTAGGAGGAATCATCATGTGCATTATTTAATTACGTGTTTATTACTTTCAATACTGAATCGAGTTTTGGGGCAGGTGGAAGAAGAAGAAGAACTCAAAGAAGGAGAAGAACCACAACCAGATGTAACCCACTTGTAAATCATAGTTCAGAAATTTGTACTATTCTCCATGATCAAGGTATTTGAAGGTTTTCTTGTTTTTCAGGGCAAGAAGAAAAAGAAGACAGTAACCGAGAAGTATTGGGACTGGGAATTGGCTAATGAAACAAAGCCAATCTGGGTGAGTTGAAGGGATATTTGCGTTATATGTCCATACTGAACTTGTAAAGAAATGATTTTGTTTCTATAGTCTTTCAAGTGTTCTTCTGCAATCGTGCATTTTTATAATCCTTCATTCTTGTAATTTTCATGTGTAGATGCGGAATGCAAAAGAGGTTGAGAAGGATGAGTACAATGAATTCTATAAGAAGACATTTAATGAATTTTTAGAGCCACTCGCATATTCTCACTTCACCACGGAGGTAATGCATCCTTTAGTTTAATTAATACGAATTTATCTTTTATTAGAGCCTAGGAGTACTAATTTCATTTTTAACCCTACAGGGCGAAGTGGAGTTCAGGAGTGTTCTTTATATTCCTGGAATGGCACCTATGAATAATGAGGATGTTGTAAATCCTAAAACAAAGAATATTCGTCTGTATGTTAAGCGTGTCTTCATCTCTGATGATTTTGATGGTGAGCTGGTGAGTATATTTACGATATATAAGATGTGTTTCATATATTATTGTGAATTGTCTTCTAAGTCTTCATATCTTATACTTAAACTAATCCATGTAGAATCCCATACCTTATAAACTAGTTTGCTGAACAATCACAAGTCTGACTCTGTTCTAAAACCTACTTGGAAAGCACTTGTTATTTTCTAACCACATTTGATTTAATAAAAAATTAATGTGAATTTCTAGTGTAATTTGAGTTTCTTTAAATGGTTGAACTAAAGCTTACATATGCTTTGCAGTTTCCACGATATTTGAGCTTTGTGAAAGGTGTGGTAGATTCCGATGACCTCCCCCTAAATGTTTCTCGAGAAATTCTTCAAGAAAGCCGAATCGTAAGTTGTTTTAAACATATACATTAGTTTCTTAGGAAGGGCTATATTCTCTTGGCTTTCAGCAGTCGTCAATGTGAGCTGTGGGTATCAATCACTTGTAGGCCTCTTTATAATTATGGTCTTGGTCTGATTTATTGCATTAGAGTTCCTTTCTGTAGTTTTTATGGGACGCTTTTATTGAACTTGTTTTTTGGTGCCCTTGTATATTTTGTCATCTTTCCCAATCAAAACTCAATTTCTTATCAAGAAAAAATGCATCAAGCATGCACAATTATCTATTCTCTTACATTTTCTATGGTTTTTCTATTCATCATTCCTATAAGCCTGAAACCCTAAAATTAAAATGTTTCAATGTTACTGGTTTCGTAGGCATAAACATAACATATCTTCTTTCCACCACTTTTCACTTACGATTTCCTTAAGTAGGGGCACAAGTACCTAGTTTACGAATGTGTAGTTTGAAATTTGTTCTGGTCTTAGTAGTTGGCATTACTGATTGAACTCTGGGCCAGACCGAAATGGTAACCACAATTTAAAAGAAACTTTTTCCTTTTTCTTTCTTTTTCCAGCACATTCCCAATCAACTTTGAGATTTTGTTTGCTCTCGATAGAAGATTATCTTTTACTGGCAATTTGTTGTTGCAATCATCAACATGCTTGATGAATCTACTTTTGTCAAATATTTTCCAGGTGAGAATTATGAGGAAGAGACTTGTCAGAAAAACATTTGACATGATTCAAGACATCTCTGAAAGTGAAAATAAAGAGGTTTGTAGCTATGAAGTCAAATATGACATAATCTATTTGCATTTTTTTAGTGCTGTGTAAACTGGAAAAAGGGAATCTGTGTTTCAGGATTACAAGAAATTCTGGGAGAATTTTGGCCGGTTCTTAAAATTAGGATGCATTGAGGACACTGGAAATCACAAGCGCATAACACCATTATTGCGGTTTTACACCTCCAAAAGTGAAGAGGAGCTGAAGAGCTTAGATGATTATGTCGAGAACATGGGCGAGAATCAGAAGGCAATTTACTATTTGGCGACTGACAGCCTAAAGAGTGCCAAGAGTGCTCCATTCTTGGAGAAATTGCTTCAAAAAGATATTGAGGTAAAAAAAATTCTTCTATTCCAAGAAACTCTCACAGAGGGTTGATATTAGTTATTTTAGTCAACTGCCGATCATACAATTATGCTAAATATTTTCTATGTTGATAAACTTTCTGAGAGAAATAACTAATTCCAATTTTAGAGTTATAAAGAAGCTTCTAGAGCTCTTATGTGGATGAATTGGATTGAGAAGCCAAAGATTTTTAGAAGAGTGAAAAGAACGTTTTTGTTTTAATTTTTTTTTTTTTTTTTTTTTTGGTGTTGGTGGTAGTGGGATGCTGCTTCCTTAAGTTTGGGTACTTATTACATGGTTCTTAACCCTTTTTCTTCTCTACCAACCTTTTTTACTTTCTACCATTATAACTCTTTAATGAATGCTGGGAAGCTGTTCTTGCATAACTGCTGGGCTGAGTTGGGATGTTCTCTTGTTCCACTTCCCATCTTTGGTCTGCTCTTTAATGAATGCTGTTTGTGTCTTTTAACAGCCTTACTGTACATCTAATGTTGGGTTGTTTCGTTCGATTAGGTTCTTTACTTGATCGAACCCATCGATGAAGTTGCAATCCAGAACTTGCAGACATACAAAGAGAAGAAATTTGTTGATATTAGCAAGGAAGATTTAGAGCTGGGTTTGTTCTTTTCTCCTCATTTTTGGTTTAGAAATTAGCCGACTTGCAGAGAATGTTATTTTGTTCTTGTGAAAGACAGTATGTTATTTTTGAATTATACCAGTAATTGCTTTCTTGTATTAGGCGACGAGGATGAAGTCCAAGAAAGAGAAACTAAGCAAGATTACAACCTCCTCTGTGACTGGATTAAGCAACAACTAGGTGACAAGGTAGCAAAAGTCCAAGTCTCTAAGCGCTTAAGCTCTTCTCCGTGTGTCCTAGTTTCCGGCAAGTTTGGATGGTCTGCAAATATGGAAAGGTATGCTTTCGACATTAAATGCTCAATGTCTCAACATAACCAATCTCGATGTGGACTGATATAAATGAGTACTTCTCTAATAGGTTATTATCTACACTGCGAGATTAAAAGTAACTCACTTATGTAAACAAGTACTCTTTTTTGTCTCAGTTTGGCCTCTTTCCTATTACAGATGAATATCATAATGATTTATGTAATAGTTCTTATAGATTTAGATTTTAACCATTTGATTATAACTAAACAAGTTTGGATATTCCTGTCGAAATTGAGCTTTAAGCATTCTCTGATACGATTCAGATGCCGAAATTTTTTTTACTCGGAAATATATTTTTGGGGGTTTCAGTATAACAATATCTTATCGGCGATTTCCCCGTTATTCCAGGTTAATGAAGGCACAGGCTCTCGGAGATACTTCGAGTTTGGAGTTTATGAGGGGAAGGAGAATTTTGGAGATTAATCCAGATCATCCGATCGTCAAGGATCTAAATGTAAGACTTCTAACAATCCCTATGTTTTGATTGGGAATAGGTACTTGTTAGTCTATCTGTAGGACATCAGGATGAAGCCAAATTTTTTGTCAAAGATTGATGCACGAACCACGTTCTCAACGTCCGAAAATTGCTTGCTTGCTTGCTGATGGGATGAGATCCTCCTACTCATATAGTTGATGGATTAGATGATTTGACTAAGGAGATTTTAGTTATACCATTAAGAAAATGGAATAAGAATAGTTCATGACAGTTTAGAAGTATGTTAACACATTGTTCTGTTTTACAGGCCGCTTGCAAAAATTCACCGGATAGCAGTGATGCTACTAGAGCCGTTGATCTTTTATACGAGACAGCATTGATATCCAGTGGATTCTCTGTAAGAGAAAGTTCAATCAATGTTTGATTATTTTCCAGGAGTTCATGATTTTGATTGATGTCTTACATTGTTCTCTCACTGCTCGTCTTCATACAGCCTGATAGTCCAGCTGAATTAGGAAACAAGATATATGAGATGATGGCAATGGCACTTGGAGGCAGATGGGGTAGATTAGAAGACAACGTCGAAGATGATGCTTCTTCTGCTGCTTCTGCTGAATCCGAAAGTGCCGAGGCACCGGAAGTGCAAGTGATCGAACCCTCGGAAGTGAGGGCAGAGGATGATCCATGGCAGGATTAGGATGAAATTAACCTTGGCTAGATGTTAGAAGCCAGCCTTTTGACACTGCTGTGAACGAAACAAGATACTGGTGGTGTTTGGCAGATCATTCAACAAGTTTTGATTCATAAATGCATCGATTTCGATGATTAAATCTCGATCCAGTGGGTATAAAAATGCAAAAAGGTACACAATTCTTGAGAATAATGCAAATGAAATCTCTCACAGTTTCAAATGTCTTAGCCTTAACACGTCTAATGCTATCAAATGATGCGTTGATGAAAGAAGAAACTAACATACATATGTAAACAGATTGGAGTTCACACACACGAACTGCAAGATCTTAAATTTTAATGGGGAAAATACAAAAACTTAAACACTTTCTCAATCTTGGTGGAGACAGCAGCCTCTTTTCTGAACCATTACAACGTTCTCTGTTTTTGTGCAGCAAATCTCTGCCTTGCCTTGTATGATTCTCAACTTCTTGCATTGAAATACATGCAAATGTGTTAAACTGTTTGGATTCCCATCCCTACCGATCTCGCTTCAGTCCCCGTTCTAACTTCTCTTCCACGTTTACGAGCTTATCGGTGAAACCCGCCATCAGACTTGGCAGAAATGAAATTTGCATTATTCTCTATGGATGCACATGCTAGTTTTACCCTATACAACTTTGAATCATGTAAAGACTAAGAGCTCGAATTCGAACTTAGGGTTCTGCTCTGGTGTTGTTGCATGGTGGAGTAGAGCCTGAGAGAGTAAAATGAAGCTAACTTACTTTTAAGAACTTAGATTTTAGCCTACGGAGAAACTTGAACGAATAGTACCATCGACATCTTGGCCACTGGGAGGGGCAGCAACGTCGAAGTTCCTTGGAACGACATTGTGGAGCTCGTTCTCCCATACATTCAGTAGCTGCAAAAGCCATATTCATGTCATATTACAATATGATCATAAAAGCATTGGAGTCTTGGAACAAAAGCATCTTGACGGGACGAGCTTTCGTGTCAACATCCATTTCTTTGAAACATAACCAAACACAAAATACAGTGTGAGTAAGCATGTTCGAGAGAGTTAATCCCGAGCGCCGGTGAAATATTATGCATCACATCGAACAGATAATTGCCCAAACATGCATGATAATTTAGTTCAGGATACATGAGAAAAAAAACCTGAACAGGCTCCTTGAATCCACCAACAAGTGATGTCAACTGGGAATTAATCGTTCTTCGTAGCAGGTCGGGTGAGCTTCCCATGTTCGGGATACAAGGCGGAATAACTCCATGGTGAGTCGGATGTTGCGGGAGGTAAGGCATAGGCAGATCAGGAGGGAAACCAAATAAGGATGGACCAGCCTTTGATTGCATGATCTGTTCAGAGACATGGCGTAAAGATTATCACATGGAATCAAAGAAGCATGAACTGTTTCATTGGATATCACAGTAGCCTGCTTACTTCTTTTGTTAGGAGCTCTTCGATGTTAAAATCCAGCTTGGGATTAACTGTTGCAAGTTTCATTGACAAAAACTGCAGAGTATCATGGGAATTAGATTCAACTAAATAAGATCGTTAAAGATATCGACCGAATTTGAAACTTTATGCTTAAGAACAAATGCTCTTATGCCGAGCTGGGCGGTTAATAAAGAACCAATCGGGAATACGGTCGAATAATCCACAGAACGGGAAGTATGGTTTCTTTTCGTTACCTCGACTTGTCGTTGCAGCGATTGAACATAGTTAATGATCTCATCGAGCATTACAGCTTTGCCAGTGACCTGAGAACCGAGCAGCTTTTCAGGATATAGTGATGACAAGTACACAAAACAAACAGTTCACAAATTCGACTCACGAACCTTACTGCACCCGGGCACGAGGTCTTGAAGGAGCCTCATTCTTTCACTTATCTTTTCTCTTCTTACCTATAAAGGCAGTAAATTAGTCCTTTTCCCTATATGAAACTTGTTTTTAGTTAACTAGAAAAAGAAAATGGAAGAAAATGTTAACCCTTTCGGCAAGACTATGGCTGTTCGTCGCCTGGCCTCTTCGAGCTCTAACGTGAATATATTCTTCTTTGGGCGCATCCGACGGTTGAGAATCTTGTTTTCCTTGCTTCCCAGCAGCCTTGTTAGTAGTAAAACTTGGATTTTGGTCTTTGTCTCCGTTCTGCCAAGTTAATGCCCCGTTCTTCGCAGTTTCGTTAATTTGTTTCGAAGCTTCTTTAACTTGAGCAAGTTCCATATTCTAACAAAATCAAATATTCAATTCTAAGAAGTTAATGATAACATCCACCTCACCTCAATATCACACACACAAGAGAGAAAAGGCATTATAATAGTTTACCCGATCGCCCCTTTTCCGTTTCTTGAAGCACAATCCTTCCCGAGATGGTTCAGCAATGGTACCTCCCAACGTGCATTGCTCGTCTTGACCGCCACTAAACCCAGTTTCATCAGATTCATTACCAGACTCACCAACACAACCTTGTTTAGCCCTGTCTCGAGACATCTCGCTTTCTTTCTCGGTCTTTGGTGGACTCTTTTCTTTACCCTCCAACACAACCTTGTTTAGTTCCTGACTTCCAAAGGCACCCCTAGAATGAATGCCATTAGAGCCTGAAATACCAAATGAACCAGCAGGTGGAGCCCCGAAAACGCCACCATTGAAGCAAGAAAACCGTGCTGCACGCTCTATGAACGCCGAATCAGCTGGTAGCTGAGACAAATTAGCTGGAAACATTCCAGGAACATTCCCTGAGAAAACTCCTTTCATCCATGAACTTTGTTGGTTCCAATCCATACCCAGAATTCTATCACTACTAGATCTCAAAGAACTCAGACCTTCCCCATCAACAACAGTCACATTAGAATCATCTATACTGTTTTGTTCATTAAAACTGCTGCAGAACCTCGAGCTTTGCGAGTTCGTATGATCATTCAACACGGTTGGAGTAAACAAGTTCGACATTGAAGTTGAAGGACAAGAAGAAACACCTAGATCTCCATTGCTAACGACCGAGGGATTCCCGGTCGAAACAAATCCGATCGACTCATTAGCAAATTGCCAACTAGAGGAGATACTCATAGGATCACTAGTCCTACACTCATCTTCAAATTCATCCTTCCCATTCATACTATCAGCAAAACAACAACAAAAAAAACCACACAATCTCTCAACTTCTTTCCATCAATAAACAAGAATCTGCAGAGGAAAATCAAAGCAGATTCATAATCATCCAATTCCCAGAGCCCAAAATGGCGAGTAAGAACAGAAAACAGAACAAACAACACAATGGCCACACATTTTTCAGAATCATCCACAATTACAGAACGATTTCAAAGCAAAACACATCAAAATCATCAACAGTTTCCAAAGAATCCATCCGAAAGGGAAGAACCCACTTAATCAAATGAGCAAAAATCATGCAAACAAGCACAAACCCATCAACGGGTAACACAAAATCATCACCAAAAAGAGGAAAAACAAAAACCCTAATCAGAGAAAGAAGAAAACAAGGTCGAAATCAGGCTTAAAATGGCAGAAAAGATATACCCATTTCAGATTCTATTCAACTTTCCCCAAATTTTTAGTAGAAATAAGAGCTTGAAGTTAAGAATCCCACCTCCATTCTCCCTCTGCTGGCACTCACCTCTGCGAAAACACTGTCACAAACAGAGCGAACTCAGAGAAAATGCAGAGAGAACCCTCGTAATTTAGAGAGAGAAAGTGAGAAAAAAAGTGAAAAGCAGAGAAGAGGGTAAATGGGAATTTGAAGAAATAGCGAAAAGGAAACGGAACAGTAAAGGGACGCTGAATTTATACCCACGCTTACATGAAAAAGAGCGCCCTCGATGATTAACCATCGCCACTTCTACTGCAACAAAAAATAATTAAAGGGCCAAAAAGCAAACCCTTCTCTCTCTAATAAACCTTTTCTTGATTCACAATTCTTTATCATCAACTTGAACACTTCCCTCTGCCATTCTCAATATTTTAAGCTTATAATCATTCCTGTGTTTGAGCTAGCAACTGAAATTGCCAACTCTCATTTGGGTTTCTTCCCATTTTTTTAATCGAGTTCTTGAAACGAGAGAGCTGTATAAGATCTTTAATGGATGGGTTTGTTTGGTCAAGAACCCAATACAAAATCTTAAATCCTTTGAACACTTGTATTTGTTTAATCTTCAGTTTCGATGAACATGAACAGGATATGCATCTGGGTGTTATGTTTGAGTTCATTTCCTTTCAACGAACATGATTTCTTGCCTTTTTTTGAAATTTTTGGATCAAATCAAATGCACCAACCAATATCTATCCAATTTCATTAATGGATTTTACTGTGCTGAATTGAGTGAAGAGACAATTCAAGAGCTATAATTTTGTTGATGCCATTATTTTTGTGAAAATAAATGTCAAAGGTTGTTCTAAGTGTAAAGCTGTGTGCCACAAGAATAAGTTGCTGTCTTTTTGGTTATTTCATTGTTTGCTCAATTATTAGTAGACCCATTCTAAATCTTTGAAATTTAAGATCTCCCTCTTTATTTTTATTTTATTAATTTTTGTTAAGAATAACGTTACGATACCATGTTAAGAATGATGCTCTGATACCTTGTTAAAACATAAGTAGGATGGAACGTCCAACAAACATAGGTGTGATCAAAAGTTTCCGTGCAGATCTAAAGTCCAATTTTCATTGATGTTGCTAACTTTTAAATAAAATACAAACTACAAACTATATCCTAAAAATAAGAAAATATTGGTGAAAATAAAGATGAGATATATCCAATATAAAATAAATTTAATATTTTGATTTCTTTTACCCACAAAAGCTTTAGTTTGAAGATAAATATTAATATATTTCTTTTATTTCATTTTCAAAATAGATTTGTTTTAATTTATTTATTCCAAAGTGTATCTTTATTGTTAATTTTTTTTAAAATAATATTTGTTTGAGGTGAAATTGGATTTAAATTACATCAGGAACTAAATTAATGGAAAAAGATCAATATACGACGGGTTGTTTGTGACTACATGCTCGTTCTAAATACTTTTTACTTACTTCATGTGTAATTAGGTCTTTATTATTCTTATCGTGTCAATACAAAGTTAATAATCGTTCACCAAAATCATATTTACACCCACCAGGTGTAAAATGCCTCAAAATGTATTGTAGGGATATATGACTAATTGTCAATTTTTCATACTCGGGTCATATGATATCAAAGATGTGGTTATTTCTTATTCGCTTTTAGTTTATAAGATTGGTTTCTTTCAAATAGTCTTCAATGCATTTCCTCACTCAATGTTTTTCTAAAATATTTCTTTCAAACGTGATCCAAGGCTCAATCATACGTTAACATTGTCTATAAAGTTTTGACTTTGACACGGTTAATATGTTCGTTGGATTAGAACAAATGTCGCACAATCGTTATGCACAAAAGTGCGATTATCCTGCTGCTCGATAATTATATGCAGTAAGTCGTTGTTGTTGCCTTTTGCTTATATTCCTATATAACATCAATTTCATTTTCTCAACACTTTCAAAACTCTCTCCTGAAATCTCTTTGCCCCCGTTCTCTATAATTTTCTTCTTGAACCAAGGCTAAAGGTTCGAACATACGTCGTTTGGCCGTAGACGACGCAAGAATAAATGGACTTAACTTACTTCTCAGAGAAGTGAGTGCCGCACAATCGAAAGTCCGTTGTCATCAGAGTGCAATTACGACAATATTTGAAGTTTCCAAAAAAATGTTTGAACTTCTATTTGGTTGGGGAGATAAATCTTTACCAATGTTTGGGGGAGGAGATTTAAAATTTTGCTTCGTCAGCTTTTTTCATATTTTAAAACCTTTAAAACCCATCAGTTATTTATTTATTTATTATTATTATTATTATTTTTTTCTATTTGTATTATTTCTTTGTCAAATTATTTATTTATCTCAATTTTCTCTCATTTTTTAATTATTCTTGTTTTTTGAAATATGGATTTTTATTTATTTTATATTATGTTTATTATTGATTTTCTTTTTAAATGTTAGCCTAAATCATTTATTTGAGAATAATTATAAAATTGACGACTAAATAAACAAACAAAAAAAACTAAAAACATATTATTTACAATAAAAATTAAATCAAAATTTAATTGATAAAATTATTCAATTAACCCGATATTATATTCTCAAACCTCATAAATAAAACTTTCGATAAATTAGACTGTGTTTTTAATTTAAATTTTCTAATTAAATAGAATTTAGCAAATCACAACTACCAAGGAGACATTTTATTTTTTTTATGGACTCTAATGTTTTCTTATTTTTTTTAAAAGTTTTAGAATTGACCTGTTTTTTATTTATTATTATTAATAAACAAAGTCCTTCCAGTCGGTATAATAAAATGCATAAACTGTCAATAAATAATATACAGATCTAAGGGCTTCCTATATTTTCTGAGTTGACCCATCTTCATTTATATAATATAAACAACACATAAAAAGCATATAATATTTATTCATAACCATTTAATTTATATGACAACAGTAACATTTTGTAAAAATAAAAAACAAAAAACAGAGCTGAATATAAATTATTGCGGGAAATATTCGCACTCTTTTTCAAGATTTGCAGTTTTTTTTAACACCCATCGAAGAGATATTACAAAATACACGGTAGAATACTATTACATTTTGCTTTGCTTAACACTGCTTCGGTGAAAAGCTAAGTAAATTTTTTTACAATTAAAAATTAAACAAAATATTCGGTAGAATACTACTGCATTTTGCAAAATTTACCATTAAAAATTAAACAAAATACTCTGTACAATACTACTACATTTTGCTCGTGAAAAGCTCAGTAAATTTTTTTACAATTAAAAATTAAAATGACACTTGTTGTACAAAAACTAAAATGAACGTTTTAAAAATATAAAAATTGAAAAGAACGTTTTGAAAGTGTGGAGACTAAAATAATAGTATTTAACACGACCCATCAACTTTTTTTTTGATGAAAAGAAATTATTATTTTTGCAAACATGAAAAAAAAAAAAAATTCAAGTCAAGAATCCAACCGTAGCTTTTAAAAGCTCTGAAGTGTTCATCCTTTTGCTTCCTCCATTCAAAGGAGAAGAAATTACCAAGAAAGCAAAGCAGATCATGTTATGATAAACAAAGAGACTCTTATGCCAAAAGAACTCACCTTCATAACTTCCAAGAAATTTCTGCTCTATAACTTGTACTAGAATCACCGAACCTTCTCATGAATTCTAGAACACTGCATCCTCCAATAAAAAGGAACTGCAAGAATAAATCATCACTTCAAAGAATTCACAAGAGATATTGAGAGTTTTTTTTTTCTTTTTTTTCCAATGGAATCATGTTCAGAGCAAATCTCCCTAGATATGAATGAACTATATTCCTTCATCAATGCAATGAATGGAAGAAATCCAGGAATTAGTAGTATTACCTGGGGAACCTCCACATCATCGGCTGGCCTTCCAATTTGCATCAGAATGAAGAACTCTCCACCACCCAACAGCCCTCAGACTAATCTTGGGAAGATAATTCTTGGCCTTACTTTTCAGGCAGTTTTGGCCTTGTTCATCAGTTCACCCACTTCATATCCTCCACTTTTGACACATCTCTTTGGTGCTGCGGTGTTGATAAGCTTCGTAGTTTCATTTGCTGGAGTTTTCCTTCAAAATGCATTCCCGAGAATTGCACTTTTGTTTGGAAAGCTCAGTGCTCTTATCGCTGCAATGGGTGTGTGGATCATAGCAAGTTTTCTTCTAACTCGTCAGATTTTCTCCTGGATCTCTTGGCTGCCATGTGCCTTCTCCTTGATAGCCTTTGTTCTATCATTCAAGTAAAGGCTCTGATACTTGTATTAACCTGTTGGGGTGGACCAACATAAACACAAATAATATCTTATCTACCTGAAAGCTATGTTATTCTACAACTTACAATGGCATGATAACTCTGCCTGTGTCGTGCATTAAGCATCATTTCTTCTACACAGCCGGTCCCAAGCCCGGACAAAGGGAGGAGGGTAGTGTCATCAGATCATTGGTTCTTCAGCTTGAAAGTTGTGTAGTAACATTATTATCATCTAAGAAATAAAGATGGCAGCATCAAGAAAGATGGGCTCCCCTTCGGTGCATACTACTGAAGCTTAGCCATCCTAAAATGCAACTAAAATCTTGTTCAACAAAAACAAAGATGCATATATTTGAGTGTGTAATTCAAAGTGGCAGTGTGATGCTATGTTGTTATATTGTTAGCAAATATATATGAACTATGCTGTTGTTTATATTACATGGGCTCTGTATCAACTTCAGATAACGAAGTTTTTGTCATTTTGCTTTGTTAGTCAATTCAAAACAATCAATCATGGGTTTACACTCTTGTAGAGGCTTAAATAAGCATGAATTATGAATAGGAAAAAGAAATATCATTCACCCATGTAAACATTCGCCATCATAATTGGATTCGCACACAGTTTCAGAAGTAAAAACTAAATTAATGATGTATAAAAAAACGAGCTGTACTGTAAACAAGATTGATTAACATATCTGCATCGATTCAATTGTCCTTGAACATTATTGAAATAACATTTCCCTTCTAAATCAGAAGAGATGGCAACAACACTTAGTATCAAACATCAGGAAACAGCTTTGAAGGCATTGCATTGTGTGGATCACGCACATCAAAAGGTCTCATCATCATGAATGGCTATTTTACATTCTTTACAGCAAAGACCAGATGAAATGGAGTCGAGTTAAGACAAGACCAAAAAATAAGAACATAAGATTCCAAAAATTCTGAAGACAGACTTTATTATTGTTTCTTTGGCCAGATCAGATTTTGTGTTCTGAATGGTGTAGTCACTACTGCCATTTATACACATAAAAGGTGGAAACCATTGGCAGGAATTGTTTGAATGCTGGAACAATATCCGGTTGGGAAGGAGAATGAAACATTCTTTGTAAATGTGTGGAAACCTCTCCCTCCCTAGCAGACGCGTTTTAGAACCTTGAGGAAAATTCCGAAAGGAAAAGCCCAAAGAGAACAATATTTTCTAGCAATGGGCTTGTGTCGTTACAAATGGTAATAGAGCCAGACATTAGGCGGTGTGCTAGCAAAGACCTCAAAAAGGGTGAATTTGGGAGGGCGATTGGAGAAGAGAACGAGTGTCAGCAAGGTCGCTAGCTTCGAAGAAGGTGGATTGTGAGATCACACATCGGTTGAGGAGGAGAACGAAATATTCTTTGTAAGTGTGTGGAACCATCTCCCTAGTAGACACATTTTAGAACATTCAAAAAAAGTCTGAGAGGGAAAGTCCAAAGAGGACAACATGTGCTAGCGGTGAGTTTGAGTCGTTACATCTATCTTCATGAATAGATCCATGGATATCAATTGTAGGACCCCAGATCAGTGTGTACAATATCCAACGGGTTATAGGCATGTGATTAATTTTGGAAATGACAAACTTGTTCATCTAATATCTGCAGATTACATATAATCTCTAAGTAATTGATCTAGCTAGGACCTTCGACGAAAGGATGCCTAATCCTACCAAATACGGACATCACAAACTGAAAATTCAGAAGATAAACCGTATGAACTTCTCGCCCGTATCCTTGTCCTTAGGGCACACACAGCCACTACAGGTAAGAAGAATAGACGAACCAACATGAAACATCAAGAACATCGGTTTCATTACCTGCATCCTCTGCATTACAGGACACTTCGCAATCTGCTCGCCACGTTGTAGAATTCCACGACTCCCTGTACTCAAGTGATGGGATGGATTTCAGTCATAAAAAAGAATGTCGGATTCAGTGCAGAATTTGAACAAACTAGAGGAGGATCACAGATTTTTCACGCCGTGGATCGATTTCTAGTTTGACAAAACAATCTTCCCCAAAACTCAAAAGAAGCAGGGGGCTATTTTGGAGCATCAGATCATGCAGGAAAAGGAAAGGTTAATTGTACGTGTTATATATTCAGTAAATAAGTAATCACTAATTAGCTCCACTTAATCATTTATTTTTTCAGAAAAATTAATTAAATAAATATTTTAATCAATTATATTAACCTCATATTAAATTAATATCAATCAGTTAATTAATATTTGAGTTTTCAAACTTTTTAAAAATAAATCTAAAAAGAGTATTAAGACTGCTACGAGGGTATATTCGAAACACTATTAAAATTTTAAAGACATTTTTTTTTGTTAGATGAACACGACTCTCCACAATGGTATGATATTGTCCACTTTGAACATAAACTCTCTTCGATAAACCCACGATCATTTCCTAAATTAACCGGATGTGAGACTTTCATCCAACACTTCCCCTCGAACAAAGTACGTCTCCCCTTAATCGAGGCTCGACTCCTTTTCTTTTGGAGTCATATGTTCAACATTTGAGGATTCTATTGACATGACTAAGTTTAGGGCATGACTCTGATATTATGTTCAATGAACATAGACTCTCAACAATAGTATGATATTGTCTACTTTAAACATAAGCTCTCATGGCTTTGCTTCGGACTTCCCCAAAACACCTCACACCAATGGAAATAGTATTATTTTATTACAAACTCATGGTCATTCCCTTAAATTAATTAGTCTGATGTGGAACTTTCATCCAACATTTTTAAATAAAGTACTGCAGTTTACTTCCAAAACTGGTAAAAGTATTTTTTAAGCTACAAATTTTAAGAATATTTTTATTAATTTATCTGAGTTGTCTTCAAAAAGGCTCTCGGTCTCAACCAAATCAAGGTTATCTAACATTGCTAATAGAATTTTTATTACCTTTTACATATTTTCCAAGGGACAATAACAAATTGTATAAATACTTATTATCGAGATAAACAATATTAACTTAACTTAATTTGCCACGACTTCGATCTCGATAATATTACAAAAATAGCCCTGTCCAATACAATAATATCCAGCCCAAAATCGTACTCCCTTGAGCTGTGTTGGGTCAAATTCCACCTCATTCTAAATAAATAATAAAAATACACGAGTCCGTCAAATAAATTATGACCCTTATTTATAAGATAATTAATTAAATGAATGATAACCCTTATTTATAAAATAATTAAATAAAATAATGAACTATGACCCAATAAAATAATAAGAGAGAAAGCTGTCCACTTGGCCATTTAAGTTTTTATTTAACCACTTGACCTAAAAATTGGTGACATTTTAAAATTAATTTCAAGGTTGATTTGGTAAAAATAAACTATTTTTTTTTATCTTATTTAAAATTAAATAAAAATTAAAGGTTAAATATAATACGTGGGAGTGAACGATTAAATTCTCGTATATGTCAGTCCAATTATATTTATTTAAAAAATACTCTTAAACTTTTAATAGCATTTAAAAAATATTTCATTAATACCCTTTAACTTTAAAAAAAAATAAAAAATATCTTTACTGTATTTAAGAAGTATTCATAAAATTTAAAAAATAGCATTAATAAAAAAAAAATCGTATTGTCAAGGACGAAAACTGTCTATTAACATCTTATAGATTATATACAAACGTTTTAATATTAGAAGTTCATAAATATTTTTTTTATTTTAAAAACAATTTGGATCGAGATGGTAAGATGAGATGCGACGTTGTATTGAGGGACCTTGGCAGGTCGAGCCGAATAACTTGGCCTAGTGTAGAAGCAAGTCGGATGTGTCGCAGATGACTAAACATGCACGCGCAGACGGCGTGTGTGGTTGAACAAGCTTGGATTCCGCACCAGCGATGTTCGGAAACCAAGCTTGTTCGATTGGCGAAGACAAACCTCGTCTAAGGTTTGACGAGGCCACAAAGCTGAGGCGAAAAATATATATGGGGCTTAATTTCCCTCAAGGCTAGTCGTGAGCGTGTCAAGATCACGATGCGCACGGTAAAAAATGTAGGACCGTGATAGTTATATATATATATATATATATATATATATATATATATATATATATATATATATATATATATATATATTTTTTTTAA
>NW_019268518.1:2852879-2857720 GCF_002738365.1 Cucurbita moschata
TATATATATATATATATATATATATATATATATATATATATATATATATATATATATATATATTTGTATTTCTTTTAGATTTTTGAAAATTTAGTGATATTTTTGAGGTAAAGTTAAAAATAATTTTTTAATAATTTAGTATGTATGTATATATATATATAGTTAACTGTCAGGTCAGAGTTTCACCTGCCCGATATTCGTCCTTGTAAACCGTCATTTGTATTTTCACAGACGCCACAAAAGAGGTAGCCCAGCCTTTGGCTTGGGCTTCACGTGTTCATCTTTATGCCTCTCAATCATTCGCTTCTCCACCGTAAATCCAAGCTAACATGCGGCAGATATGGCCCTCAAACCCAACATCAACTACTGATCTGTCCTCGCTTCCTTTACGCCTGCCTCAATGCTCATGTTTTACTCTCGTAGCTTATGTTAGCGAGTTTGACTCGCCAATGTTTGATTCTGACGGCTGAAATGGAACTCGGTTTGGTGTTGGATAAGGTCTAAGTCTTCGTTCTCTTGTTTTACGGACTCAGAAGACGACGCATCCGGATTTTTCTTCCAGGTAAAGCTGCTTTTTCTCCCCAAAATTATGGTTTCCGGATCGATTTGGTTGTAAAATTTCGTATCTGCTGGTTTTTGTTCTCTATGCATGATGTTTTAGTTGCTTGAATGAGATTTGGTCTTTCAATTAGGTTAAGTCTTGCTTGCCATAGGATGACTTTCGTGTTTTGGAATCGTTTCTGGAACTAGATGTCTTAAAATGGCTTACTAGGAGTATGAAGCTTATGGTTATCATTCCATTTGTGAAGATGGATAGTAATACTTGCAATCAAGAATCTGGAAGACTTGAAATGCAAGAACTGGAGAATATTTTGAAAACTTTGACCAAACTAGAATTGGACTTGGCCTATTTGTCCGAGAAATCGATGAATCTTCATGTACTTTTTATGTGCCTACTGGCTCAGGAGAATGATTTAGAAGCAATGGATTTGGAGAATGATTATATCTCAGATGATTCGTTTCGGAAGGTGTTGGCATTTGATTTTTTGTCTGCCTTTTTGGACTCTGAGGTAAGAGCGCTGGACAGTGTTATGGACACACTCAAAGCAGAAATAGTTGATGTCCGTGGAATGATATCTTCTTGCAGACAATCAAATGAAGTTTTCTATTTGGTAGAAGGGAAATTGCATGATGTTGGATGAAAAGTGTCCCACATTGGTTAATTTAGGGAATGGTCATGGGTTTATAATCTAAGAATACACTCTCCATTGGTATGAGGCCTTTTGGGGAAGCCCAAAGTAAAGCTATGAGAGCTTATGCTGAAAGTGTACAATATCATACCATTGTGGAGAGTCGTGTTTGTCTAACACATGATTCTGAATAATCGCTCAATCAATCTCGACAGCGGATTTTAGAAGTGAAGATGCAGTCAACCAAATTGCAGAGAATTGTTTTAAGCAGTGGAAATTGTTCGTGGTTTATTTTCTTCAGTTACTAATGATCTTAGATGATGAAGAAGTAACAATTTTGTAATTCTAATTACTCTGCCTTTGTGACAGGGAGATTGGAGGATCCCGTAATGTCGTCGTCACAAAATGATCAAATTCTGAACTTGAATGGGAAATCAAACACAATGACTGAACAACAAAGACATATTTTAATGATGTTAGAAAAATCACTTGCGAGGGAGCTAGATCTGGAGAAGAGGTTGTCAGAATCAAAGCAACGAGAAGAGGAGCTCAGATTGAAGCTACA
Source organism: Cucurbita moschata (assembly GCF_002738365.1). Taxonomy (NCBI): domain Eukaryota; kingdom Viridiplantae; phylum Streptophyta; class Magnoliopsida; order Cucurbitales; family Cucurbitaceae; genus Cucurbita; species Cucurbita moschata. The sequence continues at coordinate 2,854,635 of NW_019268518.1, forward strand.
CTATACCAAACAGGTTGTTTTGAAAATGGAAGAGGCTGCAGAAGTTGTTTGGGGTAGGTTTCTGGAGGCGGACAATAGTGTCGAGATTCTTATGGGAATTTCAAAGGAATTAGTTGGCCGCCTCCAGCTCGTGCAGCTTAATCTACATGGTTCATTTCAGCGTGAAAATGAGATGAAATCAGAGTTGCTAGACTGGACGGCGCAGCTTAGAGCAAAAGAAGTGGCTATACTGGAGCTTGAGCGAAGGAAGGCCGAACAAATTGCTAAGAACGCCGAACTAGATAAATTGATGGAAGAAGTGAAGTCTCTTGAGGAACAGCTTAGAGAATCTAGGCTTGATCTGAAAAGTGCATATGAATCGAATGAGGTGATTCAAGATCAGCTTTTTGAAATGGAAAATCTTGTTGATTCACTAAAAGAAAGCATCTGCATAGCAGAAACTAGAGCAGAGAGTGTAGAAGCCAAGCTCACACAGATCCAAGAGACAAACCTGGAACTTACCGAAGAGGTGAATTATCTTAAAGATAGTGCAAGCAATAAAGAGAAAAAGGTTGGTTCACTTGAAAAACAGTTGAGGGAACTGGAGATTCAATTGCAGCATGCAAAATCATCATTGGAAGCAGGTCAGGAGCAACAAAACATGTTATATTCTGCAATATGGGACATGGAAACTCTAATTGAGGATCTTAAATCCAAAGTTTCTAAAGCTGAAAGTAAGACCGATAGAGCAGAGGAGAATTGCATTATCTTATCTGAAACAAACTTTGAACTCACTAAAGATCTTACTTCCCTCAAGGCTCGAGCGGAATTCTTAGAGAAAGCATTGGATCAAGCTAACAATGAAAAATTTACGAATGCAAATGAAATTAACTTGAGTACCAAGTTTATCAAGGACATGGTGCTCCAACTAGCTGTTGAAAGGGATCGAATCCAGAGTCAGGTATTATTTTGCAAAATCATTGATCTTTTATAGATTTTTCAACTAATCTTTTAAACTCGTATTTGAATTTTTAAACCTCTTTTGATTGTTACTTTGACTCAATTGTTTTGCCTATTTCCGGCGTATATATTCTTACTTATCAATTGCAATACGTTTACTCCAGTGGCCTCTTTTGATAAACTAATACAACCATGTATTTCAGTAACTCGAAATAATCGGACCAAAATCTTAATTTATCATGACATTGGAACTTGTGTTAGGAACCACGACTCTCCACAATAGTATGATATTGTCCACTTTTAGCATAAACTCTCATGACTTTGCTTTTGGCTTCCCCAAAAGACCTCGTACCAATAAAGATGTATTTCTTGCTTATAAACTCATGATCATTCCCTAAATTAGCCAATGTACTTTAGTTTTGGTTAGAATTTTCTTTGTATATTCGGGAAGCAAATTCTTTGAAAACCCTTCTGTTATTTTTTTCGTATATGTACTCTAATAGATGAGTAAATTTACAAAAACTCCAGAAAGTTAGTCTCATCCAGCCCTTGTTGCTTCTGCAGCTATCCATTTTGACAAATGATAACAAAGCTTTAATTGAGAGACTGAAAAACATCAAAGATGGCGCATACGTAACACGCAATAGAGAAGATTATGACAAGAAGGACCGGTCAGCTTCAAAGAATGATGTAAATATACTGGATCAATGATGTCTGAAGAAGCTTTTATGGAGTCTAACAAGGTCAAGAGGCAGGTACTCTTTCTTGCAAATCAAATAGAATTGGGCATATTGATGAATTGCCTGATGACTGTAATTATACAACAGCCAGCACTGTGCTCAACTGAATAATTTGTTTCTTGGTATCAGATTCCTTAAGCACCTGAAGGATGCACACCCAAGTATTGGGCTGGAGGTACCCATATTTTTTGTGTCAATTTTTTCGTTACTTATTTCAGTATCATTGTATTCTTTTGGCCTGAATCTTCCCAACTCTATGGTTCTTTGTGGTTAAAATTGTGATGGCCTTCGAATCCAAAGAGAAAAAAGAGTTGGGATAGAGTCAAGCTCACTGCACATTGCCTTGCCCCATGGATTCCATTATTGTTGTCGAATATATATATTTTTTTAGGTTGTGGTGGTTTCTTTCAACTTCCAGTTAGAGGTTGTGTGAGATTTTGTTGATTACCCTGATGTGAATATAAATTATTGTATTTGGATTGAAGGTGATGTATTTCTACCATTTTCCAAGAATATGGAATATTCATCTGAACTCGTTTCTCCTTAGCTTTAGTCAGACAACAACTGAGAGTGCTTGTGGTGAAGTTCATGTGACCAAAGGCCCACACTAGCTAATTAAAAAGAAGATCATGAGCATATTCTATGTACAATATAGTCAATACCATATTATTGTTGATGTTTTGTTGTCTGTAACATAGTAATAGACTGAAAGAATAAATTGTAGAACTAAAATGAAATTATTAAATTTTAAATACTTTTACGAGGGACTAAAATGAAAAGTCGGTTTTACCCTCAAAATATGCTGTTAATGAAGTTTCAATTTAATTGAAAATAGTTATTTTCAATACCATGCTAGCTATTTATTTATCCTTTATCTCAAGGGTTTTAGTCCAAAATTAACTAAAATATAATAAATTTAAGAGTTTTACTGCTTAATATATTCATTTTTAATTTTTATTTAATTATATACCTTTTAACTTTGAAATATATTGAATCACCAAATTTATAATTATATATAATAAACTGTGCCAATTACAAAAATTACTTTTTTTATTAGGTACCGAGGTGAATGTAAATCAATTATTGTTGCGACAGAATCCCATAAGGAAGAGGGCCTCCACTAACTCTACATTTCTTGTAAATAAGTCAGCTTAAATCATTTATTTAAAAAAAAAAATTAATATGCAATATTTTGTAATTTGCAAAGGGAGAGTTGTTAATTTATAAAAATAAGAGTTTAATTGATACCATTAATTCTTCTTCGAACTTAATTTAATTAAGAGGGAGTACAATGTTATAAAATTATTAATTTCAATTTTAATTTGATAAAACCTAGAACTTAGGAGTATATATTGATTTTTTCTTTTCAGTTTTTTTTTTTTTTTTTTTTTTTTTTTTTTTTTTTTT
>NW_019268518.1:2858429-2863992 GCF_002738365.1 Cucurbita moschata
TTTTTTTTTTTTTTTTTTTTTTTTTTTTTTTTTTTTCAAAAAGAGGAATCGGCTATATATTCACCCTAAGAATAACCCAAATTCGGGGGTTCAGAATAAGCCCAACCTAGGCTGCAACTTCGTCCGTAGGCCTCTCTCGATGATTGTGCTCTGCAAATCGATCATCTGGTAAGCGACGCTTTGATTTCGTTTGTCAGCTTTGGTTTTCGTGCATGATTTGATGCACCAACCAAACAGCCCCTTAGCTTCTTCCAGTTTGGTTGCAAGGAAAATCAAGGGAAAGGTGTACTTGTGGTGCTGTGGTTTTGGGGAAGATTTTCTCCAGCTTTAACTCTGTTTCGCCAAAGAAACAATCAACAATCACTAGGTTCTCTTCGGAATCTGAGTTTTCGTACTGTTCTGTTCTATCTTCGGAATTCAATGCCTTCCAAGTTTTCTGCTCGTTAGATTTTGTTGTTGTTCTCTCGTGAATTTGAATTATTGGGAAATTATGATTTTGGTTGAATTGATGCAGATTTTGTTTGTATCTATGCTAGATCTTGCATAGTTTGCTAGATCTTGCATTTTTTTGGAGAAATAAACAAATCATTTTTGTATCTACATGAGATTCAACTTCAGTTGGGAGGGAATGGAAACCTCTCCCAGCAGGCTTGTTACCTCTGGTTGGGGAGGGTATGGAAATCTCTCTCCAGTGGGCTCGTTACCACGGTTGGAGAGGGTATGGAAACCTCTCCCCAGTAGGCTCGTTACCAAGGTTTGGGGAGGGTATGGAAACCTCTCCCCAGTAGGCTCGTTACCAAGGTTTGGGGAGGGTATGGAAACCTCTCCCCAGTAGGCTCGTTACCAAGGTTTGGGGAGGGTATGGAAACCTCTCCCCAGTAAGCTCATTACCTCGATTTGGGGTCGGTATGGAAATCTCTCCCCAGTAGGCTCGTTACCTCGGTTTGGGGTCGGTATGGAAACCTCTCCCCAGTAGGCTCGTTACCTCGGTTTGGGATGGGTATGGAAACCTCTCTCCAGTAGGCTCGTTACCTCATTTTGGGGTGAGTATGGAAACCTCTCCCCAGTAGGCTCGTGACCTCGGTTTGAGGTCTGAATTCTTACAATCTTTACGTTGTAAGAGGCTAAAAAGTTGATCATATCTGCGCGTGGTGGGCTTAGATTCTTACCCTCCTTACAAGGCCAATATATGTTGCTTGTTGTATTGAGTTGATGAGCTTGCTGTAAGAGAAGTAAGGCAAAATGATGAAAACTTTGTCATCTGAAACTGATGTGGAGCTTTATATCATTCTGGTCTTCAAAGTTCTCTGATTGCTTCGCTATTTTATTGGTTTCCATCTTATGAAAGATACTTTCGGTGTTTCAATTTGGTTTCCATCTTACGAAATGAGATTCTCTAATGTAATCTTTCTTGTTTTGGGCTGGTGTTCATTTGTCATTGTTGTAGTTCTTCTCGTGTGTATGTTTGTGTAGAACTCATGTAAATAAAACAACATAAAGATGCCCATTCTACTATTAATTGCACGACTCAACACACATTTCTAGTACAAGACTCTAGACCTTAGGTGATGGCTAAGCTCCAGCAATATGTGGTTACTCCCATCTATTGCGAAGCTGCCATCTTTATTACTACTACTCAAATGAAAATACTGACAGCTACAATTTCAGAACAAGCTGAAGTTCCAATGGTCTGATGACACCACCCTCCTCCTTTGTTCCGGGCTTGGGACCGGCTGCGTAGAAGAATTGATGCTTGATGCATGACACAGGCAGAGTTATCACGTCATTGTAAGTTGTAGACTAAGAGACTGTAAAAGAGGTTAAACTAAACACACACACAAACCACGCACACACACACAAACCACGCACACACACACACACACGGGCATGGACTCTAGTGCATCTTCTGTCGAAATCACATGAATGAGATGATAAAGGGTAGCAAGCAGGAGCAGCCACCTGCCAACAACCAGATCCAAGCGTAGCTTTGAGGGACTAGTAGACCTGCTGATATTATGCAGACGCCAATTGCAAGAAAAAGAGTACCGAGTTTTTCCAAGAGAAGTGCAAATCTTGGGAATGCATTCTTAAGGAAAACTCCAGCATACGAAACTGCAAAGCTGATCAACACAACAGCAACAAATAGACCTGTGGGAAGCGGAGAAGATCGAGTGGGATCACTGATGGACAAAGGTAAAATTGCCTGAAAAGCGAGAACAAGGTTTATCTTCCCAAGATTCTGAGGGCTGTTGGCTGGTTGAGGCCTAGGGCTATGCATTTTGATGGTAATTGACTGGAATTCTAATTGCGTGGCTAATCCCCATTCCCTGGTAAGACTACTCATATCCAGGGAGGTTTCTTGTTGTGTGGCTGAATCCATTGGGGGGAAACAATAAGGATTTGGTCAATGTTCTTCAAGTGGTTTCCCTAAGTTCCATTCAATCGGGGAGTTCCCTTTTTATATACGCTGCATGGAGAATTCTGGAATATAGAGGGGGGGGAAGTTTCACTGATTCTCCTGCAAGTTTTTTTCTTGAAAAAAAGAAAGTAGATTTTGTGGAAATTTTGATCAATTGGTGTGGAAATGCTTTTAAAGTTTAGTTATCTATATAACTATATATTGGTTTAAAAAAGACAATCATAGCCCTTTGGCCCCACATCCCACTTTAGTCCCTTTAGGGAAATTTCTCAAACGACTTGGGGAGCAAGTTGTTCCCTAACGTAATTTCCAGGAAATTTCCTAAACGCTCCTACTTATAAGATGTGCAAAGTAGCTATAATGAGCTGAGATATTCCTTCTTCCTCTCTGAATGTAACGAACATGAAGGAGATGATGAAATCAGACCAAAATGCTTTCGTCCCTCCGTTGACAATACTTTTGAAGCCCATTTTGTATTTGTCTTTGAACACTCTCTCAATCTTGTTGATATTATCTGGAAGAATTGAGGGAGGGGGGGTTGGTTTGATTTTCGATGGCTTATCCAATCCTTCCTCTGCCTTTGATGCCTTCGTTTTGTCCATTACCTTTGCTTTCTTAGGTGCTTTGGGTGCTCTTTTGATTCCTCATAAACCCAACTTAGCTACCTTTTATACCTTGTATTCTGTGGCTTCCATGGCTTCTGCTTTGCTCCTGCTGATTTGGGGGCTCTATTACTCATTCGGTCATGGCAGATACTTTACTACTGCCTAGAATATGATATGATTGTCCTTTAATATTATATTTTTTCTTTCTTATGTATTCCCTCTCCATCATGTTATCATACAAGAATGTCAAATAAGAACGATTTCATCATTTTGTACTTCAGAGTAAGCCCAATTTCATATATATCGAAGAGTTCTAATAAATAGATAACTTCCTCAAACATAAAATATGCAGTCCAAGACCCTCCTTACCTCAAATACAACTCCGATTGAACCGAGCATCAGGACGTGTTGGGTATATATAACATTTCTGCTGGGATCATCAGTGTACCAACTCCAAAGATCTCGCAAAGAGAAGACACCTAGTTGGGACCGTTGATGATTTTTGAACTCATCATTGTTGTCAATCTTGAAGGCAATGAAATCGTTTAGATGTATTAAGTTGAAATGTCATTGTGTAACCCTTTTGGTTATTATTTTCATTTTGATATATGAATCATTTGGTTTGTATATAGAGTTATCTGGGACATTTGAGAGAAATTTTGTTGGGAGACAAGATGTACAATTTTGTAAATAATGAATGGACACTTTGTAAACCCTTTGATTAATATACACTTTGTAAACCTGGTTATTGAGATTATCTGCTACCCTGCAGATGTAGGAAAATTTTTTTTTTTTCCTCTCTAAACTATGGTAAATCTTTGTCTCTTTGTTTAATTTCTGTTCCACTTCCACCGCAACAATTGAGTCCCACTAGGGTATAATACCTCAAAGCTATGTTCACATTTTATTTAAGAATTGATGCAAGGAGGAGTATTTGGAAACCTTGGAAGGCCATCTAAAGTCTTGCTAATTATCTTGTTTTTAATTGATCATGATTAGTTAAATTATAGCTTTTGTTAATTTTCCTTTCAAATTTAGCTTCATAAACACTTCCCAGTCATGTCTTAAAGTTGCATGCCAAGAATATTGAACTCATCCTATCTTGTGAAGGAACTTGTTCTTTTATCTTGAAACCATTGACCTCATGATAATTTGTATCCAACCTAAACTATGGGTTGGACTTAAATGGATTTTAGGGCTTTTGAAATGACAATTACAGATCATCAGGCGCTTCTCAATGAGTAGACATGATTTTCCTTAGGTGATTGTGAAACAGAAAATTTCATAGAATTTTTTTTTGAAGCAGTTGATTGATTTAATTGTTCGGAAAATTTGTTTCTTAGCAAGCTATGGAATTAGATGCAGTGAGGTGAACGTCCATTGATTCTGGGCAGTGAGTGAATTTGAAGAAGAATTCTCTATACCATGAACTGACAATTTTCACATAAAAAATTTGTTTCAATCCAAACTTTGGAATCATCAACAGTTGAATAATAAATGCAATGAGACGTGTTCTTGCCACCTTCACGAGGCAACAACCGAAAATTTATTTGATAAGGGGAAACCTTATCTCAAAAAAAAAAAAAAAAAAAAAAAAAAAAAATTGAGTGAAGGAAATTAGATAACACANAAAACTTGTAGCAATACTAAGATCTCATATAGATATAAATGTTTTCCACAATTGCGTTTACTAAGATCTACTCATCTTCACAATTGCATTTACTAAGATCTCATATATAAATGTTTCCCACCAAAAACCATAAATCTCATACCAGTAGATTGATAATATACTTTACCTTTCTGAGCAGTGTGACTATCTGTTAGGTGCCGCAGAATGCCTTAGCCGACAGTCCGACTAATCTCTTGGTCAACATTCAAAATTTGCAGCCGTCCCCATGATCTAGTTTGAAGGCTGTTTGGCCAAGACAAGAAATGGACCCGGTTTTATAGCAGTTTCGTTGCTCCTTTCCGTGAATTTTTCCGATGTGGGACTAAATAATTTCAACTCATGAAATCTTTGTCTTTTTTTGACTTCAGTCTTCACGCACACGTATCACATTCTTCTTTCATTGTTTATTTTAGATTAAAAATATTCTTAAACTTTCAAAAAAAAAAATAATAATAATAATAATAATTAAATAACAGACAATATTTTAGTTAAAAAATCTTCAACTTTCGAAAAGAATCATTTATTCAAGTATTTAAATTTATCAGAAGATGCTCGTAGAGGAAAGAATTTCTTCTTTTTTTATTTAAAATTTAAGTTGAAGTAGATTGAGTGAGAAGTAATCGAGAAAAGAGATAATCTATGGATGTTAGTAAAAGCTATTTTAAAAAATAAACTAAAAGTATTAAATGTAACTTTTAATTCATATTATTAATATGAGTATTTTTAAATTTTTAAGAAAGTGTGTAAGAATAGTTGGTAAATCCTTAAAAAATTGAAAAATATTAATAACTTTTTTTTAAATATATTTATGAAACAAACTATTAATTTGGTACTTGAATTTTTTTTTTTTTTTTTTTTTTTTTTTTTTTT
>NW_019268518.1:2864023-2892344 GCF_002738365.1 Cucurbita moschata
TTTTTTTTTTTTTTTTTTTTTTTTTTTTTTTTTTTTTTTTTTTTTTTTTTTTTTTTTTTTTTTTTTTTTTTTTTTTTTTTTGAAGAAAGTGAAAAGTCTGTATTTTTCTTAATTTACTTTTATTTTATAATATTGATGAATTTTAATAAAAGCATTAAATTATTGAAGTAATTATTATTTCCTTGGTTTGAATATCCCTATTCATCGATTGTTACATAAATATGAATATAAAAAACAATATAATATATTATAATTTGTTTACGTAACGTTAATGTTTCATTTATTAATAATATCAATTTCTTCAAAATTTCACGATTATTTGAATGTCTTTTTAGATATTTGATTAAAATTTGTCAAATTATAGCCTAATTTCTAAAATTTCTAAAATTTTTAATGGCATTGATATTTACATATAAATATTATATATATTTTTAGATATGATGATTAAAAGTGGACAATTAAAATAGTGAGTTGACGGCGATTTGTAACTTTAAAAGAGTGGAAACTTCTCCCGTTTTAGAACTGTGAGACTGACGATATGTAACGGGGCAAAATAGACAATATTTGCTAGCGGTGGACTTGGGGTGTGACTAATGGTATCAAAGTCATGTGCCAATGAAGACATTGGGCCCCAATGAGGGTAGACATCGAGCGGTCAGTGTGCCAGCAAGAACACTAGGCCCCCCAAGGAAAGTGAATTGTGAGATCTCATATCGGTTAGAGAAAAGAACGAATCATACGTAACGAGCCAAAGTTGGGGGAAGACGCCGAACGATCAGTATGCAACGAGGACTTAGGTCCCCAAGGAGGATAGATTGTGAGATCTCATATCGATTGAAGAAGAGAACGAAACATACATAACGAGCCAAAGAGAACAATATCTGCTAGCAGTAGACTTGATTTATTACGTTTCTGTACACATCAATATTGTTTATACTTAGAAATAATGATTTAAAAGGGTTAAATCATTGCATAAGTAAATCATCCGACTAATTCAAACAATTTCCATCATTTTTTTCAAAATTTCATCAACATTTCTATAAAATCTAGATCTCGACTTTTTCATCAACATCAACACGTCAAACATTGATCATCATTGATAGATTAAGTTTATCATTTATAATCTAGATATGTTTATGTCTATTGTCTTGATTTAAACATAAGATCACTCCATCGATGATAGACACGAGTATATAAAAATGATATATTAGTATCATATACACGAGTTACAAAAATTTAAACAGGATTATGAATTTCTTATCCTTTGAACTCGTATTGAATCAATGCACTCATGAATGAATATGTTCCAAGAAAATTTGAAGTCAATTCAAGCCTCCTCCTTTATAGGCAAATGCGCCAGCGTTCCAAGTTGTTTGATCCACGATGCTGTAACAAGTCCTCCAGAATTTGGTTTTACCCTACTTATGGTGTATCATCTCCCATAAATATTTCTATGAACATGTAACAGTCCAAGTCACCGCTAGCAGATACTGTCTTCTTTGGATTTTTCCCTTCAGATTTCCAAGTTTTTAAAACGCATATGCTACGGAGAGGTTTCCACACCCATAAAAAGATGCTTTGTTCTCCTCCCCAACCGATGTGAGATCTCACAATCCACCCTCTTCGGGCCCAGCGACCTTGTTGGCACGCCGCCTCATGTCCACCCCCTTCAAAGCTCAGCCTCCTCACAGACACATCACCCCGTGTTTGGCTCTGATACCCTTTGTAACAGTCCAAGCCCACCGTTAGCAGATATTGTCCTCTTTGGGTTTCTTCTTTCGGGTTTCCCCTCAAGATTTTTAAAACACGTCGGCTAGGGAGAGGTTTCCACACCATTATAAAAAAATGTTGCGTTCTCCTCTCCAATCGACGTGGGATCTCATAGAATGTTTGTTCCCATAATCTGAATATACACAATGGAGGATCTTCTACTGATATTGTTGCCAGATATTCGATCAGATGATCATCTTTTCTTCACTTGTTCAGGATTTCTGTTCTTCTTCCATGATCGAGGATCTCCCTTATGTTCAAGGATCTGCTTGTGCTCGTAATCCTCCTGGATATTGTAAGGAATATTGTTGTAGCTAGCATCGTACTCATTCTTTCGATCAATGTAGGCATTATTATCTAGACAGTGGTTTTGACAAGTTTTCTCATGCCTTGTTAATCTTGGTATGAAGCAATCCAAATCTGACTATTCTTTGTTTGTTTCTGGGCATAGAACTAATTTTATTGCATTACTGGTCTATGATGATAATATCATCATTACTGGTGCATCTTAGGCCAACATTCACTCCTGGAAATGCCATCCTCACAAAAGTTTTTAAGTTCAATTTGGGGTGTAATAACCTAAATTTTCCTATTGAATCGAAGGTCATTACTATACTTCTAATCTTTACATTTAAAACATAATTACTTCAATGAACTCTTTAGAGTTTCAACATTAACCTCATGCCTCATTTATTACCTAGGGAATAAACAAATAAAATAATACTAAATTAAACGTCTTATACTAACCTATATTTTATTAAATGCAATTATAACCAACCTCATGCAAATCTATACTAACCTATGCATTTATTAGTATAGGTGGGTTGTAATTGCATTTAATAAAATACAGGTTAGTATAAAGCATTTAATTCAATATTGTTTTTCCTTCTTTCTTTGTATTTGTTTATTCCTAAGGTAACTTTGTATTTATTTATTCCTGAGGTAATAAATGAGGCATGCGGTTAAAGTTGAAATTGTAAAGAGTTCATTAAAGTAATTCCACATTAAATGTAAGATTAGAAGTACAGTAATGACCAGATGGTATCAGAGCCAGACACCAGGCAATGTGCCAGCGAGGAGGCTGAGCCCTGAAAGGGGTTGGATACAAGGCAGTGTGCCAGTAAAAACGCTGGCCCAAAGGGGGGTGGATTGCGAGGGTCCCACATCCAATGGAGAATGAAATGAGTGTCAACGAGGACGCTAGCCCTCGAAGGGGGGTAGATTGTAAGATCCCATATTGGTTGGGGAGGAGAATGAAACACCCTTTACAAGAGTGTGAAAACCTCTCCTTAGCAGACGCATTTTAAAAACCTTGAGGGGAAGCCCGAAAGGAAAAGCCCAAAGAAGACAATATGTGCTAGCAGTGGGCTTGGGCTTTAGCCCACTCTTCTAAAGACATCTTCTTGTCCCAACGAAATGTAATTACTATCATCCTAGTACCACTTATTTATGAAGTATGTGTTGATAGTAGTGAAGTAAGAAAAGTAAAATGTAGTAAACTTAAAACTAGATGTTTACCTTAAGGTGGAATCAGAGGCATTTATCTAAGGTGGCTACTTCAAAGAGTTTGTTGGAGAAGGTAGGCACTGCCACATCTCCAAACTGGGCGGGGTGAAAGAAGCCAAGGTACCTGGGGAAATACTATATGGTGAGAGCTAAATAGTACAAAGCTCTAGTTGGAAACTTATTCATCAAATTGAACATCCTACCCAAAGTAGCAATACATATGAACTTAATTTACATATTTCATAACTCAGACAATGAATAACTAAGTTTATATAACTCAAATCTAACTTAAGCATCAGAAGAATCATGTGTTACATGTGTTAGACAAGCACTATCCTAGTATGGGAATGAACAACGCACATACTCGATCTAAATGAACACAAAGAACAAGAGAGAGAAAATGCAAGGAAGAATATTGGCTAGAGGTTTATATTGATAATTTCAAGTATGTACCGTAAAAGAGAATACAGAAACTACATTTTCAAAGTACTCCCCAAGGGTATATATATGGTTTAGCTCATTATATGTAACTTTACCAGATATAACATCTACTATATATAATCATCGGAGCTCTGCCAGCTTTTTAATATAAATAGTCGTCTACTATATATTTTCGTTTACTGTATATGACTATTTACCATATATAGTTTTACTATGCATAACAATTGAGTAAGTTATAAATAAGCAGCAGACTTCATAACTCAACAATGATATGATCAATAGACTTCATAACCCAACAACGATATGATCAAGTGATTACCCACAATATGTAACTTTTCATTCCTTTGCTAAAATATTCTTGTTTGATATAAGTGGATTCTTGAAGCATTTATAAAATGCAGAACAAACCAGAAACTATCCATGCCACATCCAATACTTAAATGACACACAATATTTAAAGGACACGCTACTACTTTGATGAATTTTATATAAGGATACAAATGTTGGTGCGTTGAAAAAGAATGTGCATATCACATTTTGGTGATGTCATTTTAAATAATTCTGATCTCTTTCCTTTTTTGTTTCCTTCCTATAAAACAGTCCTCTTATCCTATGTTTTGTGCTTCCCTATCAGCTCACAATCTCCTTGTAAACCTCTTCAGACTGCTTATAATTTTGAGTATGAAAATCTCGGGAGCCCACTTTCCAGATCCTGAAAAGTATGGCATGATCCAAAACCTCAATATCAATGAATTATTGTCTTATATTCCTCTTAACTCAGCCTCTACTACTGATGAAGGTGATGATCAGAACCAGAAGACTAGGATCAGCGTCGATGAGAGGAGGCGGAGGAGAATGATATCAAATCGGGAATCAGCAAGAAGGTCGCGGATGAGGAAACGGAAGCATCTTGATGAACTTTGGTCACTGGTGGTTCGGCTTCGGACAGAGAATCATAATCTTATGGAGAAGTTGAATCAGTTAACGGAGTCTCAACAGCAGGTTATTCAAGAGAATGTCAAACTCAAAGAAGAAGCAATGGATTTTCGACAGATGCTCACTGACTTTCAAATGGGAAGTCCTTACTCAACTCACTTGAGAGAGATGGAGTAAGCCCCCTGCAATACCTTTGATCTCATAGCTGAATCCTCTCAAGCCAATCTAACAAGTAGAGAAGTTTCCTTCCCCTGTATCACTAAGATCGTAGCTATTTTCTCACATAGTTCTTCCAGTTTCTCTCTGTTTTGGCATGGTTTTAATAAGCCTTTATCCTTTACTCAGCTGTATAAATTGAAGAAATAAGAACTTTTAACCAATAGACTTCCAAAATCAGCGTCCATATCAAGAGACATCACTTAATATTTGAACATCTGAATCAAAATTAGTTGAGAAAACACCTTGGTTTTCCGGTGTTTTCTCTGGGGACTTTTATCAAACACCATGTGGGCAAAAACACAAATCAACGTAACGGAACACCACCTAATCAAATTAAGCCAGAGTTTTGTAACATGTGAAGTGAACAACAATTATATGATCCGAGATCAAATAAAAGTAAGAACCAATTACATAAAATGATGGTGGAAATGGAGATGATAGAGGCAAATATCTAAATGATTACACACAAATCAAAAATGCAAAATCATCTGAAAAACAAGCAGTCATTTAGACAAACCGATCTGCAATTGAACTCGAATGTTCTTTTTTTCTCTCTTTTTTTTTTTTTTGGGGGGGTACCTGGGCATCAAATTCCTTGCTACCTTCATCTTGGTTTTAGCCAAGATTATCGATGTTCTCAAATCTCCAATTTGGATTCCACAAAATCGATACAGGGAACATATTCCAGTTGAAGATCTTAATCCAAATAGCGTTTAGATTCTTCGTTCATACGTAATCGTACTTGAGTGAAAAAAGAGAAAATCCTTCGCAAGCAAAAACTAAACTAATTTATAGTTCGTTAACAAAAATAAATTAATTAATTAATAAAAAATATTCCATTTCAACCTTGTCTAAAAAATATATTTAAAACTTAAAATTACTTTCTTTTTTAGTCTTAAATATTATAATTTTAAATAGAAAAAGATAAAATTTAACATTTTTAAACCTTTTAAATATAAATATAAAAAAAAATTTGAAGCTTCAAATAATCCGTTGATTTAAAGATATATGGAAAAATAACCAAGTAAAATATATTTCCTTTTTTATCTTTAATATATTAAATATTAATTTAAACCCTTCAAATTAAATATGTTTTTTTTTGTTTCCTTTAATACGTCTAATATATATTAAATATTTATTTAATGTTACTCTAAGTTACCAGTTTACAGGCTTCCATATAAAATTAATTAGTTAAATTTTCAGATTAATCAATTTTTATTTGTTAATTACAAGTCACTTTATTATTGGCTTTAAAGTTGAACTCTTATATCCACGTAACAAGTTGTGTTCATAGATATAATCATTACAAACAAATCAATTATTTTTGTTTCCTTGGTTGAGGCTGATCATAATATAAGAGGCCAAGGTCTATAAACTATTTATTTATTTTAAAAATAAAATAAAAAAATAATAAGAATAAAAGAGAATTTTAACTAAGAAGCTCGTGAATCCCAACTAGGGAGTCCGGGATAATGTTACGAGTGAAATTAGGACATGAAAAAAAAATCAACAACAAATATGGAAGAAAACTCAATGTAGAATAAAACGAGCTAAAGTACGATGAAAACTAAGCTGAAAACTTAGTTAGAAGCTCGAGTTCACTGGTTGACCTTATTGGGCATGTGCCCCTAGCCTCGGGTTACCCTAGTCCAGGCCAATTAGATCCTCCTTTGATCTAATTCAAAAAAGTCGACAAAAATCATAAAAGAGTCGAAAAAGATAAGTTCTTTCTAATCTCAAACAAATTTTAACGTTGTTGTCGTGTGAACGTCAAGTTCATTACCCTGCCCAAATTATGAGTACAACAATATATAAACTCAAATTCATACACGTTCTTACCCCATTGTAACAGTGAAAAATTGAACATTAGCTTTAGAAACGATATTATCATCGTAAACGGAACTCAATTAGTTAGAGGTCAATGGTTCGAATCTATCGAATTGGATATCAACTTGGATAGGTTCCCTATCGGACTCGGCTGTTCCAAGTTTGAACATGGTGTAAAATAAGGTTAATAATTGTAAAGAGGGGAATGGTCAGCTTGGGAAAGCTTGCATTCAATGAAAATTGAAAAAGGGAAGTTTGTCCAACACGAACATTGACCCGCGCGGCCCACAAATTTCGTACCACTTGGCCGAGTGAAAGTCGCTGCCAACCCACACAAAACACCACTCCGTGAGAGAGGAAAACAATTCCCAGAGAGAGGGAGGGGGGGAGAGAGAGAGAAACAGGGAGAGGATTCATTCCGTTGATTTTTTCGATCCGTTCATCGTCTTCTTTCTTCTTCACTCGATCAAAAACCCCAAAATCCCAGATGGGTTTCATTGATTCTTTCAGGTCAATCGATTGGGAGCATGAATCTTTCCCTTCTTATGAGGATTTCACTTTTCTTCCCCTTTTTGCGCTCCTCTTTCCCACTGTTCGATTTTTCCTCGACAGGCTTCTCTTTGAGGTATTCTATTCACTTCCCTTCCGTTTTCAACTTTCGTAACTTTCAATCAGTGCAGTGATTTTGTTTAATCATTGGATTGGCTGATTTCGTTGATTGAATTGAGATTCAATTGACCGTTGACCGGGTTATGTATTGATTGTTCATTGAATGATTATGTTTCTTTTATTGCCATCTGTTTTTGCATAATGACGATTAGGCTTTAATCTGCGTCGAGTATTTGGAATGAAGCTTTGGTTCAATCGCTCATTCATTCACTACTCAAGTTTTAATTTAGATACTCATTGTGTTGAGGATGGCCCAAAATAGGAAGTTTTTGGTTGTTTATGTTATCCGGACTAGATACCTTCTTGTTTGATCATGCGCTTGTGCTTTTAGGCGATGGATACTCATTGTGTTGTAGGGTATGTATTATGAAGTTCACAAGCTCGATATGATGAACTTTCTGAAATTTCAAGCACATTGGATACATTTTATACTCCATTTAAACTATAATGTAATTACATATACATGAATTTTTCAGGTGCCTGATTGTGGAATTTTGAGCAGTTTCTTGATTATCTAATGCTTAAATAAAGATTCTAATCAATCTTTTTATGAAAATGATACAAGATTGATCATGAAAATGCATTTTTCTTGTTGGAATCCTTCCCTTTGTACTAAAATTATGTTTGTGCTCTAGTTCCTAACCTGCCATGGTATGAATTCATCTTACAGAAAGTGGGAAGAAGATTGATCTTTGGCAAGGGATATCCGCTGAAGGATGCGAATACGGATGAGAAACAGAAGAAGATAAGGAAATTTAAGGAGTCTGCCTGGAAATGTGTTTACTTTGTTTCTGCAGAGCTGTTGGCTCTATCCGTTACGTATGACGAGCCTTGGTTTACTAGCACGAAACATTTTTGGGTAGGACCAGGAGATCAGGTCTGGCCTGACCAAAGTGCTAAGTAAGAGTCTTAGAGTTATCTGTTATTTGTGATGGTTCAGTGTTATGAAGTTCACTCTTACACTACTATAATTATGGGCGGATTCATGATTCTATCGTTACTTATAAAAATACGATGACTAAATTATTTGGTGTTAGTCAACACTAAAACTTGTATCTTCGATCAAGAGACCAAGTGTTACAAGATTTCATCGATTATTATCTTATATGTTTCAGGTTGAAATTGAAGGGATTATATATGTATGCGGCTGGATTTTATACGTACTCCATATTTGCTTTGATTTTTTGGGAAACAAGACGTTCGGACTTCGGGGTGTCCATGAGCCACCATGTAGCAACGCTCATTCTCATCGTACTTTCCTACATCTTTCGGTACGTCCTACTCTTTTCTTTCTTTAAAGCTTTGAAGTGTTTTGCTTGGATGATACCACTTACTAAAAGAATGAAATGTGTTGGGCTCAACCTGTCTATTGTGTTCATTTACAGATTGCACTGAAAACTGATCATGCTGTGTAAATACTATTAAAATGGTACTTAGCCGAACATTAGTCCAATTTATGGAAAGACCAACATGTTATATTGTTCTTGTAGATTTGCTCGTGTCGGTTCTGTGGTGCTCGCTCTTCATGATGCGAACGATGTTTTTCTTGAGATAGGAAAGATGTCCAAATACGGTGGCGCCGAGACGTTGGCTAGCATTGCGTTTGTACTTTTTGTTGTGTCTTGGTTATTGTTACGTCTCATCTACTATCCATTTTGGATCCTTTGGAGCACAAGGTTTGTAACTTTTGAGAGGGATAAGTTACATGATGTCCAATGAACTCATATATTGTTGCCTAATTCTTCTCCCCATTCTATTTCAGCTATGAAGTTCTTCTTGTATTGGACAAGAACAAACATCCAGTTGATGGACCAATCTACTATTATGTGTTCAATACTCTTCTATTTTGCCTTTTAGTTCTTCACATATATTGGTGGGTGCTCATTTATCGAATGCTGGTTAAACAAATCGAAGCTAGAGGACAGATTAGTGAAGATGTTCGTTCAGGTGATTATATCTACCCGTGTAAATGACGTTCATTTTTTACTTCACTTTTATGTATATGGTAGAGGTCGAGGTTAAAGAACTGTTTATGGGATAGAGGAAAGTTTTATGGCGACCCTCGGTTTATTTTGTTCTCGATGTAACGATATTGAAAAATATTCTTAAGAGTTTTTGTTTCGGCTCTCTCACAATTCGTTTGACTTTGCAGATTCTGAGGGTGAAGAAGATCATGAAGATTGACAAGGAACAATCAATGCAGAAAATACTACTGTTGTATACATGAAAGGTCTGGTATGAATGCTTAAACCATTTGGATTGTCTTACAAGAAACAGAAACTGGCATTTGCTGCTGCATATGATTATCATTCTGCATTTATTCTTTTGACACTGACATATAGTCTTAAAACTTCACCCCTTTCTAGAAACTAGATTAAGTAACAGCCTAAGTCCACCGCCAGTAGATATTGTTTTCTTTGGGCTTTCCCTTTCGGGCTTCCCCTTAAGATTTTTAAAATGTGTCTGCTAGGGAGAGGTTTCCACACCCTTATAAAGAATGCTTCATTCTCCTCCCCAACTGATGTGGGATCTCACAATCCACCCTATTGGGGGCCCAACGTCCTTGTTGGCGTTCCCTTCTCCAATCGATGTGAGACCCCCCAATCCACCCCCCTTCGGAGCCCAGCGTTCTTACTGGCACACCGCCTCATGTCCACCCCCCTTCTAGGCTCAGCCTTCTCAGTTGCATATCGCTTGGTGTCTGGCTGCACCAATACCATTTATAATAGCTCAAGCCTACAACTAGCAGATATTGTCATTTTTGGATTTTTTCTTTCGGGCCTCCCCTCAAGGTTTTTAAAACGCATCTGCTAGGGACAGCTTTCCACACCCTTGTAAAGAATGTTTCCTTCTCATCCCGGGATTATTTGTGAAATAATTATAAGAAACTTTTTCCTCCTACCTTTTTGTGGATTTTAAGGGTGACAACACTGGACTTTTATACTTAAATTTGTTTATCTCATCTCATTACTTGGACTGCTAGTGAGTTTCCATGTTGTTTTGTGGGCAGATGAGATAGAGATTAGTCATACAATGTGGTTCTTGCCAAACTGGATATAAGTCAGTCGTGGCGTCGTCTAGTTGGATGAACGAACCGTGTATCATTTCATCAATACATTCGGTCGGGGTAAGCAAAGGATGCAAGATGGAGAAGGGTTGGCAGTTGGAGGAATTTAAATCTTGATTTGAAGGTTTTGGCCTGTTTTGCTTTTGATTGTTTTGCAGAGGTATATTAAAGCTTGAAACACTAAGGTATATCAGATACTTGTTGAACTCATAATTTCACCCTTGACTTCATTATTTATTCTTTCTCATTAACTGCTGAGCCTTCATTTCTCTCTGTTTATGTAAAATTATACCAATAAATGATTTCATTGACTTGAAAGATGAACCTTCATCCTCTGCTCACTGCTGTGTTTAAGAAGAAGCTTTCCAGATCCCCAAGATTCTGCTGTGTTTTTCTCTGTTGAACAGTATTTGTAATCCATGGCTTGTTTGAGAACCATTTTCAACATGGTTTCTGTTTTTAAGAATAATTTTTATGTAATAGTTAAAAGCCCACCCTTAATAGATATTATCTGCTTTAGCTCGTTACGTAATGTCATTATCAAATGCATCTGTTATGTAGTGGGTTCCCTCTCCAACCGATGTGGAATTTCTCAATCCACCCACTTGGAAGCTCAATGTCCTCCCTAGCACCCTGTTCGGTGTCTGACTATGATAACAGTTGTAAGAGCCTATGTCTACCACTAGCGTGCATTGTCTGCTTTGTCCCATTACGTATCGTCGGCTCAATGTCCTCACTAGAACTTTGTTCGGTGCTTGACTATGTTAACAGCTGTAACAGCCCAAGTTCACTACCAACAGATATTGTTTGTTTTGGCTCATTACGTATGCTAAGAAAAGTTTTCGTATCTTTATAAGTAATGTTTGTTGCCCTCTACCCACGTTTTGCTTCGCTTTTACACTTAACTTATTAAATGAGTGAACTATATATTTGGTCCAAAATATATATATATATATTTGGTAAAAAAAATATATATATTTGGTTAAAAATATTGAAGGAGAAACTTTTTCATCTTCACGTCTGTACAAAGAAACCGAAAGCCAGTTCTCTTCACGTTCATAAGGAAGAGCTCCAAGCATCCTAGTTTCCAGTTGCCGAACTAAATTTCCCTGGCGACGGCCTCTCTTCCGGTTGGTATCTCCGCCTTCTCTCCGCTGCTCCCCCTTTATATGTTCTTTTAGTTCAATTTAGATCTTTAATTTTCCCTACGCATTTCGTTAATTTGTGGGACTAAGCCGAGGTCCTGCCTTTTCTCATAGAAAACGAAGCAACTCTGGCGAAAAAACATATATAATGATCTACTCCTTTTTGCTCTTGGAAATTTGCGATCGAGTTTGATTTCTTGTCGAATAAGTTATTTTGTTTTAATGATGGGGAGCAGAGGAATTAATATATTCATCAACAGAAACGCACAGCCTAAAGGCCTTAGGAATGAGGGGTCTCTAAACCTAAACTGATGAGCGAGGGCTTAGTGATACAGAAAGATTTATGTAAATAACTTCTTGATTAGGCACAAAAAAGATCAGAAGGAGAAGACTTATCTGAGGACTTGTTGAAAAAGTTATGTGGAGTAACCTGATTCTGAATCTAGGTAGGAGCTTAAATTTGATGTAGGAAGCTTCTCCAATTTAAGCTTTGAAATCTGTTCATTTTGAAGAGTTATTATGTTTTGAATTTTGGTTTAGTTGGCTTGATGTTTGTTGCTGGTTGTTTTCTATCTTAATTTTGCTCAAGAAGGTTGTGATTCTGATTATTGTGAACTGATAAGGCGTTGAAGGATGGTATTTTTGTTGGAGATCCCTGCCTGGATTAAGCACTCCTATGGCATTTTTTTTACAGGAACAAAATGGATGATATCCTAACGGAGGTTCCTCCTCCTTCAAGGTTTTTCCAAGATGATCTTAACAATTTCGCTCCTCCATCACCACCTCTTCCTTCCCTATTTCTGTTGTTATCCAATCCTAAACCTATTGAACCTCTCCGCCCATCTTTACTTGTCGTTGCCATTTCTTCCCCTTCTCTACATCTTTTCCATCATTTATCTGATAAAACCCTTATTGGAAGTCTCATCCTACCTGAAATTCCTTTCTCTGGGAACCATATACAACCCTCGGTTTATGACAAATCTTGTAACATTTACTCCATTGATGAAGATAATGAACAAGTTATCCTTGTTTCCATTCAGTGTTCTGTTCCTGCAGAGAGATCCCTCCTTGTTGCAAAACTACTGCTTGGTGATAAAATTGTTCCTGAGAGGGTTCTGATCTTGGATAGTCTTCAGAGCCAAAATTTTCGGGGCAGGCTCTCAACTGATGAGACTCTTTCTTTTAAGCTGGAGACGTCTTCTGAAAGAAAGAGTCGAGATGAGGGTTATGGTGGTTCACCATTGTTAAAGGGCCTTGATTACTATCCATCTGGTAGTGTTGTAGATGGCTTGGCTGCTGCTTTGCTTGGAAGTTGTCAGATGAAGAATATCAAGGGAGCCCTCTGTGTTTCATGGCCTGAATATGGAACTGAGGTGATATCTCTGCTTAGCTCCTTACTTCATCAAAATGTACTCTTGGGACCTACATTAGAATTCTGTACTGAAAGTAATAATGGGGATGGGTACCTGAACCGGATTAAGGACCTGGAATTATACACCTAGAAGAGTTGGGTTGTGAGATTACTAGTTATGTCTATTGTATGGTGCACTTTTTCTTTCTTTTTTTTTCTGTGCCCCAGATACTGTTGAAATAGATAGAAACTCACAAGGTCATCCTTATTGAGGAGGGATGAAATTCGACAATTGCTTCTTAAAAGCTATTTCCTACTGTATATGCTGATTGTTATGGGCTATGGACGGTGTTTATGTAATTGTTTTAGTGTTAGGCTGTTAGCTTAGCTAATACCAATGGTATATTCAGCTCTTTATCATGCTTGTGATGATAATCATTCTGCTAATACCATACACTTGCGCTAGAAGTTCTCCGTTTGCTATTTTAAACCTACAGCTCAAACCTGGTTAGGGTTAGGGTTAATGTAACAACCCAAGCCCACCGCTAGCAGATATTGTCCTCTTTGCGCTTTCCCTTTCGGGCTTCCTCTCAAGGTTTTTAAAGCACGTCTCTTTGGGCCTTGAAGGGGGGGTGGATTGTGAGATCTCACATCGGTTGAAGAGGGGAACGAAGCATTCTTTATAAGGGTGTGGAAACCTCTCTCTAGCAGACGTGTTTTAAAAACCTTGAGGGGAAGCTCAAAAGGGAAAGCCCAAAGAGGATGGGGAACGAAACATTCTTTATAAGGGTGTGGAAACCTCTCCCTGGAAACCTCTCTCTAGCAGACACGTTTTAAAAACCTTGAGGAGAAGCCCGAAAGGAAAGTCCAAAGAGGATAATATATGTTAGTAGTGGGCTTGGATTGTTACAGTTAGTAATTTAATCACGTACCTAGATTTTATACTAAGTAACAGTGTCAGACTTAATCATCTATTAAGTTCCTGTGTTTTTGTAAAGTCCCTGTCTTGTTTGGATATTTTCTGCTTTTGCCAAGACTTGTTGAAACTGGAAAACATTTATATATGAATGCATCACGTTAGTAGAAAGTGAATGCAACTCAGATAAGTGGATTGATTACTCATAGTTGAACCAATCATTTGCAAGATACTATCTTTCTTCAATTAGGTCATTCCCCCCATTCACACACAAAAACAGAAAAAATAAAAATTCACAAAGGTATCGGAAATTTGCAAGTACAATAATACAAAGCTATATAGACCATTGTTATTTTACATATTGTGTGCAAGGGGTCAACTGACCATCTTAATTGAAAACTACAGAAAACCATAGCTAAGAGAAGGACCCATATAAATTACATTTACAAGCTCAAGACTTAAAATGCTGCCAAAAATAGAAAAATCACCTAGAAGATCATTCTTCAATAACACAAGGAAATGTTCTTCAAGAAATGATCATTGGTTACAAGGTTAGCCATTATCTTTAAAATCCATCATCATGCTATTCAGAGTTCGCTTATTTTGAGAATGTTCACCAGCATACTGCTCTTTGCATGAAGTATGTTTGGCTGATGAATATCCCATTTTCTGGGCATTGGCCGGTTCGATCTTAATTCTTATCTTGGTCCTGAGAGCTCTATTGCTTGAGCAAACAATGAAGCGTCGTCAGTAAGATCAGAGTAACGTTCTGAAGAGGAGAACTCATTGGCTCTCACCCTGCTTGCTTCTGCTCTTTGGGAAGCTTCCCATTTCTCTGCAAGCCCATCTCCTTCAAGCATCCTGACCACTTCAGACATCTTTGGCCTATTGCTTGGAAGATATTGGATGCACAAGAGAGCTACTCGAACAATTTCTTCAATTTCAATTGGGTCATAATTGCTTCTCAAGTCTTTGTCAACAAGCATTTCTAACTTCTTTTCTTGGTGTAGCTTCTTTATCTGCAAGTATAGTAATTTGTTAAGCTGAGCCTGCCGGTCTTAAATTTAGGTAACTTTTACATATGACAACTCTTTAAGCTTACCCAGTCTAGTATTGCACCCTTTTGGTTTGCTGCTTTTCCAAATTCAAGAGCTCTTTGACCTGATACAAGCTCAAGTAATAGAATTCCAAACCCGAAAACATCAGTTTTCTCTGAGGATTGGCCGGTTGACAGATACTCTGGTGCAATGTGCCCAACAGTTCCTCTCACAGCAGTAGTGACATGTGAATCACTGTGATCTAGTAGCTTTGCGAGCCCAAAATCACCGACTACTGCCTCACAGAAATCATCAAGCAGTATATTTGCAGCTTTCACATCTCTGTGAATTATTTTTGGATCACACTGCTCATGCAAGTATAACAAGCCCCTTGCAGCTCCCAAGGCAATTCTCTTCCTTGTACCCCAATCCAGAGCTGGTTTTGCTGTCCATTTCAAAAGAATAGTTTGAACAAGTACGTAATTGAGATAAAATATGTAGAAGTAGAAATTCAACAGTGTACTCATTCATTCAGTATGTCGAGGCTTGATTACCTTTAAGACGGGTAGCAACACTGCCATTAGACATATATGGATAGACCAAAAGCCTCTCAGTTTCTGTCATACAGAAACCATACAGCTTGAGGAGGTTCCTATGCACTGCCAAGCTTATCATCTCCACTTCAGTCTGAAATTGGGTCTCTCCTCTCATAGCATTCCCATCTTTGAGTCTCTTGACAGCTATAATGGTGCCATCTTGTAGATATCCTCTGTAAACATTTCCAAACCCACCTTTTCCAATCAAGTTTTTACTGCTGAAATTGTGAGTGGCGTTCCGAAGTTCCCTGAACTGAAACCTCTTTATGTTTCCAAGGCTAAGTTCTTCATGGTGCCGATCTAAAAAAACGTTAATCAGTTTTGTTAACTATGATGGAACACTACTTTTGTCTAATGATCATGCAGTGATATTTTGTAGTTACCATTAGTTTCAAAGAATATTTGCTGGTTGCGCCTATGCTTCCGCCAGATAAAGAAACCATATGCAAGAGTTAACAGACAGATGCAGGCCAAGCTGAGGCCAATGACTAGAGCAATTCTCTGGCCTTTATGTCTCCTAGGAGGTTGGGAGTCTGGAAGTAGTCAAAAATAGAAATTCAGTTACTCTCTTTGGAAGAAATATGGGGCTCAATCTCTAAAAATGTGAACAAGTGTAGAGATGAACTAGTTGAGGGATTAAACAAAAAGTGGAGGATTGTTAATGCAACGACAGAAGACCACCGCTAGCAGATATTGTCCTTTTTGGGCTTTCCCTCTCGGACTTCCCCTCAAGGTTTTTAAAACGCATCTGTTAGGGAGAGGTTTCCACAACTTCATAAAGAATGTTTCGTTCTCCTCCCCAACCGACGTGGGATCTCACAATCAGGCACTCGTTCCCTTCTCCAATCAATGTGGGACCCCCAATCCACCCCCTTTGGGGCACAGCGCCCTTGCCGGCACACCGTCTAGTGTCCACCCCCTTTTGGGTTCAACCTCCTTCTAGCACATCGCTTGATGTCTGGCTTTGATACCATTTGTAACAATCCAAGCCCGCCGCTAGCAGATATTGTCCTATTTGAGCTTTCCCTTTCGGGCTTCCCCTCAAAGTTTTTAAAACACGTATGCTAGGGAGAGTTTTCCACACCCTTATAAAAAAATGCTTCGTTCTCCTCCCCAATCGATGTAGGATCTTACCGTTGATCTTTACGTTGATAAAAAAATTTAAAAGAAATAGAAAATCTCAATCAATCAAAACATTTTGGAGGAACGCAGGCTGGAAAAGAGAATTACATGTGGAATTAGTGACAGCGAAAGAAAGTGGCAATGGAGTTGTTCCGTAGCATACTTCCTTAGAGCCAGGGGCACAAATCAAAGAATTTCCAGTAAAGCTGTACACAAATGAAACAATCAAGAGTAAAGATCAACCAAAACTAATTGAGAAAAGGAGAATAGCAAAAGTTGAAATCCTGTCTGTAACTCACTTATATGTCTTAGCCAACAATCTGGGCAGAGGACCGCTCAAATTATTATAGGACAGATCCCTAAAACAATGGAACAAAAAACATTCACTTCCAAGCACAACTAAAATATCAATAAGCGAAAGATTACTTGGCTGTTCGGGAGCTTGTTCTATATGACTTTTTGTATGAAGAATATTAAACTCAAACTCCAAGCAGCCCTTAAATATTTGTCATAAAGAAGGGAGAGAGAGTTTGTGGAAGAATTCTCTTACAACAAGGCAAGCTGGTTCATGTTAGCCAGTGATGATGGGATTGTCCCAGAGAAGGTGTTATTGTTGAGTCTCCTGATACCAACCCCATACCTCTTGGTTAGAATTGCTATCATATGGGAACAAAGCGGATACAGTCGTATAAAATACATCCTACTTACAGGTATTGGAGGCTCTTCAAATTGGAGAAAGAGCTAGGAACTTCACCAGAAAACAAATTGTTTGAAAGA
This sequence comes from Cucurbita moschata, assembly GCF_002738365.1. Taxonomy (NCBI): domain Eukaryota; kingdom Viridiplantae; phylum Streptophyta; class Magnoliopsida; order Cucurbitales; family Cucurbitaceae; genus Cucurbita; species Cucurbita moschata. The sequence continues at coordinate 2,881,403 of NW_019268518.1, forward strand.
TCAAGTGTGTGAAGTTTCGGTATCTTGCTAATCTCGTTTGGAACTTTTCCTGATATATAGTTATTCTGAAGAAGCCTGCCAGAAAAAAAAAGAAATCGATTCAAGAACGAATACAAAGAGAAACTTTAGATCTTCTGGTTCTGGTGGAGAGACTTACAAAAATTGAAGGTTTGTCAAATTTCCAATACTTGGTGAGAGTGTCCCAGAAAAGTTTTGGCTTGGAGCTCCTCTGAAATGAAACAACATAAGAACAAAGCATTATATGATGCAGCAGCTTGGAGCTTTTTATTCTTATTGTTTTTGGAATTAAACTTACATGCCAATCACAAGTTTATCAGGAGAGCAAGTGATTAAATTCCAAGTGCATGGATCCACAGCATTTTCATCCCAAGCTAGAACAGAATGAGGATCCTTCAAACCAGCTTTGATTCCCATCAAAGCTTGAACTGAAAAAAAAAAAAAAAACTCAAAATACATCAAATTCTACTCCTTAGACTTGACCAAAATTTGAAACTGAAGAACACGTCTACCTTCAACGTTTAAACGGATGCCCGTTGAAGTTGCAGTTGCAGAAGCCCATAACCAAACCAAAGCCAAGCAAGACAGTAACCCACTTTTTCTCCTAATTTCCATTAAACTTGCTGCTGTAGGTTCATCAAATGACAAGAAGAAAAAAGGAGCAGCTTTTCTGATGAAGATAAAGATGAGGTGATGGAAATAAAGTTAGCTAAAAGATTGGACAAGACGAACTTGACCTGAATTGGTCAGTTTTGGTTTGAACTTGTTAGATATATTTACATTGCTGTGCTGCTTGCTGAACTCAACATTCCTTGAGGCCCCAATTTCTAAAAGAATGGCTCTTAAAAGACACAAAAGAATCAATCTGTCTGCCACTCCTTTGCAAAAAAGGCAAGAGGAGAAAGGGAATATATAAAAGAGAGAACCCACAATAACCAAAACTCAGATACTCTATTATTTAACATGGTTGAAAACAGATGGATTGTTTTGTATTAGTATTAACGTGATGGAAAACAGAATTATCGATTCTATACCCACGATACAAAAGATAAAGCTACCAAAAGAACAGTGTGAATAGTCATAACAGCCGAAGCCCACCGCTAGCAGATATTGTCTTATTTGGGCTTCTCCTCAAGATTTTAAATCGCGTATGTTAGGGAAAGGTTTTCAGTTTTCACGCCCTTATAAGGAATGTTTCGTTCCCCTCTCCAACTGATGTGGGATCTCACAATCCACCCCCTTAGGTGCCCTACGTCCTCGTTGGCACACCGCCCGGCCTCTGATACTATTTGTAACCGCCCAAACCTACTGCTAGAAGATATTGTTATCTTTAGGCTTTCCCTCAAAGTTTTAAAACACGTCTATTGGGGAGAGGTTTCCACGCCCTTATAAGGAATGCTTCATTCCCCTCTCCAATCGATATGAGATCTCACAATCCACCCCCTTGAGGGCTAGCGTCCTCGCTGGTACACCATCTAGTGTCTTGCTCTGACCATTTGTAACAGGTCAAGCCCACCGCTAACAAATATTGTCATCTTTGGACTTTACCTTTTGGGCTTCCCCTCAAAGTTTTAAAGCGTGTCGGTTAAAGAAAACTTCTCATACTTTTATAAGGAATGTTTCGTTTCCCTCTCCAACTAATGTGAGATTTTGCAACCATGGACATAGTTTAGAAGGGGTAGACCATGTACTGTACAGATAACGGTGAGTTCTTTGAATCCAACGTTCCTTGCCTTTGGAAATTTCCTTTCTTTCTATCTTTTGCTTTCACCCCATCAATCATGAAAGGTTGGAATCTCGAGAGAATGGCTCCTCATGATATCTTTGTAACGAAATCATTTCTCAGCTCATCTCTCTCGCCGCCTGGGCGTTGAAATTTCCACCCTCTAAAGACATCTTTTTGAACATTAGTTTTATAGTGACATAATGAAAGCAGAATCCTCTCTCTCCTACAAGACACTTTGTCAAAAGCTCTCTAAAATCTCTTCTTTTGATGCGTTTGTATGTGCAGCGTACAGTGTGACTGAAGCTACACGTGCAACTTTGGTTCCATTATAATATGAGTTAAGCTGGGGGTTGACTTGATGTTCTAAACCCATCTGAATTTTGGCCTTTAGTGCCTCTTCTTAACTTTTAAAGCATGATTATCATCACTTTTTGTATTGAACTTGATCAGGTGGTACTCATTCATGTTCATTGGTGCTGTGGATTGATTATAGGCACTTGATCCAAAACGTGTTGAGATGAGTGGGATTGCTTTCTGGTCTTCTCATTAATCTATTCCATGTTTTTTTGTTTGGTTTTTTTAAGGTGGGAGATGCTTCAAAATGCATTGTGGGAGAACCAAAAAGACGAGCTAATTAAGAACTCTGGTATGTCTTTGCTTCATTCAGAAATTGCCTGTCAAGTTTGAAATTTTCTGTACAAAGGTGTAGGGAATTTAGAAAGATACAAGTTTGGGAGTAGGAACTTTGTGTATTCTTTTCGAATAACACAGACCATCCAACCTGGACCATAAGAATTAGGTTGTGGTAGATTTTTTTTTTTAATTTTTCGGTTTGAGTTCGTATCGTTTTAACTTCTTTATTTGATTCTTCTCGATTCATAGACCTCATTAATTTTAATAAAATAAGTGACATAGTTGACCTTAGTTACTAAAATCGACCTCGTTTTAGTTAATGAATTTTAATAAGTCAGTAATGAACATAGATGGGATGAATTATAATTTAAGTTTTTATCTATTTACCAAACAAATAATAATAAATAAATAAAACAACACAATATTAATTTGGAAAATTACAAAATTAAAAATAAAATTTTATAAACTAGTTTGTTTTATTTCCACTTAGTGTATTATTTACCAAAGTTTTAACCACGATGAAAAAATTTTAAAAAAACTTTGTTCTTGAATTGGGGCAAAAGGCTCAAGTATACGTCGCTTGGCTGTAGGCGATGCAAGAATGAATAGGCTTAACTCACTTGTGGCTGAGAAATGGGTGCCATACAATCACAAGTCTGCTGTCATGTAAGTGTCAGGCGACGCAAGAATGAATAGGCTTAATTCACTTGTTGCTGGGAAGTGGGCGTCATACAATTGCAAGTCCGCTATCATCAAAGTGCGATTGTGACAAGTGGGACTCGAATTTCTCCTTCCTAGTATACCTAAAGCAATATATATATATATATATGTTTATGTAGAATTTTACTTTGATTTAAGTGGGTAAGATTCTCTGAAAGTCAAAAGGATCTCTTTCCATAAAGTAAAAAACTTGTCTAAAATCCCTTTTTATTACACCAATGGTTACCTATCAAGTTTTATTCTTAGTCTTAATTACTCCTCTTTCTCGACTGCAGTTTTCAACTCAATCTTGTTCTTTCCCATCATAAACTCAATAAATTCGAAATTTTGAGTTGATCGAACAAAAATTCCACCCCAACCCAACTCAATCTATGTCCACCTTATTTCTCAACCTTTATAAAATATAAATTCGAACGTGTTTAAGAGAATTCAATTAAAGAATTCAATTAAAGAGAATATTTTTCAATTTCATGTATTTGTTAAAGAAAGAAAGAAAATCATAATTTTACATAAAAATAGTAATAAAAAATACTTTATAATAATTATTATTAACAACATCATTTTGTCTCCTCTAATGTAAAACAACTCACTTTTAGTTAACAATGGAAGTCAACCAAAAAGTAAACTATGGTAAAAAAAAGTAAATAAAATAAATAAGTGAGTGCATAATTGAAGTGGAACACAACCAACTTTAAATGTTTAATTTTTTTATTTAATATTTTGTCTTTTATAATTACACTAAAAATTCTAGTGGAATTGTCACCAATTATAAGATTCTTTCTATTTTTAAAATAAAAAATAAATAAATTTTTTCATTGTCTACATTTGAAACCAACCTAAGCCATTATATATTATTTTAAAAATATATAATAATAAAAAGAATTTGCTAAGTGGGATTATTGGGCCACCATCATAGGCCCAGCCTCTAATAACTACACTTCTGGCCCATTTACGACTTTTGGATACCGTTTTTAAATTATTTTTTTAATATATATAATCCCCGCCTAATAAAAATATCATTAAACTTTGCAATCTGTCTCAAAAATACTTTAAACTTTGGAACGTTTTAATAATCTCCTAAACTTCAAAAATATCTAAAAAAATACATTTATCGTCAGTACCACGTTTAAAAAGTACTCATGAACTTTCAATAATAATATTAAAAAACTTAAAATAATCTATGAGGTGTGGATAGCCGGCTTTCTTTCATATACTGACAGTATTATTTTTTTTATAAAGTTAAACGATATTAATGTTACTTCAAAATTTCATAGATATTTTTAAACATTGGACTGATAGTAAATAAAAATATTTTGAAATTGAATTTGGAGTGTCATCTTGTTCTATCCATTGATGATAAAACCAACGTATGGTTTAACAGCTGACCCAATCCACAGCCTCCCTTTACGTTCTTCAACTTCACTCACTGACTCAAGTGCCTGCCCCTCCTCCCCATCAATCATCCCCTTCACTTCCCCTCTCTCGTCCAACTTCACCGCCACCGGGTCGCCCCGAATCCATGGGATCTTCACCTCCCCGTGCTGTGTTGTCGCTCCCCCGAGCCCCATCCATGTCTGGGTTTCGAGCTTCCCTCTTCCCGTGTTCATGGCAATCCAAAATTCACCGTTGTCTGTTCTCTTTATGTTGTCTGGGAACCGTTCGAGTTGTGCGAATATCTCTGTGGTTTGCGCTTTGGGACCCTTTTGTTAAGAACATGAACAAATGATTACGTGTACCATTTAAATGAAAGGACGATAAAAACACGAGGTTCGATGTTTGATATCAGTTACTTCCTTTTCGAATAGAAAGGTATAGCCAAACGATCCCATATCCCAACTTAAACCCTAAACTGGAAACAGACAACCACGTTCCCGAACTTACCAACACTAGAGGTTTACTAAAAATCATTCAAATTTAACCATGCACGACAGGTAAGAAGAATTTTTTAAAAGTAGTGGTAAAAAATTTTCATACCTTTAACCAGAACTTTAAGATCTGGAGAGTGCCGGTTTCAGCCATTAGAAGAAACGAGGAGTCAGTGCTCAAAGCAACGCCATTTGGGAAAGCAAGACCATTGATCAAAACAGTGACGTTTTTGGTACATGGGTCATATTTTAGTAGCCTCCCGGTCCTGTCTCCGTTCACTATCGACAATATCCAAACACTTTCCGAAGAAAGTAAAAAAAAAAAAACCATATTTGTATTATAATCGCAAATAATCTAACAACTTCCATCGTGATTGATTAATTACATTTTATTTTATTTTGATTATATTAAGGTTTCATAAACATAAACCTAAATTGGGATTTAATGAATTATTTTGATTAAAAAGAAAAAAAAAAGTGAATAATTTAAAATTTTTATTTTTGTTTAAAAATTATTAATTATTTGATGTTGTTTTATATATATATATATAAATTAATGAACCTAGAGACAGCTAGGTCCATCCTATTTGTCGTGTGTCTATCCACATTTTGTGGAAATTTTTTTGGATTTGAAAAATGTCTGTCATTTATTAAATGGCATTTAGTAGTATGTTTCTTTTTAAAAAATAAAAATAAATTAATTAATAAAAATGGGTTTTATGAAAATAATAATAATAATAATAATCCAGGGCTAATTATTGCAATATTAAAAAAAAAAAGTATTTTTATAAATATTTTATTTTAGTTTTCAAAGTAGTGTAATAAAAATAAAATATTTTTAAATTTAAAGATCAAAATAAAATATAAATAATTTGATTTTACGAATTTCAAAAGGGATTATTAGGGTTAAATGGATTTTTACCTTCTTTGAAACAAGAGGCTACTATCAGTGAAGTAAACGACACCGTTTTGGGGGTCGATGTCTAAAGCGTTGGTGAAGCGGAGAGGGACGCCTTGGGCGGAAGAGACGAGCTGGCGAGCCAGGCCGCCCTGAGGTCCGACAGCAAGAAGGCCAAAGTAGGCATCCGCTATGAACAGCTCGCATGTTGATGGGTGAAATTTGAGCCCCAATGGTCTCCCACATCCTGCCTCCGTTTGGGGCTCCCCATTGCATTCTTTTCCTTCCCTTCAAATCCCGACACAAAAAAAACCATCTTTTTTAGGAAACAGTGACCCGAGCAATCCGAATAGAGTCTCCAACCCAACCTAACCCTTTATTTTTGGGTTGGATCGAGTTAGGGTCGTCGGATTGTTATGTTATGTCTGTTCTTGAATTATACTTATCCACTATACATGTTACGTTAATAACTAAAATATCAAACATTTACACGTCATAATACATTACTGACATCGGTAACAAACACAAAATATTTTTAATTTTCATAATAATCTTAAAAGTAAGGTAGGGCTCGGTTGAGTTGTAACCCTATTTTCAAGTTGGTCGAGTTGACTCGACCAAAAAAATGTAACTCGCAAACCGACTTGAATTTTGTCCGTTTTCAAAAAATTCAACCCAACCCTAACTCGAAAAATATAACCCACCTCAACTTTTATGGTTTAAGTTGGATAGTCCGAGTTAATCGGGTTATCAAGTCATACGTATATCTCTACTCATCATTGGCATGAACTACTTTCGATTTTATTATGTTGGTTTTTTTTTTTTTTTGTGTAAATTTAAAGAAAAACCCTAAAAAAAAAAAAGAAAATATTTTGAATACCTGTTGGGTGAGGTATAAGCAAACTGAGTCCAACCCAAATCAGAACCATTCCACTTGAGAATTCTGCCGTCTCCGACGCCGGCGTACGGCCCTTCTCCACGGCAGTCGAAGGCGATGCTTTCAGGCCCAAACACCCCTCCGGGGAGCTCCACCGCTTCAATGGCGGCTTCCGACAACGGACTCCAAGACACCACCACCACCGCCACCACCCACAAAACCAATGATAATGAGCAAGAACAATTAGCTAAAGACTCCTTCATTCTTGCTCCAAACTAGAAGTAAATGCCTCTGATACCCCGTCAGGTACTTCAGCTTACCTATATATATAATAATAATAATAATGTATAGCGGAGACACTTTCCTACGTCACATAGCTATCGTCCCGCTAATAAAAACATAACCCGACTGGTTAAGATTTGTTTGGGTTTAGCTATTTAACTTTACCTATTAGTAATTGAATGTCGTTATGGTTCGATTAGAATAGAGAAACTTTAGATATGATATATATATAAGCAACGACAATATTTTTTTTTTTTGTGGGTATCGGGTATTTAATGTTTAAAAGTCTTACTCGGTAAGTTCGAATATATTTAATGCTTTTGACAAGTTGTCCAAGTTGCAAGAATTGATGTTTTGAATCTCTAGAGTGAGAATTTATATTTTCTTTACGTGATTTTTCGTTTTTTTTTTTTGAATTTAGTCGTGCATGTATTGGTGTTTTGTCTTCGAGAATTACGGAATTTTTTTCAAGTAAATAAGTCGGTTGGTTGGGACGGTTGCATCCTTAAATTTTCGAGTAGTTTAGGATTTATTTTCTTTGTGTATTTATACTTTCAAGTGTAATAGTACAAGCTCGCCGTTAGCAATTATTGTTTATCTCGTTCGTTCCCCTCTCCAACCGATGTAGAATCTCATAATCCACTTCCTTTGTGAGCCTATCGTCCTCATTAGCACACCGTCCAAGCTCGTTGCTAGCAATTATTGTTTATCCCGTTCGTTCCCCTCTCCAACCGATGTAGAATCTCATAATCCACTTCCTTTGTGAGCCCATCATCCTCGTTGGCACAATGTCCGGTGCCTCGCTATGATAGCATTTATAACAGCCCAAATCTGTCGTTAGTAGATATTGTCCACTTTTGTCAATTACATATCGTCATTAGCCTCACAGTTTTAAGCGTGTCTACTAAAAGGCCTTTTGGGAAGCGATTCACAGGGCGTGGGACCTTGATAAGTAAATACTGATACGATAGACCTTCAGGCACACTGACTAACTTACTATCAGATCTAATACTAGTATGCACAGGAAGTACTTCTGCCTCATCCTCTTCCTTCACGGTAGGTACGCTTGGCCCCTTGTTACATTGCCTTTTTGTATGCTTAATGTAATGGTCTGAGACATCAAGCCGCATCGGCTGCGTATTTCCATCTTTACGGTTCTGGAACGGAGATTCCTTGAATGGAATAACCGGGTTCCCCCACCGACCCAGTGACACACCAACCACGCCCCTTCCCTTTCTCCAATCATCAAACCGACTTCTCCGTTTACTGTCTTTGAAAGAGGAAAGCTCCTCTCCAACGTGACGGATAAAATCACACACTGGAGAACAGTTTATTTTCGTACATTTAAAATATAAGTGTAGAAATAATTTAAAATATGAAGAACAGTTTATTTTCATTTTCGTACATTTATATAACTTTTAGGGTTTCGTTGACTCCTTTAAATTAGGTTTAAAAGGGTTTTTACGAACGGGGCAGTAGAGTGTCAGGCTAACCAAGAGAGCTCGAGATTCAACCAAAAGTTGACTATTTCGTAATATTTACAATGCGTACCATCAAAACCACGACTAATTCCTATAATAAAAACAATGACTACTCTTTCAACAAAGTCTCCCCGTAGTACAATATATTTTATTTTAATAAATATATTTCTCGTAATGTAATTAATAGCGGGCTTGAAAGGAGCTCGTTTAAGCCATAATGACCACCTACCTAGGGTTTGATATTTTACGAGTGACTTTGGCAACCAAATATCGTAGGGTTATGTGATTGTCCCGTAAGAATAGTAAAAGAGTACACAAAAAGTCATTCAACAGTAGCTCGTTGTTTCTACCGTTCTCTCTCTAGTGAAAAAAGTGGTCAACGAGTAAATTCGTACTAGCTACGCTGGTAGCTATAACTATATACTAAATAATTCTTCAACGAGATGGTCTGGCCCTCATCCCTCGACCAACATGAAACACAGAAATGTGGTCGTTGGCCTCTATTTATTGCAGCTTTCTTGCTTGCCACCTTTCTAAATAAATACATTAGGATTTAGTTGAATTAAATAAAATAATTCATTATTTTTTTAATTAATTTTAAACATCATTATTCAATAATGGTTGGGAGACCATGTGGATACAATTTTATGTTTTTTTTTTATTTTTTAAATGATATTATAAAATAATAATTTTAAAAACTTTTAGGAGCGTTCGTGGGTTGCGTCCGGTTTGATTGAGATATTTTTTAAACCCAACCCAATTGTTCGAGGTGTGCTGGTTTCGGTTATTTATTCAAGTTTTTTTATATTTTTAATAAAAAAAAATGTGAATTCGTAAAATATCTATTTATTTATTTTTAAATATTTACAAAAATAAATACTTTAAAAAAAAAATATTAATTTCTCCATCTGTATTCTGAGAAATTGCAGATAGAGTCATTTAAGGAGCTGTTGAAATTGCACTCTCCGTTTCATTAATTTTTACTAACATTCTAACACCTCATCAACTTGAATATGCATACAACCTCAATGTCTTTTTGTTCCAATTCTAGGTGAAGACGGATCTTGACCGACCGATGATTGCACAAGCGAGAAGGTAAAAATGACAACAAATTAAAATCCTACGTTCGATGTTGGATGATGAAAGTCTCGCGTCGACTAAATTAGGAATGATCATGGGTTTATAATCAAGGAATACTATCTCCATTAGTGTGAGGCTTTCTGGAAAGCTCAGAACAAAGTCATGAGAGCTTCTGCTTAAAGTAGACAATATCATACCATTGTGGAGAGTCGTGTTCATCTAACAGTCGACAAGTACGGTTAGTCGTCTATTTGAGTTTAATAAGTGATTGAATTTTAATTTGTTAAGAATGAGTTTATTAAAATTAAATGGTTGGTAAATTTGAAATTTATAATAACTAATAAATTATTTAATTCGATTCCAAAATTAAATGAAAGAAAGTCAACATTAGGGGTAAAATCGTAAATTTACCCATACATCGCTGGATTTTTATTTCCATTCTACATTGTTTGTAATAGGTGGAGACGGATCTTGAACAAGTGATGATCCCACGAACAATTATAAGTGATGGAGAAGGTAAAAAATGACAACCGCTTAAAATCCTATTTGTCGACAGATACTGTCAGTCATCGATTGTAACAAATTCAAATCCGACCATTAAGTTTAGATTTATAATCGGTAAATTTAGAATTATATATTAATTTTTAGATCCCAAAATTAAATGAAATAAAGTCCACCCTGGATAAAAGTGTAAATTTTGTGTTCCTGCTAGAGGTGTACATGGTCCGGGGTGGGTCAGGTTGGAGGATTTTTTTGACCCAACCCAAAAGTTCGGGTTGGTTGGATGGGTAACTCAACCCAACCCGAAACTTTCCACAACCCAACCCTCTATTTTCGGGTTGGGTTCGGGTTGGGTTGTCAATTTTTTTTTAAGTTTTATTTATCCAATCCTACATAAAATATATTAAAAGTTTCCAAACATAACACAAATTCATCTATTGAAAATATATATATATATAATAAATTAAAAAAACACAGCGAATAATAAAAATAATAACAGAAAGGTAAATCTTCTTTAATGGGACTCAATACCACTCTGGCAAATCTATTAATACAAATAATATATTTTATATATTTTTATTTATCTTGGGTCAACCCGAAACTTTTACCCATGAACCCGAAATCGAACCGATTCAGTTCGGGTTCAGAAAAATGAACCCAACCCTACCCGAAATACTAATCCAACCAACCCAATCCTTATAGTTCGGGTTGGGTTAGTCCGGGTTACCAAGTTGCTGGATTGAATGTACACCCCTAGTTTCTGCTGTTTAAATTTATGATAAAAAAATTGAAATATAATATTTTGGAATTCATCCAACAAAAAAGAAAAAAAAAAAAAAAAATATATATATATATATATAT
>NW_019268518.1:2893355-2907763 GCF_002738365.1 Cucurbita moschata
ATATATATATATATATATATATATATATATATATAATTTAATTAAAATAAATAGTGAATATCTAAGATGGCATAGAATATCTCAACAAGGATTGTGACGTTTACCTGTCTTTTCATTTTCTAACATTTCATTGAAAATGATGACACATGCAAGGACCAACTAGGCTACGATTTGGTCTTCCTATTTTCATGAATTAATATTATTTATTTGATTTTAATTTTTTAATAATTATTAAATATTCTACTATAAATTAAACTAATATAATTTATAAACTACTTTTAATTAAATTAATAAATTTATAAAGTGGCTTGAAAGAAATAAAAATAAATAAATAGCAAAATTTAAAAAATTCAATAACAAAAATTTAAAAAATTAGTAACCGAAATTGTAACGCTCCACCTTCACGCCCTCAACCACCCAACTCGTTCTTCTTTATGTTCTACGACTCACAACACATGTTCGAGAGACTTTCGAAAAAGAGAGCGACGAGCATGCACTGACGCGCTTCGATCTCGAATTTCAGTAGGTTGCAATGGCGCAAATGCTTTAGGAGTTTGCGGTTGAAGTGCAAGTGTTTGGTGAACTAGCGGCGGCTAAAATCGAGGATAGAAAGTTACCAGAGTTTGGATTTGAGAAGAGAGAGATAGGGTTGCGGTTTCAGAGAGTAGGGTTGAGAAGACGAGTCTAGAGGCGGGATATTCAAGCCAGGTGACCCCACGCCGGTGTAGGATCCAAAAGCCTTGAAATGCATCACAGCGACGGCCTAAAGCCCACATACGTCCATCTTTAGCCCGCATGACATCCACGACCCGACCTACTTACTTCATGTGATTAGAGATGTCTATTTTATCCACCTCAAACAAGGAGGGGATTCCCATTTAAACGGGGAATGAGGGACGGAGTGAAAAATATTTTCTCTATTAGATAAATGAGACCATGGACGGGATTATATTTCCCGTCCTCGCCCCACCCTATTTAATGTAAATATTTTCAACATTATATATATATATTAAAAAATAAATTAGTTAATTTAGAGATCCTAATGGTAATATTTAAACTAAAGTATAGGTCAACATTTAAACTTTTTAAAATTATATTAGTAGAATGTTATATATATGTTTGCAAATATATTGATTTATTAAGATTTTTTTACCATTTTTTAAAAGAAATATTATATTGAAAAATGATTATTAAAATAATTGATTTTTTTTTTATGGGGACGGGGGCAAGCTTCCCCATCCCCGCCCCGTGGTCATTTATACATGTGGTCCGCACATTCAATGCCTTTGGCTTCATACGACTCGACTCATTTTCAGCGACTTGGAACCAACTTATTCGACTCGCTATTCAATTTTGGTATAGTTTCCTATGTTTTTGATTCTCCCAAAGCTACTTTTTACCTTATTGAAAGCATTTAAGGTCGGTTAAGACTCCTATTTAGTCAAATTAAATATTTTTAGCTAAAAATTGGGAGGAATCAGCTAAACTATGCTCGATAATATGTCCTATAGGTGTGATATACGTATGTGTAGGTTAAATTAAACATTTGAAGAACGGTCTCGAAGAAACTATAAAATAGTTGGGGACTAAGCCAAAGCCAAACAAGTAAGTGAAGTTACAGTTGGTTGGTGGAAGAACTGTATGAAGTATTATAACACATGTCACGTGGCCCCTGCATGCGTCATAGTGTTATGTTATGCTTATGTATGATATGTGATGACTTATGGTACCATGTTAGGTATGTATGTGATATCCCATTTGCCGAAGATATGAATGATATGAAATGTTATGTGTGTAATGTTATGCCATGTCATGTGAAGTCATGCTATAGATTATATTAAGATAAATGCATACATGACTCGTATGTGTACTATGACATGAATGAAAAGAACAACGAAATGATTCCTTATTATATGCTACAATTTTAAGCCATGGAAACCTCATGCATTTATGTATTGTCATGTGCATCGAGATACTTCCATTGTGATGTTATGTTAGTACAGACGTGTACCTATGATATTTATGTTCGTGATCATGATATCATGTAGGTCTTTCCCTCCATGGTGTCCAGTGACATTCCAGCACGTTTAGCCTAACGAGTTAGGCTTACGAGGTACATATACGAGCCTGCCTGATGGGTCCATATGCGCGTGCATGGGCCGTATGTGGGGAAATATCACGCATCCAACCCTTCCCGAACTAGAAAGAGTTTGAAGTCATGTTATGTTATTTTAAAAGGATAGGTCGCTTGATGTATACGTGTATTTCAATTACCTGACCCTAACTATGAGGTTATTTGCTGAAAAATACTCAAGTCACGTGCTACTTGTATATTTAAGGTAAAGATAAAGCGCCCCTGTACGGATGACGATGATGTCGGAATGACCATAGAAGCTAAGATAGGAATGATGTGGGGTTGTGAGATCTTGCATTAGTTGGAGAGGTTATAATGGTACCCCCAAAGCAAAGCCATGAGAACTTATGGTCAAAGTGGACAATATCATACCATTGTGGAGAGTCGCGTTCATCTAACACTAGCGAGGACGTTGGCCCCCAAGGTGGTGGGTTTGTGAGATCTTGCATCAGTTGGAGAGGTTATAATGGTATCAGTGTCGTGATGTGGCCAGCAAGGACATTAGACTCTGAAAGAGGTGGATTGTGAGATCGAGGTTATAATGGCATAACTGTCGCAGCGAGGATGTTGGCCTCCAAGGTGGTGGGTTTGTGAGATTCTACATCGGTTGGAGAGGTTATAATGGTATCAGTATCGCGATGTGGCCAAGACGTGGGACTCTGAAAGAGGTAGATTGTGAGATCGAGGTTATAATGGTATCAGTGTCGCGATGTGGCCAAGACGTGGGACTCTGAAAGAGGTAGATTGTGAGATCGAGGTTATAATGGTATCAGTGTCGCGATGTGGTCAACAAAGAGGTTGGATTTTGAAAGAGGTGGATTGTGAGATCCCATTCAAAAAATGCAAAATTTAGAAATATATTTATTAACTTACCAAATATTAATAAATACTCAAATGGTAATTGGACAAAGATTCCATTCGGCGTAAAATTATTGGTGAGAAAGGAAGGGGAAAGTCGAGAGAGAATCGAATGAAGAATTTCCTCTTTTTGTAGGAGAAATGGTTCTCCATCACAGCGGGAGATAAAAAGATATTTTTTCTTCTCTGTTTCTTTTTCTCCCTCCTCAGGGCTTCTCCATTTCCTGATCTCTCGTTCTTTCCATTTTCTCTGCGACAAGAAATCAGGTAACCTTATTTTTTTTTTGTTTTTTCATAGTCACTTTCCTGTAGTAAGTTACCTTTATGTGTGCGTTCGATCCGATTTCTTAAAAGTTATTATTGAACTGTGTTCTTCTCGTTATTCCATCGAGATTCAAGTTACGTGAGATAGTCTAATTTTTCAGTTGGATCTATGCTTTCAGTGGGAGTTACTCTTTTAAAACATTGTTATGGATCGCCTCACCCGTTTTTGATGAGTGATTGCTCTAACTAAAGCATTAACCAACAATTTGCTACTGAATCTTAAATGGGTTATTGCGTTAAGGCTGTTTAGGATATTGGAATTACCCTAATACATGTAGTTTTTGTGTTTAAATGCCTATTTCATTTAATGTTTCTGTTTTCCTTGATTATTGGATACTTCATTCTCTACTGCTGGAGACTTGTGTTGGTTGGGTGAGTTACTGTTTGTTTCCCATGCAGCTGATTTTGTGGCGAGTTGATTGGTTTCTACAGCAAATTTTTTATATCGTATTTTGAGGAAATGGGGTATATCGGTGCACATGGGGTTGCAACGTTGCACAGATACAAGTACAGTGGTGTTGATCACTCTTATGTTGCTAAATATATACTGCAACCCTTTTGGAGTCGCTTTGTCAATTTCTTTCCACTATGGATGCCGTAAGTAAAGCTTGCTTGTTTCTATCAATAGTGATTCTGCTAATTCAGTAAAAGATTTTCCCCCAGTCATCGGGCATGCTGTTTCTAAATGAATTGGAGAGATTTCATAAGTCACTCTTCCAAGTTTTGCTAATGATTTGTGTTTAAAAATTTGAATAACTTTTAGTGAAACTGTTCCAACTGATTGCATATATTGTTTTTTTTCTCTAGTAAGCTTTCTTTCTGATGATATGCTGACTTATCATTCCTCTGTTCTCATTTCACATGCGTTCCTGGATGATTTCATCAGGCCGAACATGGTAACTGATGTTTCCTCTTTTGTGTTATACTGTACCTTTTGCTTTGACTTTTGAGATAATATGTTCTTCCCTCTGTGGTCTGCACTCATGCCAGATAACACTTATGGGATTTATGTTCTTGATCACATCAGCAGTTCTTGGTTATGTGAGTAATGTCCAGTACTCCTTTTTTCTGCTCTTCTTTTACTCGAAATTTCGTAATTTCTACGTCATAATCGTCCTAGTCTTGAAGTGTTTGGTAGTAATTTTTTATGATTAGGCATAGTACATCTAAAATTGATACAGAATAAGGGTATCACACCACAGTTCTTTCGAATTATTCATGATTTTTTCTATATTTATTGTTTGTTTATTGATGATCTTTCTCATATTTTAATTTTAATTGTACTTTCATGTCAGATATATTCTCCTCAGTTAGATTCACCTCCCCCTAGGTGGGTTCATTTTGCACATGGATTGCTTCTTTTTCTTTATCAGGTATGCTTCAATATTCTATGTTGGGTTTTGTTGTACTGCTGCTTGGAATGCATGTCCTCTCTTGAAAGTTGAACAGCTCCCATGGATTTCTTGGACACTATTACAGTGTTGCTTATAGCCCGGTTAATCTTATCCCTGTTTTACAAGACTTTTGATGCTGTTGATGGGAAGCAAGCACGGAGGACAAATTCCTCGAGTCCATTGGGAGAACTTTTTGACCACGGTAGTATTTCTATTTTATTTTTGGTTCCCCCTTGTTTCTATGACTCCTTTCTAATGGATCACTGGATTTGAATGTTAAAAAAATTAATTCTTTCTGTATTCCAGGATGTGATGCACTGGCATGTGCGGTATGTATCTTCACCTAATTATCGTTGTATTTTCCTGGCTTTCGGGCATTCATAATTTTTTGCTTCTTCGTGTGGATACCAGTTTGAATCCTTAGCATTTGGGAGCACCGCCATGTGTGGAAGATCTTCTTTCTGGTTCTGGGTTCTTTCTGCTGTTCCCTTCTATGGTGCAACATGGGAACAGTAAGTTTTCTGTACCACTCATTGTTGATATGATAGAAGTTATTATGAGCTATGACATGTCTCATCCCATGATTTTAGTTCCCAAAGGCATCTATCTTATTAGCCATGCTGTACCAGTTATTTAAACAATCCCTGGGCTTTGTGTACTTTATCGCATTTAAAAGATCTTTGTTTCAATCAAAATAAAAAGGAACGACCTTATTTGATCATGATTTGTTCTATAGGTTTGTTCAACTGTGTCCTTGAGTTCTAAAAAAAATCAAAAGAATCAAAGAAACAATTAAATTTTATGCTTCTAGGGAACCCCCTTTTTTTCTCTTGTCGACCTTGTTTGACTTTCATGGATGGTAATAGTTGTTTTTGGAGATGATATATATGATTATGCATCTTTATCATGATCGAATGCTTCTTTGTAGACCTTGAAGTTACGTTTCTCTTTTTTGTCCCATTTTGTATATCATAATTAGAATATTCATTTTGTGCGAGATTTTATTTCTTTGCCAATTCAAACAAGAACCATTGTTAAGTTGGGTAGGTAAGTGTGCATTTTTAATAACATTTGGATTAACTAGTTGGACAACTTTTATGCAATTTCCCTGACTTTGAGATTGGGTTTGGAGCTTATGCCCTCATTGATATATATATGTTTTTTGGTTGGATAAATGTGTTTATCATCTTGAAAAGAGGGGGAAAAAAAAAAAAGAAGAAGAAGAAGAAGAAGAAGAAGAAAAAGCTTGACACCTAACTTGCATTTCCATCTTTGAGTACAGCTTCTTCACCAATACTCTAATTCTTCCTGTTGTAAATGGACCTACGGAGGGTCTCATGCTGATTTATTTATGTCACTTTTTCACCACCTTTGTTGGTATGTTCCTTATCCCTGCTCGTTTACAATTTCAATTTTGATTTTCTTCCTTGAATGTGTTAATTCTCTTCCAGCTTAATAGAATTGTTCATAACATGTCCTGAAAATATCCTCTACCTACCAGGTGCTGGGTGGTGGGCTCAGCAGTTTGGGAAGTCCATACCAATTTTTAGTTGGGTTCCATTTCTCCATGGTAAGACTGTTAATCTAATGAGCCAAAGAAATTTCTTTATATTGTAAACAAACCTTCAGCGCTTCTAAGTTCTAACTATAAATATTCTTCCTCCCTCCCTTTCTCAATCTTATCATTAGTACAGAACCTATGAATAATCTTCTTCCTCTTGGGTAGGGGGCACATTGTCTCTTTACCAAGCTGTTATCTTTTGTTCGATGGTTATGAGTGAAGTGGTATATGTTTCTTATATTAAAAAAAAAACACCAGTTTTTATTAGTCTTGCGAGATTTGTACTTCAATGTCATACACGAGATACTGGCTCAGCTTTAGTTCTAGCTCTTTCGGTTGTGTTGATTTTGCTGTGTGTGCTTCCATGGCTTTTTGGGTGGTCTGGTTCACTCTATTGTGTGCAGAGTTTATTTAAATGAAATACCGCATCCGATTTTAATCTATTTGCTTGTGCATGTCCTCAATGTAGAGAAGTTGGTAAACCTGCCTGCTTTGATTTGATTATCAACTGTATATGGGGCTATGTGAATAGCATTTTGTACTCAAATCCACCATTATGGAAGTGTTTCCTATAAAATATTAATCTACTGCAGACATCAAATTTGCTAATTCTCTGTACCCTTCTGCAACATTTCTTCCTTTGGCTTTCTTCCTTTTCCTCGTGCTCAGAATCAGTGATAGTCTTACCCTTGATTCCAAATCAAGAAACTATTCCACAAAGATTTTCATCTACTCATTGACACCCAACTTCTCTAAATTCAAGAAAGGATGAAATTCTACATTTTTCTCAATTTTTTTCTCTCACCAGACCTATCAGCAATATCGTCTTCCACGGGAACAATTGCTAAGATTTCCTCTTCAATCATTCATTTGAAGCTATAAATCAAACGCTTCATTAGTGCATATAAGCAAGGGTTATAAAAGAGTGGAATTAGAACTATTGCTTTCTTTCATAAGCTTGTTCCGAGCAGAACAAAATTTTTTTTTTTTAAATTGGTGGTTTTGGCTAAGGGCATCAGATTTATGTGTTGGCATCAAAGGGCGGATTGTTGTACTAAGAAAAAAAAAATTCTATGTTGTAACTCTTCTGTGTTGACCAAATTCTCTTTTTATTCCTCGTAATTCATGTCAGATTTATAGGTTTCTACTTATACATTTTTGGACCTCTTTATTTAAACACAATTCTCATCTACTTGTCATTTTACTTTTGCTGTTACTCTTCTTATGGTTGATCATTTTTTTTAAATCTTTGTGTTCAGCCATTCCTACGTTCAGAGCTGCACTGATTTTATTGGCTGCTTTCGGTGTCATTCCTACAGTTGCATTCAAGTATGTGGTTCCTGTCTTCTAACTTTTAAGTGGCATCCATGTGCATGTGATACTTGGCTTTTGAATTCAGACAAATTTTAATGTCAGCGAAGCAAATTAATAGTTTTGTGTGTGTATATATATACACACACACACACACACAAAGGAAACAAAAACCATTTCATAGATACACAAGAAAGTTCTATCAACAGTAATTACAGAAAAACATCGTCAATGAGATAAGGGAGTCGATAAACTATAATTACATAAAATAGGAGAATGATAACTCCAATATAAAGCAAGATAAGTAAAATCAATGTAATGTTGTTATCTGAGAAGATACGAACATTTCTTTCTAGCCATAAATTCCAATAAAAAGCATAAAGAAAGTTGCACAACATAATTTTCTTTTCCTTGAATGGATGGCCAATAAGGGAAAAATTGACGAGAGTGAAGACAGTCAGGTCTAGTAATGTGTCACCCGAATGCTTGTTGGAGAAAGGTCCAAAAGGATGAAGCAAAGGAAAAATTACTGAAGAGATGAATCTGTGATTCATGGGGTCTTTCTGTTTTGACATGAGGAGCATCCTACTAAGGCAATCAAACATAAGGATGAACAAAAACGGAAACTGAGGATCCCATGAAGGAGACCTCTGGAAGCAAGAATTTTACCTCCAGGTTTACCATTGATTATGATGGAGTGATTAACTAATGGCGTACAACTTCTAATTTATTTCCTAAAAGTCTGTCCAAAACCTTTTGCTTTAAGAACTTCCTCGAGAAAATCCCAATCAACCATATTGAAATCCTTTTCAATGTCAAGTTATCCCTTCCTTTTTCTTCGGTTCCATTGATTAATGATCTCATTAACAATTAAAGAGGCATCAAGAATTTGTCAGTAGGCTACAAAGGATGATTGGTATTCTGTGGTTGTGGATGGGAGAATCTTCTTCAATCTATCCAAAAGTACTCTAGCAATATGTAGTAAGACTAATCAACCTAAACTCACTGTCCTTGCAATATTCTTCTTTGAGATGAGACAAATGTAAGCTTCATTTAGAGAATATAAGATTGATATGAAACAATTACTATGATCTCAACAGTAAGACTTATCAATTACAGATACTGGCAAGGATTACCTGTTACTATCGTGTAGAAATAAGTGAATACTTGAAATTTTGGAGATGGTTAATATAAAATGATTTAAAAGAAAGTGGAACTTGCTACCTTCTTCAAAGTTGTGGCACACCAAAAGTAAGTGGAATACCAAAATTCTTTCATGATTTTTCTCCAAGGAATGGAATGATTAATTTTCTGAATTCTGTCAACTCATGTTTCATTCCAGTTTCAACTTTGAGGACTTCTAACCTCTTCGCCATATCATCTTGTGCTTCTGTGCAGTGTGTACAATGTTTACAAGGTTGTTCAGGCCAGAAAAGGAAACATGCTATTAGCATTAGCGATGGTAATAATCCAATCGTCCGTTAACTCTGATTTGTGTATGTTATGTTGTAATAATAAGTAGATTTTGTTACATTGTTCATACAGCTTTACCCATTTGTCGTACTTGTCGGAGGAGTCTTGGCATGGTAAATTTCAACTTTTTGCCCCTTTTCCTCACCTAGTATATTTATAATCGTCATATGACTTTACACCATTTATGTCTCATTTAGGGATTATTTGTCACCTTCTGATATTATTGGAAGCTATCCGCATCTGGTTATAACTGGAACTGGACTTGCTTTTGGATTCTTAGTGGTAAGACATAGGTGCTCCCTCTCTCTCTCTCTCTATATATATGTATAGTGGTTTCTATTTACGAGTCATGTTTGAATTGGAATGCTTTTATAGTTCCTTCGTCATTTTGATTTTTTGTTTTATTTTTCTCACTCCCTTTAGGAGTATGTATCTTCTGAGCATTAATCTTTTCTCGTTTCTTCAAAAACAAAATTTGTAGAGATACTCAGTCCCTTTTACTTGTCATTATGGTATTATGGTGTGTACGGATGTTAAAAAGTCAATATTATGGTGTGTACGGATGTCAAAAAGTCAACATTGTCCCATGGTCATTCATGGTTGGAACAATATTGAATGTTAGAACCATTATATGACATTTTATGCATACATTATTTCGAGTTGGAGGCTTGAATATGATCAAGAATTCGTGATGAACTCAAACATTTCTAACCTAGAATCATTCTGTTTTGCAGGGGAGAATGATTCTTGCTCACCTTTGTGATGAACCCAAGGGCTTGAAAACTGGAATGTGCATGGTATGTTGCTTTAATGAACCAACCTATAGATAAATTCGTTATTTATTTGCTGATGTTGATATGTAACAAAAAATAAGCTTGTTAATTGACATTTCTAGTATTATTCAGTCAAAATATGGACTTTTCACCAAGTCAACTGACTTTTCAAGCCTGACCATGGGGAAAATCATTGTTCTGTTCTGAAAATCTTCATGAAGAGGAATGATTATGATTTATGACATCGTATCTGTTCCTTGCCCTTATGCTGTGTTGTAATTTGACCTTTAGTTTAGAAATAAAGTAACCTGTTCTTGAACCCCGACTCTTTATCGAAATACTTAACCCTAATTCTTTACTTTGATCTATTTAGTTAATGCAGTTGTCATACAAAATAGAATGAACAAAAAAATTTGCCCATTCAGTTTGTAAATAGTATAATTCATAATTGAAGTATTAAGTCGAGGCTCAGGAAGTTTCAGAAGATGGTTATGAATGAGTAGCTCAATGTAGTATTGGATGATACACACACATTGAACATAAGAAAGGAGCTATAATACTCACTGTTTGAAAAGGCTTCAAATGTGTGCACTTAAAGTGTGATGCACATTTAGAGGTCGGCTAGGTGCCTACCCCTGTTGAGGGTTCACTTTTTTGCTTGAATGCAACAACTTTTTTTAATCATGATTTGGGCAAGGAAAGAAAGGACATTTAAGAATATTTAGAACCAACCATGGTTAAATTAAGTTAGTTCTTCCTTGAAGATGGAAGATGAACCAATTATCCTCAAGATTGTTTGTGGTTTCTGTACATTAGCTTATATACCTATTATTATTTCCGAAGTCAAAATGAACCGTGGATATGAATGTGATGGCAAATATCTGTGAAATTTTACATGATGCAGTTATTACTTGCATTCCGAAGTGTTGTTTATTTCTTTGGAAATAATTCTGTTCTAAATTCTTAAATTTTTCATTATTTCAACTGTGTCGTATTATCTAGATGAGTAGAGTTTGATGCAAGATTATAAAACAATTCTTTGTTTAATATTTATGCAGTCGCTATTATTTCTTCCTCTTGCCATTGCGAATGCTCTCACAGCTAGGCTTAACGACGGGTATGTGGCTGTGGGTTGTACATGCTTGCAAAGATAGAATGCCATGTCATTTATACTGACAACAGAGTTCTATCATTTCATGTGACAGGGAACCTTTGGTTGATGAAAGTCTGGTTGTTCTTGGTTACTGTATTTTTAATGGTATGTTTTAAACTATTCACTCCACTTTTACATTCATAGTTCGGTTAATGTGCTCTGAAATCATCTGATAGGTCTGCTCGATAGACCGACCTTATACTTACGAGTTGAATTGTGTTATTTTTCTTATTGATTGACTGCGACGTTTTTCATGATTTCTGCCTTTTCTGGTTTCCTCAGTTGCTCTGTATTTGCACTTTGCAACTTCAGTCATTCATGAGATCACCACTGCCTTGGGAATCTATTGCTTCAGGTGAGAAGGAAACTTTTGGTCACTGCTCATATGGCTCAAGTTTGAATATTTCTGTTTCCTTCTACGAAATATGAGATTGACAATCCGAACCGAACCCGCATAGTGAACTAATTTTGGCATTTTTAAAAATGACCGACCAAAATCACCGTTGTCATGCTCTTTTTAGCTGTATTTTGGACGTGACAAAAGTAATTTTGTTTCCAAAATCTAAAATCACTCTCGAACATGCTGGCACATTATTCAAATTTGTAGACAAATATCTCTTCCTTTAGTCTAAGTTCTTTCTTATTTGTTGTTTTTTCCTTTATTCTGCAGGATAACGAGGAAAGAGGCTTAAAGTTGGCTGCAGTTTTCTTTAGGGTAAGCCTCCTCTTCCCCACAACTAAGTTCTCAAACATTCTTATGATCAAACCCACGTTGTAGCTAATGATATTCAAAACTTCATTGTAATTGTTAGTTTTTATTATGTTCTCCTCCATTTGATTCTTAATTCATCAGTTTTTTTGTTGAATGTTGTGTGTGTCAGCCAACTGGAATTTGAATGATGCAGCTGCAAGCATACATATATATATTCTGGGTATGAAGAGAAACAACAATTCTGCATTACTGATCATTTTTGGATGAAATTGGGCATAGTTTGATCCTGTAATTGTTATCCAATTCATCCCATTGCTCTGTTAGATTGTTTATCGTATCGTTTATAGGGTTGTTTTAGGTGAACTGACATGTTTTGAATTTTAATTCTTGAGAGAGAACTTATAATAATGTTGTATTTGACTTTTATTTTGTAGCTTTTCATCATTTTGTGTGTGTGGAAGATGGATGATGATCGTGGAGCCCTAATTATTGTTAAAATAAAAACATTCGACACAATCTGTTCCATTTCTTTTTGGTTGTGTAATTTTGAGAAAATTAGAGTTTACTTATGTTTGATAAAATAGTTCGTACTATACCGACTCTTTTTGAGGTTTTATAATTCTACAATGACGTACAACTTGATCAAGGTTTGAATCGGCCGAGTTAGGATATTAAGAATTTCAAGTGTTAATTTTAAAAAAATATAATTACAAGTTAGACAAATAGAAAATATCACGTTTTTTTTTGTTGAATTTAGAACTAAGATAAGTTTTATTATTAAGATGCCAAATGCTAAGTTAAAATCATGTTGTTTTAAATTAAAAGCACCTCATTACAATAATTTTGGGATAGTTTACCTATCCTATATGGTTAAAGAAATTATACATGTATTAGAGGAAAACAAATGAAAATGAGATACTAACTAACCATCAACTGGACTAAAGATTCGCAAGGGATCTACTATAACAAGCACGTGGGAGAGGAATGAAGTTTATTGTTCACACGTGCCTCTAGAGGAAAAGACGAGCAGTTAAGATTATAGGTGGTAAGTCCCACTAGAGAAAAAATGTGGCATATGTTGACATAATAGTAGGGTTACTTATGTTTATTTATTTTTGTTGTTAGAAAACGATGATTTGACAACATTTTAAATGAGATCTTAACTTACAAAAAGTCATTTTACGAGAAAGGTTGTAGTAAAACATTTGTATCAAATCTATAATCGATTTGGTAAAATTGTAACGGGCCAAATCCACCGCTAGCCGATATTGTCATCTTTGGGCTTTCCCTCTCGGACTTCCTCCCAAGGCTTTAAAACTCGTCTGCTAGAGGAAAATTTCTAACCCTTATAAATGGTAGTTTGTTCTCCTCCCCCAACCAATGTGGAACATCACAAAAATAGTGTCGATAAATTACACGGAGATAACAACCAATGTTGACACTCCTTGAAAGAGGAAGAAAATAACGATAGAAAGGGAGATGGTGAGGTGGGTTTGCAGGGTTGACACGAGTCGATGTTTATTTTTCATTCCTCACTCTCGTCGGGGTTTCTCGTCCTCTACTCGAATTTTGAATGGAATGTTTTTTTTTTTTTTTTTTTAATTTGGATCATTCCTATATAAAATAAAAATAGTAATTTAAAATATATTTTATTTTGGTCTAAAAATATAAAATGGAAATCGTTGCTTTTCAATAATATTGGTACAGAAAAACAAATCTGTGCCGCCAGAAAACTCGAGACCTCGGACACGCCTGCTGAATTCGCTCATATGAACAAACTGAGTGAGAAAATGTTTAGGGTTTAAGGGTTTTAACCAATCCTCTTCTCTACATTTCTTCTCAGTTCGTACTCTCTTCTCTTCTTCTAGACATTGGATTTTCCTTTCACTCGTCGGCTTCATCAATTGCATTAGTTTCAGCTTCTATATAACATGTACGGCGATCCTCAACAGTTTCAGCACCACCACCAGCAGCCCAATCAGCATCCTCATGGCGGGGATTTCCCTAGAGGCCCGCCCATGATGAGGCAACCGTCTGCTTCTTCAACTACACTCGCTCCGGAGTTTCAACATCACCATCATCCTCGACATCCCTCTGGCCCTGCTCCTCCTCCTCCTTATGAAGGTGAACTCTTTTTTTTTGTTATTTATTTTATGGGATTGGGAGTTTTTTCTGCGACTCAAATCGTTTTGGACATTGGGTTGGTTGCTGTATTTCTTGGGGTGTTGTTAAGTTTGTCAGCTGGGTATTCGACGTGTGGTTTAACATGTAATGTTGTACCTACAGGAAGAATTATACTGAAGGCGTAAAATTGATTGTGGTTTTCATCTTTGTATCATCGTTTTATGGTCTGAACTTCACTTCATTTCCCCAAAAAGGAGCAAATGCTTTCGATGTTGAATTATTTAGATAAGGTTTTCTATTGCAGACAAAAACCTTTGAGAAAGTGAAGAGTTTGCCATTTTGTGGGGACATTTTGCACGGGAGGGATGGTAGAATCTTTAAAAGATTTTAGAGGTTAGGTGAGGAGCTTTGGGGGTCGATTAGATTTAATTTGTCTTTTTTGGAGTCCTTCAATCACGCTTTTTGTAACTTCCAGCTTAGTCTTGTTCTTTTGGATTGAGATTCGTTCTTGTAATTAGTCTTGAGTTTTTTTTTTTTTTTTTTTTTTTTTTTTTTTTTTTTTTTTTTTTTTTTTTTTTTTTTTTTTTTTTT
>NW_019268518.1:2908035-2910337 GCF_002738365.1 Cucurbita moschata
TTTTTTTTTTTTTTTTTTTTTTTTTTTTTTTTTTTGTTGGTAGACTTGTTTTTTTTGTTTGTTCTTGTACATTCGTTCATTTCTCTCGATGAAAACTCTATTTGTTATTGAAAAAGAGAAAAACCCCACTTAGAAGGATGCAAGCCATTCCTACGTACAATAGCTTTGTACCACAAAGCATCGGGCTCCATGAAGAACTGTTTAGCTAGCAACGCCTCAGTACATACTCTCAAGCTCCCGATCCCTAATCCTCCTTGCTCCATTAGCTTCACCACCTTCTCCCACCTAGTCAAGTGAGAACCTCTTCCTCATCAACCCCTTTCTGCAATAAACTTCTCATCACTCTCCCAATAAACTTACTTGCAGACACCATAATTTTGATCAAGGAAAAGAAGTAATGGGGGATCCCACTGACCACCAATTAGATGGGTATAAGCCTTCCTTCTTTAGAGACAAAGACATTTTTCCAATACTCTTGTTCGAAATAGGCCTCCAAAAAGGTGGCTCTCTGGGAAGGGTACTGACACATTCTTTGTTATCAATGTGAAGGAAGTGTGTAGGAGGGAGGGGGATTAGTGTCTGGTGTTAATAATACGATGCATATGTGGGCATGTAGTTAGTCAGTGTTATGTGTGGGAATCTTAGGGATCCATAGTTGTACACATGAGAGATAAAATGCGTGTTTGGTTTAGACTAAAGTACTCTAATAGAGAGAGAGGAGGTACCCTCTTATTTCCCAATCTTTTATTTAGAAACCTCTTTTGAAATATTGAATTCTGAAAAGAAAATTCCCTTCGCTTGTATATCTATCTTTTTATTTCATGCCAATTTAAGACCTTCAAACTATGATGGATGCAACACTTCTCTAGATGACGAAGCTTGTGTTTGATTGTGCAACACTTCTATCTTTTTGTTCTGAGCACACGATTTAAAAATGTTCACAAAATTTTCAATTGTGCAAAATATATTATTATGAATAATAAGATAATGAGAAATCTAAGCAATTAGAGTATTGCTAGAGATTTAAGAGAGAAATGAGCATTTTCTTAGTTTCTTTATAAATAAAAAAGGACTTGAGATGTAACGTGCATGCCTCAGTGTGCCTTTGCATCAAACAAGTGATGTCTCGCTTTTTAAAACGTTGGTCCCACATGCCCCAACATGCCTTGCACACATGTTCGATGTGGCAGGAAAACACCTCTAGGACATGCTTGGGGATATTGACTTTTTTCAAGATTTCTTTATTATTGTTTCTTCTGTTTCTAATGAGTCCAAGATATATTTGTTGCAGCCCATGGGGATAGTTTTGCTGCAAAAAGAATGAGAAAGCTTACTCAAAGGAGGGCAGTCGATTATACTAGTACTGTTGTGCGATACATGCAGGTACACTTGTGTATGGACTTGACATATCTTGTCTTCTGGCATAGCTCTTGTTATGAAATCGAGGCTTTGGAGTAAATAGGCTGTATTAAGGCTACTGTTAAGCATAATCCAAATAAGAATGTTAATTCTATTTGGACTATTTGACTTCCACAGAGCTGAGAAAAGATCTTTTGGCATTGGAGAAGATGCAACCAACTGTCTAGATAGATAATTAACTCAAAAATCACCAAAAAAAAACTCTCAAGCTTCTCTTCCTTGCGACTTACTTTTCTACCAATCTTAGCTTCTGCCAAACCCTCCAACAATGACTTCTTTCTTAACAAAATTAAAAATTGTATCTTGTTTCAGTTCTTCCTCTATAATTTTGTGGGGTGGGGACAGACATGCCTTTTAGTTTTATGACTATTATGCTTTGATTTTTAATTTTTTATAAAAATTTTCTTCCTATTTCTATTATGGTCATGTAGTTTATAATATATTAGTTGATCTGCAGCTTCGTATGTGGCAACGAGATTCAAAGGAAAGGACTGTGTTGCAATCAACTCCAGCAGCAGCTATTGATGTCAGTGATATTTTTAGTCTTTAAGAAAATAATTGTTGAATTGAATCATTGTTGTAATCATTTTTGCCCACTTGTCTTTTAAACTTGCATCAGCGGCACTTATGTAATTTTTTTACCGAAGATTTATTTTCTGAAAAAAATAATTTTTAGTTTACTAGTCTTTGTCTTATTTGAATTCTTGATGCAGATGTTGCCTCCAGCTGCTAATTCAGATAATCCATCTACGAGCTTTGCAGCAAAGTTTGTCCATACGTCGATCAACAAAAATCGTTGTTCAATTAATAGAGTGTTGGTAAGTTCTACTTTTCTTATTAGGGGTAAGCAACAAAATTTGTGTGTGTGGTGGTGGTGTGTGGG
>NW_019268518.1:2910951-2926939 GCF_002738365.1 Cucurbita moschata
GGGGGGGGGGGGGGGGGGGGGGGGGGGGGGGGGGGGGGGGGGGGGGGGGGGGGGGTCAGAGAAGGCAAAAGACTTGACCTACAACTGTATTTCTAGGAGATTATAGATGATTTTTTACTCCAGTTATTATCCATCTTAGTTGGCACTAGCTGGAAGTAATCAAGTCGGGGGTTTAATCTGCAACTGATATTATGGGCTTAGATTTGTAAATTGGACTCTTCTGAAAATTAAATAGAGTAGCAGTTACATTACATCAAAGATTTTTAGAATATCAGGACTTCCTTCATCTCTTCGTGAGAAAGTATTTTCTGGCATTCCAGGACTTTCCTCCATCTCATTAGTGTTCAACATTTCTGTGTTATCTTCCTTGTTTTCCAAAGTGGACTCCCACAGGGAGACGTCTTATTACAGGCTCACAAAGTGGCGAATTTACCCTTTGGAATGGACAGTCGTTCAATTTTGAAATGATTCTTCAGGTATATGGATTCCGTAATTAATGAAATTGCATAAAAATGAATGATAAAGGATTTCTTGAACATCATCATTGGCAGGCTCATGATCAAGCAATTAGGTCTATGGTATGGAGCCACAACGACAACTGGATGGTGTCTGGTGATGATGGGGGCTCAATAAAGTAATTTTACCCCAATAAATTGGATGTATTATAGGGTTTTTTTCCACAATTTCACAACCAGTTCCTTGTTTTCTCTAGAATAGATTTGTTGAGCAAGTAGTCATTTCATATGTAACGTTTTTGAGCAGGTATTGGCAAAATAACATGAATAATGTGAAGGCGAATAAATCTGCTCATAAAGAATCAGTTCGGGACTTGAGGTAGTAAATAATAGCCTTTTTTTAAATACATTCCTCTCGTATACTACTGTTTTTGATAGATAAATCTTCTTGAATCACAATATCTACTAAGAATATTAAGACAGCACGTCATAGGGGTGAAGTTACAACCTGCTGATAAATCAACAATCTTGTACTATAGAAAACAAAGGAAAATTCTGAAATTCTACCCACAACGGAACCAAACAGAAGCTAAAGATGGCATGAGGGAGAAAAAATGTGAGGGGTGGGGTTTCTAGCGCTTTTGGCATGGTGGGAGCTTAAAATAGACTGGACCTAAACTAGGGTCCAATTCTGATCGTTTAATTTGATTCTTCCAGCCACTGGGAACCTTCTCTTCCACAATTATATCTAATCTAGAGGTCCTGATATTTTTTCACGAATACACATCTAAAGAGGCCTACTTCTTTTTATTGGTTTGGCTGATCATAATGAACTTGTTTTAAACAGCTTTTGTACGACAGATTTAAAATTCTGTTCCTGCTCTGATGATACTACAGTCAAAGTTTGGGACTTTGCTCGGTGCCAAGAAGAGCGTTCTTTGTCTGGTAATGTGCTTTGCATTTTCTTTATATGGTTTATTTCTAATTGTTGTAGTTGGAATGCTTGCTTAACGATGATATACTATCCTATGCATTTGTTCTTTCTTTTGAGAAAAAAAATGGCATGTGCATATTATATATTTTTGGGGCTTCTTTTTATATTGTTATTATTATTACAATTACTACTGCTACTGTTATTTTTTATCATCTTTTTTCATAAAAGTCGAAGTTTTCATGGAGAAAAGTGAAAAACAAATATACAAACAAGTGCATAAAATTTTTTTAGGCTTCCTAGATTGAAACTTTTTTGCCAGGTAGCATGTGATACATTTTCCATTTTGGGAGTCTTCTTGACGTTTTGCATCTGATGTTAGATGGGAAGGTATCTCTAGGTTTGATAATTTTGTTAATCTGTAAATTCTCGCCTAATATTCAGTTAGAGTTACTAAATATTGGTCAGGATAATGGTATGCTTGTCGGAAGTTTCCTACCAAGTATATGATTGAACAGTTGTGACTTGTGATTGTTAGTTCTAGATGCATGTTTAGCTCATTTTTAGGTCTTATTATTTTACTGTGGATGACTGGAAGCAACATGTAAATGAAAAAATGAGAAAATTCTTACATCCAAATACTTGCAAATTGCTTCTTTAGCTTTTGGATTTCAAAAATACCAAGTTTCATTAATGGTATGAAATATAAATACAAAAAATGGGGAAGAGCCCCCTGCAAAGGCAGTTAATAAACATTTCCAATTAGCCAATAGAGATGCTAGGCTATAACTATGTAAGTAAGAGGAATTTTTGCACCTAGAGAGAGCCAACAAAGATATAGGTTTAAAAAAATTGGATCAACGAAAGTAATTTTCTATGCTAGTCATACTTGCCTCAATGCTAGATTTATATGGATGGTGTTCTAAAGTTATCGATACAAATATATAGATTTTTCAATAGATAACATCATAATCTCTACTTCTTTAGCTGTTGGCTCATGTTTTTCAAGCAATGATTGGCTAGGCATATGAACCAAGACATCCCAATCATGTAATATGAACATAAAGAAAAATGTGATTTTTTTTTTCAAACTACCACAAGATAAACTCAAGTTGCAATTCATGCTACTTTAAAGATGAATCAAGTGTCATTATTCTTGGATGGTTACAAATTTTGGGTGAATGATAATTTAGAGTTATGATGTTTTACTAATGTATTTTAAGACTTTTTATTTATTTTAAGGTTATATGAAGGTTAAAACTTTTGAATGCCTCATGGAAGGTCAATAGTTTCATTTTGAGGCTATATAAATCCATGTATGCTGTCTTTGTAAGGCAGACTTAAAAATGCGGTAAAATGAGTATTTGTGCTTTATTTTAGCTCAGGACTAAGTTTCTTTGCTATTCTATGTAGTTTAGGCTGCATGTTTAGAATCATTCAAGTTTAACTTGATCAATCTTGCTTGTGAAGTGATATGAATGTCTGGGGTGCTTGAATATTTAGATCTAAAGGTTTTATTCTTTAATAAGGTTGTTAGATCAAATTCTCAAGAGTTACAATTATTTGGAATGAAATCAAATTGATGGGAGGGTTTTAGCATCTGTGAACTTGGGATTTGCATATTCAGAGCGCTTACGAGGGTTCTTAGATTCAACAAGCTAGGATTACCATATCAATATATTTAGACATTTTGTAATTGATTGTCGCAAGGTACATTTCCTTATGTTACTGGGTCAACAAAATTCACAGGTGTGGTTGGACTACTCTTCATGCTTGTCACATTGGATCTATTATGTGTTCGGTTTTGGTTGTTGTTGAAGACGCACTTATTATGTGATTCGTTTGTTAAGAATCTTTGAAGTAACCAAATTTTCTGTTTTGAACTCAGGCAGGCCATGGGTGGGATGTGAAAAGTGTTGATTGGCACCCCACCAAGTCTCTTCTAGTTTCAGGTTTCTGCCTTGTTTTAGGAAATTTTTTCCAGATCTTTCCGTGAGTGATCTTGAAATATTTATTACTCTGGCTGAAATTTCATCAGGTGGCAAAGACAACCTTGTAAAACTTTGGGATGCAAAATCCGGGAAAGAGCTTTGTTCATTGTGAGTTCATATCTAGTTCTAAAAAACTAATATTAATGCTGAACTAATTTGTGAGGAATGATGGTTGTGCTTTCAGTCATGGTCATAAAAATACAGTACTAGGTGTCAAGTGGAATCAAAATGGTAACTGGGTGCTGACTGCTTCAAAGGATCAAATCATTAAGGTAATGAATTTCTCTAATTTATGGATATTAATATCTTCTTATTCTCTCTTCAGTTTATGTAGTTTTATGTTTATTTTTTCTTTTCAGCTTTATGACATCAGGGCTATGAAAGAACTTGAGTCGTTCCGTGGGCATAGAAAGGATGTGACCGGTAATTGATTACAGTTATAGAATGTTTCACTGGATGGGGATAGTTTTTAAACTGACCATCCACATTTAACATTATTTCAAGTGGTACCTTTATTTTCTTTTCATTCACTTAGCTGCTCCGGCTCTTCGTTAATGTACTTTTGTTTATTTAATTAATTGATTAACATGCAGTTTATAATGAGAATATTGTATCTCACTTGTGGTCTGAGTATTTTTGGTAAATTATTTGTGTTGGTTCAAAAAGATTTTTCTCTAAGGTTTTGAGTACCATTTTAGCATGCATAAATCTTTCATTTAAGGTTTTCCTTATCATTTGTGGCACATCTAATTGAACATCAAAGGCTAGGGTTCTTCATGAGTTTGGAAACTGACATCTTGCCTCATGTTTAGCTGAGTCGGTCAATTTTAATGTTAGAATCTTACTTTTATCAAATTGAACCCTCAAATCCAAGTTAGAAGACCCACCATTAGAGACCCACCAATAAATTAACCAAAATTCAGCGTCCAGAATCTATGCCAGAAATTATTCAAGCCCAGGCACAAAAGCGCCTACAAGAGTGTCTACACATTTTGCCACAAATTGATTAAAGAAAAACTACTGGATGGTATCAATCTCATCACTTGTGAAGTTTGTCGTCCAATTTGGAAAAATTAAAGTTTTAAGCTCAAATTTAACATACTCAGCTAATATAAGGATAAAATAAATATTTCCTTTTATTTTATTTTCAAGATCAGTACTAATATAAAGGTGATTTTCCTGTTATCTTATCTCGAAGGTAAATACTGATATTAAGGTGATTTTTTTTCCAGCATTGGCCTGGCACCCTTTCCATGAAGAGTATTTTGTTAGCGGGAGTTTTGATGGCTCTATATTTCATTGGCTTGTTGGGTATGTTTGTGCTTTAGTTTCAATTTCTTGTATTGTATATAATCTATGTTGTTTACGGTTGGGAATAGTTTTGTTTTGGCTTTGGAAGGAAGAGGGATAAGTCTTTGAATGAAGACTATTATGGTAAAAAAAAGAGTTGTTTGAGATCCCTCTTCCTCATTCTTTTTTTTGTGGTGGTTGATGTTCGTAGCTATGTCTACAGAAATGGAGATACAAGTGTCGTTGAGGATTTTCACATTTCACATGGGTTGAGAATTCATCTTTCTCATATAATGTTTATTGATGATACGTCAATGTATTTGATAGAATTTCAAATTTCTTTTGAACCTGCCTCTTGAAGATAGTCACATTGTTGGATTGATCCTTGAGATAATGCTAGGATTTCCATTTTTCTATATTGATTCATTTTATTGTGATTTAATCTTGCTTGGTGTGTTAATACAATTAATGATTACAATGATTTAAAGGTCTTGAATCTCATTTCATTATACGATTTTCTTATTTACAGACATGAGACTCCTCAGATTGAAATTACCAATGCGCATGATAATAGTGTGTGGGACCTCGCATGGCATCCTATTGGTTATCTTCTGTGCAGGTTTGTATAATTTTGGATTCTGTGCTCTGGATTTGTGCCACTTTACTATTGTCAATTTTGTTGGAACGTTTGTTTTAATAGGTTCTCATCCGTTTGTTATTAAAAGAAAAAAAAAAAGGCTCCAATCCTTCCTATAGCTCCTTCGCATAGAATAATTTTGCTACCCTGCAAATCTAGCAGTATGATATTCATTTCATGTTCTCACACAAACCATACAAAATATCTCACACTGAAAGGTGAGCTTTATTAGTTAACTTCTTTCCAAATAAGGGACCACTTGTATCACCAATGGCCGGACAATCAGTATATCTATTCCTCACGTAGAGCATGGAAGAATATGCTTTAAATGGAGTATCTTGTTGGCGGAAATCATGCTCGCCTTTAGCATGATGTGGATTGTGGTCAGGCTTCCTTACGCTGTCTTCCCTGGTTTGTACAGCCTCTCAACATTGAAACATAGTTCTATGAAGGAAACATGGAAGGTTGACACAACTTCATGGGATTTGGGACTCTGAGGATATTTTAAGGGGAAGAGATTCCGGTATAGGCAGCCCTGTCACATCTCCTCCCCACCTAAGAAGCACGAATACGGATATGAGTCACGAACACGAAACGACATGGACACGATGACAAATCAAGGACACACTTATTAAAATATATATTAAGAAGGAAATTCGAAGTCTGTTTTCTGTTTTCAAAATCTGTTTTCTGTTTTCTTCCTACTACACTATTCTGTTTTAAGGTAGCATGTAGATCAATGCCTTCTTGTCAGCTGCTCCTCTGTAGTGAGGTAACTATATGTGTTCTGATGAATGAAGGGTGTTTTCTTTTGCAGTGGTAGCAACGATCACACAACCAAGTTCTGGTGTCGAAATAGGCCAGGAGACACTGCTCGTGATAAGTTTAGCACAGGTGAGCTCTATTGAATACCTAAGACTGAGAACATGTGCGGATACAAGCCTTGTTTATTTGGGTTTGGCTTGAGCAGGCCTTAGCTAAAACTTAGCGTCATTATTGATTTGTACATTCTGTGTATAGTGCATACGTAATCTAGCATTTGTACTTTTGACCTAGTATGTGAGAAGAATTGATTTGCATTTGGAAATTTCATCTGTTTTTAACTTCACATGTTTTTTTATTAGGTTACAGTGAGCAAAATCCTGCTGGTTCTGCTCGTATGACTGGTAACTTTGCAGTACCTGATGGACCTACTTCGCCCGGACCATTTCCACCTGGGTTGGCTCGAAATGAGGGAACCATTCCTGGCATTGGAGTTGCAATGCCCTTATCTGACACTGCAGTAATGGGAGAACGTAAGCAGCCACATCAAATTTCAATGCCAATAGGGGCTCCTCCCCTCCCACCTGGTCCACACCCTTCTCTTCTTGCTGCCAATCAGCAGCATCCTTTTCAACAAAATCCTCAGCAGTTCATGCAGCAGCAGCAGCAATCTCAGCACCACCAGACCCCACAAATGGCCCCATTGCCCATGCAACCTCAAAATTTACCGCAGTTACAACCTCCTTCACATTTCCCTTTGCTTCCACACCCAAATTTACCTCGACCACCCCAGATGCCGACAATGAATATGCCTTCACAACCTGGATCAATGCCTTCATCAGGACCTGCCATGCCTGGTCCCATGGTATGCTATTTTGCTACTTATTCTCTTCATTTATTTTTTATTTTGAAATTATGGAGTTTTAAATCAAACAGTCAATAGACGAGTTTAATTTTTTAGTTTGATAGCATCTTTTAACCGTTCATTATGAACTTATGAATAATTTCTCGTGTTCATTTTTTACATTATTGTTTTTATCATAATCAAAATAAATTGAAGATGAATAGGAAAAGAGGTAGAGCTACTTCAATTTTCTACATTTTGTACCAAATATAAGACAAAAGTTTATACTACCCACATGTCAGAACCGTCAAATTTGCCTCTCTGTATTCCAATCATAAATTCTAAAGCAACTTTGAGATTGCGCATATCCCTAGCAGAACAAAATACACATGGACTAGATGAACCCCTGTTCAAAAATTAAAAAGAACTTGTGTATATTGTGTATTATTGATTTTCAAGCATGAGCTTTTGTCAATTAAAAAAAATATATTATTATTGTTTTGTCAAACCTATCAATTAGTAGAGTCATGCTCAAAAAAGTTGTTTCATGCTGTAATTAAATTCGAATCCATGAAATCTTTCAGGCTTGAAATTTGTCTTTGAAAAAGGACAGATGTATGAAACCTTCGGATGGGATAGCACTTTTTGAACTCTTTTAAAATGGAATTTATTCTAAACATATATGTACTCAATATCTAAATTTTCTACTTTGGATGCCTTTTTAGGCCTGTTGCTGTACTAAGTTGTGGTCAAAAAATTTGAATCTATTTTTCATGATTGTATGCATATTGGATATTTGAATTCTTCTAACATCTAATAAGTGAGGTTTTTGGTAAAAAGTTGAATGATCTTGTGCATTTCGTGGATTTTATTCCATGAAAAAGACATAAATTGAGTGTAACTATTTAGGGTGAACTTGTGGTAAATTCTAAACATGTGAAGAAATATAATGCCAAGATTACTCGTGGTAATACCCCAACCAATCTTGCTGCCAAGAGTTTTTTTTTTTTTTATAATGATTATTGAAGTTATGGATAGTCGAAAGGGATCAATGCCATCAAGTATTGAAGAAACGTTTGCTTCATGATTTGTAAATGGACCTTGAATCTTGCAGTTTAGACTTTGGATATACCATCGAATAAGTTTCTTATACGTTCTATTGATCTAATTGATCTCTCCCATGATAGACCTCTCCTTTCTCTTCCTATAACACCCTTTTCCCTCTTGTGACACAAGGGAAAGGGACAAAGACTAAATAGATCCAAACTCATTCTCTGAACACTGGCCTTTCTCATTCTTAAGTTTGGGGGTACTGGCCTCTCGTGGCTTTTGGATCTCCAGTTCAACCATGTGATTTTTTTAATAAAATAGGCAGTAATTAATAGTTTGGGATGAGTTATCGATGACTGCTGACTGGTCCTTTTGAACAATGACGTGCATGAACTTCTGCCTATTAGGATTGTACTAATGGCATTGTGTGATTTCTCACCCCACCCCCCCTTTTCTTTTGAAGGCCTGATGAACTTAACTATGCTTATAGGGGATGCAAGGATCTATGAATCAGATGGTTCCTCCCATGCAACAAAACCATTTTGTGGGCATGAATCAAATGCACTCTGGACCTATGCCTACTAGTGGCGCTCCACCTTCTGGTCAAGGTTTTCAGAACAGCTTACCAAATATGCAGGGCCCATCTAATGCGTCTAGGGCACCAATGTATCCACAGGGTGGTGCATTTAATCGAACACAGGCTGGGCAAATGCAAATGACGCCAGGGTTTAATCCGTACCAGGTATGATTATGACGGTTATCGTTATCACTAGTATCTTCATTCGGCTATCAGTTTTCCATCACAGAGAAAACTTAATTGGAAGTGCATTTAAGCATTCAACCTTGAGTCTGTTAAATGTGTACTCTTATTTATGACACTGCAATTGAAACCAAAATCTGGGCTGTATTGTTCTACGAGGCGGTTCAAATGGGATAATCCTGTTCTACAACTATAACCAAGGCTAGTAGAGAGTATGTCTTTTAACCGTGTGGGGAATAGGATTCATCGAACGAGTAAAGTAGAGAAGGCAGACAAATGAGTTTTTTTTTTTTTTTTCTCCATTTCCTAGTAACACATTATGTATTGGCAGCATAGCCCTCAACCACTCTCGAATCTGAATTCGTCTTTTCTGAATGTGCGAGGTGTTAAACAAGCTGATGATATTAGACGGTTAAAACAGATGAAAGAGTGAGAATAGAGGAAAATGCAATCTAATGAGGGCAAAAGAAATAGAAAGATGGGGAATTTGAAGCTATGAGCATGCATGAGTAATATCTATAAGCTTTTGTTGCTAGTGAAGTTAATGGCATCACGTGTATGATCATTTTCATGGTTGCAAAACTTATTGACAACCTAAATTATTGAAACAAGTTACTCTGTCGAGTTTGTTTGCTGCAACATTGTGGTAATCTAACTCATGGAAGATTGACGACACTGGGTTGGTATCATAGTTTAGCAGTGCACAAATATTTCAATGATTGAATGGTGTTTGTACGCATGAATATTCTTTTGTTTTATGGTCGTTCTTGGAACTTTTCTTATTAAGCGTACCCGATTTCTTGAATATTCTGCTTTCTTCTTTGATATTTCAGTGATTGAATGGTGTTCGTACACATGAATATTCTTTTGTTTTATGGTCGTTCTTGGAACTTTTCTTATTAAGCGTACTCGATTTCTTGAATATTCTGTTCTCTTCTTTGATATTTCAATTGAATGGTGTTCGTATGCATGAATATTTTTTTATTTTATGGTCGTTCTTGGAACTTTTCTTATTAAGCCACCCGATTTCTTGAATATTCTGCTTCCTTTGATATTTCAATGATTGAACGGTGTTCGTACGCATGAATATTCTTTTGTTTTATGGTCGTTCTTGGAACTTTTCTTATTAAGCGTATCCGATTTCTTGAATATTCTGTTTTCTTCTTTGATATTTCAATTGAATGGTGTTCGTATGCATGAATATTCTTTTGTTTTATGGTCGTTCTTGGAACTTTTCTTATCTAGCCGCCCGATTTCTTGAATATTCTGCGTTCTTCTTTGTAGTTCGGCGGTCAACCCGGGATGCCTCCACCGCAACCACCAGGCCCCCCGCCTCATACCCAGACGCCTCAGTAATCCATCCATCATCTACTGTGTGCAACTGGAGAAAAAGCCCCTTCCCTTTCCTGTGTTACGTTTCAAAATATCCGGAGTTTGCTGTGAAGATGTGTTTTAGAGGTCCCCTAGAGTATTTGCTGTTGATACAGAGAAACTAAACCTTTCCCTCCCTCCCTTAGGTTACTTTATTTGAACTTTTCAAAGTTAATTTTCATGTGTTTTAGACGAGGAAAACCTGTATGTGACATCATTATAAGTTTCATATGTGCATATTTTGCAGATTGAGGGAGAGTAAGAGTGATATATATTCACACATCTTGAATTGTCAAAGTCCGTAGTGATTCTAAGCACCTCGACTATCCTTACAAGACCTCGGTACAAAATGAAGGAATTTAAATGAAGACACTAGGTGAAATCAAGGTGGACAGGATGAAATACTAAGTGAAATGAAAACGCTACAAAATCAAGGTGGGCGGGATGAGTTGTTCACGCTTGAAAGTCAGTATTCTATATATATATATATATATACACACACACACATCTTGAGTTGTCAAGGTCCGTTGTGATTAAAGCACCTCGACTATCCTTACAAGACCTCGGTACAAAACGAAGGAATTGAAATGAAGACACTAGGTGAAATCAAGGTGGACGAAATAAAATACTAAGTGAAATGAAAACGCTACAAAACCAAGGTCGGACGGGATAGAAGCTGGCCTGTCCGCCCTGCTCAAAGCCTCAACTCAACATTTAACTGCAAAATCTAAACAGCTTAAACAAAAGGGTTTCCAAATTTATAAATGCTACATAATTTGATCAAAGTCCATGGAAGTCCAAAGAGGCTGCCCCAAGCATTCTCGCAGGCGCGGACGACAGCCCGCACAAGCCAATGCGCACGCCTTACACCTGCGTCTGCGCGTCCTTGCCGCCGCCGCCGCCTTCTTCTCAAATTTGGTCCCTAGAAAAAGAATTTTGGATATTACAAATGATATCCAATCCTGGGACAAGTGGGTTATGGGCCCATCACGCTTCTACGCTGCGCCACTCATTCCTTTTATGATAGTTCAAGATCATTGCTACCAAATATTGTCCGCTTTGGCTCGTTACGTATCGTCATCGGTCTCACAATTCTAAAACGCGTCTATTAAGGAGAGATTTACACACTTTTATAAGAAATGTTTTGGTATTTCTGTACTTGTTGAAACAATAACAAGCCGAGAGCCGAAATTACTCGCAAGTAGTTCACTACCAAGCACAAGAAAAACACTCTTATGTAGAACTTGATTTCTTAATGAATTTGCCAAAAGTTCCACCATTTTGTATTTTTATTTCGACCCGAAAGAATTGGGTTCAAACTCAGAAAAATAAAATGTAGTAGGCTGAATTTGCAAGTCTCCAAATTAAGTTTGGGAGGGTTAACGAGGGCAAACACGGAACTTTCTAGTAGACTGGGAAACGAAACATTCTTTGTAATGGTGTGAAAACCTCTCCCTAACAGACACGTTTTAAAATCGTGAGGTTAACGACCATACGTAATGAATCAAATCGAACAATATCTGCTAACAGTGGCCTTAGGCTATTACGTTTATTTTTTAAAAATTGAATTTTTATATTCTTTTAAAAATTGAATGTTATTGTTGACAATTTGAAAGTGTTCATAGCTAGTTAAAAATTCAACTAATACACCCATTATTAATAATGTTTAAATTGGTCATAAATTATTGAAGTCAACCCATTTTTGTAGTTGGATTTAAGCCTTTATACCACTATTTCTATTATTGTTTATAGGTGACCTTTACATATATTAACTATTTAAATAAATAAATATTAATTGGTGGGTCCCTTAACCAAGCCACTGCTTATAGCTCACTCGTTCATTCTCCAACCGTTATTCTACTACTTCAAAACTCACAGTTTAATCTATTTCACTCTTCGATAGGGCGACAAGCTGCTTCAAAAATTGATGAGAGGGAAACAACCCAAATCACCTGATAAAAAGAGGTCGGAGTAAACGAAACAGCCATAAAGCTTACCTCGAAGCAGACATCGTTCTTCCTCTCATTAAATTTATTTCATGCTCGAGATCGCTTTTTAAAAGAAATAAAAAAAAATAAACATTGATGTGAGGAACAAGAATAATGGGTAGAAGGAGGCCAATGAGAAGCAACTTCAATGTGTGTTCCTTTTTATAAAGATTTTGATGATATATTATATGCTTTGGTAGGGCCCATTTAAGACATTACAATCTTGGTGGGGCCTCATCAAAGATTTCATGTTAGGATAATATACATACATACATACATACATATATATACATACATACATACATATACATACATATATACATACGTACATATACATACACATACATATATATACATACATACATATATATACATACATATACATATATATACATACATATACATACATACATACATACATATACATACATACATACATATATACATACATATATACATACATACATATACATACACATACATATATATACATACATACACATATATATACATACATATATATATATATATGTGTATATATATATATAATAGCCCTTGAAGTCCTCAAGGGTCCTATTACTATAATTGTACTATTTTTTAATATATATATTGATATTTAGAATATATTTGAAGATTTTGACTATCCAAAAAAATATATTATCTTCTCCTATCATCACTTTTATTTGCATTTATATAAAAATAAATCAAATCTAATTAATTAATTAATTAATGGTTATAAGGTTTGACATAGAACCATTAAATATTTAAAACATGGATAATAAATAAATAAAAAAAGGTTTGAATTTTTGTTAAAATTTATGAGTTTTATTAAGAGATTTAATTAAGTTGTATATTAATAATTCAGAATAATTTATGGAACAGAACTTGAAGTAAAGTTAGAGTAAATTAAACTTAAAGAATTATGAATTAAAATAAGGCATCAAACTTTATTATCTACGTAAATTTTTTAATTAATAAATATTTAATTAAATTTATGGATATATTGAACGTGTTTAAATTTTTTAAAGATTTATTACATACTTTTTAAAATATAGTCTTTTTTTTTTAAGACCTATAAAAAATTATAAAATACCATCGATTTTTAATATTGTGTGAAATAAATTTATAAGAGTCTATATTTAAAAAATTATTCAAAGTATGTATCATAATATAGTAATAAACAATAAATAAAATAATAATAATAATAATGTAATTGCCATTGAATATGAAATATTGTTAATTAATTTATTGACCTTATAAATTTGGTATAATTGTTACTTAAAATATTATATATGTTATAATGCAATGATTTTGAATAATTTTAAAATTATAACGAATTTAAATTATTTATTATCACACAAAAACAAAGATTATTTAAAATCTTTAGGAGTTGATAGAATTTATAAGTAAATTAGTGCCATATTTGAATTATCTATTATAAAATCATAATTAAAAATTTATATTAGTAAACTTTTTATTTTCTATTATTTTCAGATACCATATCAATATAAAATTTTAAATTATATCCTTTTTCAAATCTTTCTTGGAGATAACGAATTTAAAATTATTTTATTATTATTATTATTATTATTTTTGGGTTAAGGATATGTTAATGTTAAATTACTATTTTGGTTTATCGAGAACCGATACCATGAGTCAAACTATGTCTTTGTGGCATTCCAAGATTTGGGATGACATCAGTTTGCGTAGCCTATGTTGTTCGGGGTTAAGATGATGAGATAAGATGTGAAGATGCATTTGATGGACTTTTGGCTTAGTGTAGAGGGAAGGTCGAGCCTTATGATTTGGTTTAGAAGTTACAAGCGAGTGAACATGCACATACGAGTGGTGTGTATTGTTAGGATCGATACCAGTTGTTAGGATCGCACAACAACGCACACGCTCGATCTAGATGAACACAAAGAAAAGGATAGAGAGGAGTTGCAAGGAGAACTCTGGCTAAAAGGATTTTTTGTATTGATGACTTCACGTATGTACAACAAGAGAGTACAGAGAATAGAAAAGTACATTTAAGAGCTTTACTGGACGGGATATATATATGGTTCAGTCTACTAAATATAGCTTTACCAGATTTAACCATCTACTATATATAGCTATGTACCATATATAGCTTTACCGGATATAGCCATTGACCAAGCTATAAATACAGGGAGCAGACTCCATAACTCAACAATTCTCCCACTTGGAGACTGATCCTACACCATACCAATTAGAGCTTTGCATAGCTTTAATTTTCCAACATCAACACATTTTGTCAACATGTCTGCTGGATTCTTTGCACCCTCTATCTTCTCCAAACACATATCGCCTTCTTCCACTAACCTGCGAGTGAAATGGTACCGTCTTCTAATGTGTTTTGTTCTTGAATGATAGACTGGGTTTTTCACCAACTGTATGGCACTCTGACTATCTGTATAAAGGATCTTCTTGCACTGCTTCCGGCCTAATTCTTCTAGATAGTCTGTCATCCATATCATCTCCTTTCCAGCTTCAGCTATGGCCACGTACTCAGCTTCAGTAGATGAAAGAGCAACGCATTTCTGAAGCTTAGACATCCAACTCACTGCTGTTCCATCTATAGTGTAGATATACCCAGATGTGCTCTTGCTGGAGTCTACATCTCCACTCAGATCAGCATCCACAAAACCTTGCAGAACTACTTTGCCATTGCCATAACAAAGTGTAGTATTGGATGTACCTCTCAGATATCTTAGAAGCCACTTCACAGCTTCCCAATGTTCCTTCCCTGGATTTGCCATGTACTTGCTAACAACTCCCACTGCATGTGTTATGTCAGGTCTAGTGCAGACCATAGCATACATCAAACTCCCAACTGCAGAAGCGTACGGAACTGATGCCATGTGCTCACGTTCCTCAACTGTCTTGGGAGATTGCCCCTTTGACAATTTAATATGATTTGCCAAGGGGGTAGTCCTGGGTTTAGCGTTATTCATCTTGAATTTGGACAACACCTTCTCAATGTACTGCTCTTGGGATAGATTTAATGTGCCAGCAGATCTATCTCGAGAAATCCTCATCCCAAGGATCTGCTTCGCTGCACCTAAATCTTTCATCTCAAATACTGAAGACAAGCTTGCCTTCAGGTGGTTTATCTCCCTCATACTTGATCCAGCAATTAGTATATCATCCACATACAGGAGTAGAAACACATAAGAATCAGTGTATTTCTTGAGGTAGCAACACTGATCCTTTTCACTTCTGTGGAAACCACTCTTGCTCATGAAGGAGTCAAACTTCTTGTACCATTGTCTCGGTGCTTGTTTCAGTCCATACAAGCTCTTATTGAGCTTACACACCATGTGCTCCTTGCTTGGAGCTGCAAATCCTTCGGGTTGTTGCATATAGATCTCCTCGTCTAGATCTCCATGTAAAAATGCCGTTTTTACATCCATTTGCTCAAGGTGCAAATTCTCCGATGCAACAATACTCAGTAGAATTCGGATAGTAGTTAATTTCACAACTGGAGAAAAGATCTCAGCATAATCAATGCCTTTTCTTTGTGAATATCCTTTAACTACTAACCGAGCCTTAAACCTCCTTCTGCCATCTGGTTCAACCTTGATTTTGAACACCCATTTGTTCAACAGAGCTCTCTTTCCTGTAGGCAACTCAGTCAGCACCCACGTATTATTCCTTTCAAGTGAGCTCATCTCATCATCCATGGCTTGCTCCCATTTAGTTGAATCTTCCACTTGTAGGGCCTCATCAAAGGACTCTGGTTCTCCTTCGTCAGTCAGCAACAGATAGTGTAATGAGGTTGAATATCTGTCTGGTGCTCTGGTAGTTCTGGATGATCTTCTCAACACCTGTTCAGGTGCAACTTGCTCCACGTCTGGTTCTTCAGCAATAGGATCAGCCACGTCTGGT